>NC_089734.1:11970648-12280231 GCF_035083965.1 Branchiostoma lanceolatum | reverse complement strand
CAATTTGAAATGTTGTAAAAAACGCTAATCTATAATGGACTAGTGTAAAACAAGTCAGAACTGGTCTTAGTGGTATATTTAACATAATGCAGTATGCTTTACGAAATTAAGTTTAGTCTGCCTTTAATACTCAAAAAAGGTGCCATAACCTAATGCATGGCCGTGGTCCTAATGCAGAGGTGGTCACTACTACAGGGCTTTTGTCAAGACAACTGTTACTACTTCACTCAGGAGTATTCCAATACTAGTACACATTTCAACAAAGCTGTTCAATTCATTGTTGATCGGAGTTTAGATTTGGTACTCCAGTGCATTTTGTTTTTTATTCCTCTTCCAAGAAAAATGTTGTCGAAGGTCTTTTAATACCTTTTTGTGATTTTTCAATGCCTCAGAGGCCAAGAAAATAAACAAGTTTGGGTTGAGGCCTGTAGTATACATAAGTCATAACCTACTTGAAACAATCAAAAGCATTATCATAACAACAGCAGCTGTTATACAAGAAAAGGATAGAAAACTGTAGAAACATTCTTTATAAAGATGTTTTCTGTTTTGGTAGCTTGTTTATCTGCAATTTTTCTTTAACTATATAAATCAATGATTACGGTGAAACCTGTACAAATGACCACCTCTGCATAAGGACCACCTGGCCATTGTGGCCACTTTTGGTGATGGTTTATTTTCCCCATTGACCCAGGTCCTTTGAATGGTCCCTCTATGTATAGACAGGCCTCCATTCATCTATCAGTCATTTTATTACAAGTCGTTTTAAGTTGGATGTGGAAGAAGGCACCATAAGCACATGTTGGTTTTTATGTTTCGAAGAATCTTACTTTACTATCCTCTCATAACATGTATCCTTTCACTGATGATATTCTGTATGTGCAAGTGAACTTTCAAAAATTTGAAGACGAACCTTAACCGTTCACACAATGACCGAGAGAAGGCTCGCAATGCCACGCTCATTATCAACATGGTGGGGAACACCACCACGATTAAAGACCCCGCCAACTTGGCCGAGGAGGGGCGCAAGTTCACCTTCGACTTCTCCTATTGGTCGCACGACGGGTACAGAGAGAGGGATGATGGGTACCTGGAAAAGAACAGTGCGGGCTCCAACTATGCAGATCAGGTAAGGCAACATGATGGTGATGAATTTTTTTGGAGACGCCTCAGGGGCGGAGCTGTTTGTATAGTACTATGATTGCTTTTGAAGTATTCTAGGAATTCCACGAATGCGTTCCCTAAGGAATTTGTTTTTGGCTACACCTTGTTTATCATACTTTTTTACAGACCCCAATACAGGGTTGGAAAACTTGTAAAATATAAGCTAATTTTATGACAGAATGTTGTACAAAATGTTTGATTTTTCAACAGTTTTGTTTCATAATCTCATTTTACAATACTGGAAATTCATCTATATATGCAGGAACGAGGAGAAAGGTGTTTTAAGTTCGCAGAAATGCATATTCCTGGTGTCATGAATTCAAGGAATTTGAGAGAACAAAAACAGAGCACATGTCAAGATTTACAGACATGTACATTTACAAAAGGGTTTTTTGCTTGTGATTTCAATTTAGGACAAATTGTTATAAATTTCTTTTCATTTTTGTTGTAGAATCAGAATCATCGGACTTGTTTTCGCCATCCATAAGATTGTAATCTTACCGATAAGTCATAAGCCTGAATTTTTTCTTTCCTTATTTGCCCATCTTGTCCCTAGACAATTGTTTTTGAAGATCTTGGCAGAGGGGTGCTGGCCAATGCCTGGAAGGGCTACAACTGTTCCCTGTTTGCCTATGGACAGACTGGATCAGGGAAGTCCTACTCTATGGTGGGGTATGGCAACAACAAAGGTGTGTACTTCATTTCAATGTTAAGAAACACCTGATGCCTCTTGTAGAACCTAAGACGAATATGTGACAGCTGATAATCGTGTAAGCTTGATATTCAATCTTGGCTCTGTTCCTTTTTCTTTTGATGTAATAGTAGTAGTAGACTAGTTTATTTTCCACTCAAGGTCGACAAAAACTGTTTGTAGCCTATAGGGCTAAATTGTACAGCTTAGTACTAATTACATCCACAATTGCATACATTATTATAAAAGTCACACATAATCATACAGCATTCTAAAAGACATTAATAAAAACAATATTAATTGAATATAACCAACATTTTCCATTGAACAATAGACGAAAATAGACAATTTTTACAGAAAAGCTTGATTCAAGACAAGTCAAATTCAATTTAGGGCACAGGTCAGTTACAATGCGTTTAAAATATTCAATAAAGATGAAACAGGGCTAGTTAGATACCGCTTAGCCCCAGTAGGCACTTTATACAGTCGGGTATGTCTCAGATTCATGTTGTGTGGCTGGTTGACAGCTGGGGAAAGCCAGGGTGCATATCTGCCAGATTTGGTAATCGCACGAGCAAAGTCCTGGCACAGAGTCAGTCTACGTTCAGATAGGCGTTTTGATGTCAAATAACTGATACAATGTACATGTAGTTTTACACTCCTGATCATAATCTGCCCTGGTACAGTATACTTGTTGTAGTCTGATACAAGACCGGGATGCGTCAGGTCTCTCGTCCGGGTGAATGGTGTAAATTACCGGTATCGTATGGCTGATATGAGATGAATGTTCAACTGGCCTCTATCTGGGTGATTTGTAGTGAATCACCCACTCCAGACAGAAGTCCATACTGTATCTTTTGTTTCCTTAGGTATTGTACCTATCACCTGTGAGCAGCTCTTTGTTGGTATTGATGAGAAGAAACGGAACCCGGATGCAAAGGACGTTGAGTTTCAGGTCAGCTTAAAATCTAAGAATTTTCTATTTTGTTAATAACATAGGTCATCCTTAACCTATAGCACACTGTAGGACACTGTTTGTCACCCCATTTTCTATTAGTTATAGAGTTAGGTAGCAGGGAGAGGGTTAATTTTTGTACTTAAAGATATTAACAGTGTTAGTTTACTGCCAATGGTGCGCATGATCATAACATATCATTTTGCATAACCATCCACAGGTATCTGTCAGTATGCTGGAGATCTATAACGAACAGGTGAGAGATCTTCTCAACCCAAAGACTGCCAGCATCAAGGGAGGACTGAAGGTTCGCCAGCATCCAAGCAAGGGGTTCTATGGTAAGTACTTGGCTTGATAGTACTGAAGAAAACAATCAATTAAACAATAAATCATTTAATCAATCAAAAATCTGTATTATACAACATAGCAAACCTACTGTGTTGATGGCACAAATTATTCAGGGACAGGGCACCAGTCTTGTTGGTGTGTCATTCGGCAACATTGACAGGGACACCAGTCTTGTTGATGTGTCATTCAGCACCAGGGACAGGGACACCAGTCCTGTTGGTGTGTCATTCAGCACCAGGGACAGGGGCACCAGTCTTGTTGGTGTGTCATTCGGCAACATTGACAGGGACACCAGTCTTGTTGATGTGTCATTCAGCACCAGGGACAGGGACACCAGTCCTGTTGGTGTGTCATTCAGCATCAGGGACAGGGACACCAGTCTTGTTGATGTGTCATTCAGCACCAGGGACAGGGACACCAGTCTTGGTGGTGTGTCATTCAGCACCAGGGACAGGGACACCAGTCCTGTTGGTGTGTCATTCAGCACCAAGGACAGAGACACTAGTGTTGTTAGTGTCATTCAGCACCAGGGACAGGGACACCAGTCCTGTTGGTGTGTCATTCAGCACCAAGGACAGAGACACTAGTGTTGTTAGTGTCATTCAGCACCAGTGTTGTTGGTGTTTCATTCAGCACTAGGGACACCAGTCTTGATGGTATGTCATCCAGCACCAAGGACAGGGACACCAGTCTTGTTGTTATTACTGTTACATACAAACACCAGGCTGGTAACTGAGCTTCAGATATCATAATCTTTTCTTTCCACGCAGTTGAACAGCTTGTCACAGCTCCTGTCAGCAGCTACGATGACATCGACAGGAAGATCAACGAAGGAACACGGAACAGAACAGTGGCTGCAACCAACATGAACGCCACCAGCAGGTTAGTGCCGGAACTGCAGCTGTATCATTGGTAGCAGTTTTGTACACATAAATTTTAAACATTCAAATCAGACATTTTTTGCAGACTTTGAAAGTCGATGGTGTCGATGTCATTGTGGCACAAGGGTTAGAGTGTTGGACTCAGAACTAATAGGTTCCGTGTTCGATACTCACCCTGTCCCAAAGTCATACCCTTGGGAAAGGCACGACGTTCTCTGGCTGAAGCCCACCAAAAAAGTGTGCCAAAAAACACACACGGATGCTCTAATGTGCCAACATCTGTACATTTGTCACCAAGAACCATAAATGTTTTCAAAGTTTACAAACAAGGGTTACACACTGTAACATGGAAAGTTATGATAACTTATTCTATGACTGTTTCTTTTCCCTTAGTCGAGCCCACACCATTGTGGCCATCAACTTTAGCCAGAAGGCCCCAAACGAGGCTGGACAGAGCATGACTAAATCCTCAGTCATCAACCTGGTAGACTTAGCAGGAAGGTAAGTAGTCTCTCATCTTGCTTGCTCTCTTTTAGCAACCAATCATCAGACATTTTCATAAAAATTGACCAATGGTAGGTCTTCTTACATAACGATGGAGCTAGGTGTGCAGGTTCAACTGGAAGAGGTTCATCCATCAGCCAATCACTGATGATGATTCAGAATACTTGACCAATGGTATTTCTTGTTGCATAGTGAGAGAGCTGAAAGTACAGGTGCAACAGGGGACAGGCTGAAGGAAGGTTCTGCTATCAACCAATCGCTGTCCACCCTTGGAAATGTCATTAAAGGTACGAAACAAGAAAACAATTTGATCACCTTGTCTAATATAGATGGTGTAGATTTTTCAATGTCTGAACTTGCAATTCTGTGTATTTCATTTATTGTCTTAATTTTCTCTTTTTTAAAATTTTCCCATAGCTTTGGCTGATGCATCCAGTGGCAAAGGAAAAGTAATGGGTAAGTTGTTTTTTTCTGCCAATTTAATGTCTTTAAATCGTATGAATCAAAGAATTTCCTATACATTTATGAATGTTTTCCTTTTTCTTATCATGTTTCTACAGTTCCTTTCAGAGATTCTGTGCTGACCAAACTACTGAAGAATGCCCTCGGTGGCAACAGTAAGACTATTATGGTGAGTTTCCCACAAGAATAACTTAAACTGCATGGCTTGAAAAAATCCTTCCCTCATATGTTGTGTTGTATGCTAACCATTATATTGTGTTAAAGCTCCTGTTCCTCTTTGAATATAGTTTGTATTGTATATTTCCATATATTTTAGTTTTCTTGAGGCAATGTAAAAATGAAATCATAACAGTTACTCATAAAGGTTGTTTGATATGTTTCACAGATTGCAGCCTTGAGTCCTGCCGACATCAACTTTGACGAGACCTTGTCCACACTGAGATTTGGTAAGGCTGCTTACATGACACTGGAACTGGTGTACAGATTGATTGACATGACACTGCCCAATGAAACAGCAGTGTGTTTGATTGACATCATTTTCGTGTCCAATGAAACAGCAGTATGGTTGACTGTCACAGTGTTTTTGATTGACTTAGCATTGTCTTGGCAAATAGTATTCCAGTATCCATTATGCTGCTGCTAGATTGACATTACTTTATCCAATGAAGCAGCATTATGGTTGATTGGCAGGACACTATCCAATGGGACAACATTGTGTTTGATTGACATGGCACTTGATCTTATTCTAATAAGTAGCCCTGTAGCCAATCAGCCAATTTGAAATCACAATCATTTTGTCTGTTGCAGCTGATTTTAGCTGGGTACAATAGAAGTAGAAGGGAAAGATTTATGGATAAATGGATTAACAAAATAAAAGAGCAAACAAGAGAGAAGAAAATAATACTTTTACCCTATCTCTACCCCTAGCCGACCGCGCCAAGGCCATCAAGACCAAAGCAATCGTGAACGAGAGTCCGACAGACAAGCTTATCCGAGAGCTGAAGGAGGAGAACCAGAAGCTGATGGACATGCTGAAGGCAGCGCAGGGGGGCGGGGTCATGCCGCAGCCAATGGCAGTAGAGGAGGGGGAGGATAACAAGGGCAAGTTCACCGAGGAAGGTGAGTGACATGGGTTTTTCTAAAAGAAGGGTACAGGGGCGCTGCACCCCAATACTCTGACCATGCACCCCCTTCGTAGCTATTGTTATGTTATAACTGTTGAAAATGAGGAATAGCAAAATTGCTTTAATTATAGCTCATAAAACTTTGAATTCCTATTGCTAACAGAGCTTTTTTTCACTGACTCATCTTAGCCAGTATAGCAGAACAGAACATAACCCTGGCTAGCATGTACCCGGGTATATTCTAGCCATGAGCCTAATCTGGTCTGCTACACTGGGTGTCAATAGGGTGTGACATCTATTCTCCAAGCAAAGGTTGGTGGGGAAGATTGTGACCTTTTTTTCTGCCGGCAGGAGAAAATGGGGCATATGATAAGTTGACTATCCCCTCCAACCTGTGCTTGGGGAGTATTAACATCTACAGAATGTAAATTGAGACTCCAAACTGCAATGTTAGGATGTGATAATTGATAGCATTTCCATGATGTGGTTACAGAGGTAGAGGAGATGAAGCGGTCCATGGAGGAGCAGCTGAAGAGGAACCAGGAGGAGATGGAGACGATGAAGATGACCTGGGAACAACGTCTGCAGGAGGAGGCAGCTCAGAACCAGGTGGGGATGGGGTTGTTAGGGATGGATGTGCAGGGAGTGAACTGTTGTCTTTTGGCTTGTCCTTGTGTTTTTGTTTGTGTGTGTGTGTGTGTGTGTGTGTGTGTGTGTGTGTGTGTGTGTATGTGCAGTGTTCTAGCCAGTCTGAAATTTTTAACCGTCATGTCAGCGGCAAAGGTGTGACAATCCTAGAAATGCTCCCACGGGAAAATTTTTAAATCTTAACCCTCAGAAACGCTCTTTCCTGCCCTTTGAGGGACAAATTTTGCTGGTTGGTAGATTAAGCTTAGTTTGATGACAACTCTTTTGGTGAAAAGCTCTTTCTATGTCTTTACACATTGATTTTTGTCCGTAAAAAAACACGGGCTGGGCAAAATTTTTGTCCGTCATGAGTGACAAAATTCTGTTAAATGATGGACTGATGGGTACTGCCTAGAACACTATGTTTGTGTATATGTTTGTGTGTGTGTGTGTGTGTGTGTGTGTGTATAACGTGGGTCTCTTCATTTTCCACTGCCTTCAAAAAAGAAGTCAAACCCAACCACAACCATAGTCAACCTTAGTTAACTTAGAACTTTCACAGTAGACTAGATAACTATTTTTGATTCCCATGTATTTTCATGTACTTGTTTGTCTGCAATTAGCCTTCGGGCATGAACTTGCAATAAAGTTATTATAATTATCACACATTTTCAGTGATGCTTTTTTGTTCTGTACTTTTTTGTTCTGTGAGACTAGAAAGATTGAATGGCAGTATGGGCAATTATTAAGAAGGTGAAGTCTGCTATTTCTGATTGCAATTCTCTCTGGTACATTGTACATTTCTTTTTAATCCGTACCACTATCACTTTAGATAAGATTCAGTGCTTACAGACATTTGTAGAGTGCAAAAGTGTTTAATCTAGCACAAATATTTGATGTTGTCTGATTTTCAACCCTACAGGAGAAACTCCAGGCAGAGAGGAGAAAGCAGGAGGAGATGAAGGTCATTCCCCACTTCTGGAACCTCAACGAGGACCCCTCTCTGACGGGGATGGTAGTGCACTTTGTCCGGGAAGGTCAGTGACATCAGACAAATTTCTATCTCAAATTGTTGGATTGATATGGGGAACAGAAGACGTTAAACCGGATAGTGAGTGAGTGAGTGAGTGAGTGAGTGAGTGAGTGAGTGAGTGAGTGAGTGAGTGAGTGAGTGAGTGAGTGAGTGAGTGAGTGAGTGAGTGAGTGAATGAGTGAGTGAGTGAGTGAGTGATATTCATGGGTTAGTTAGATTGTATTCAAGGCCTTGAAACATGTCAAGAAATCTAGAATTTCTGACGAGGCTATATGATAATCATTATAGATTATGCTAATTAAAGAAAACTTAAATGACAAATCATTGAATTTTGCTGTCATTGTCCAGATTAAAAGTTTGTTCAATTGTACCAATGTTTTAATTTTCATAGCCTTTTAATGGCATAGGCTGATATGTTACTAGTAACTTCAAATAAACATTAAACAGTAAAAGTCGGATAGTACAACTGTTACAATGTTGTTGTTTGGTATTCTAGGAAACACCAGAGTTGGAAACAAGAAGGCAAGCCCACCAGCTGATGTTGTACTTATTGGGCTCAGGTTAGTACATATATCATGTACCTGTACATCTATAGCTAATTGATTTCTACAGTGCTGAGGAAAAAATGAAAAATTTGATAAGGTACCAGATATAACTTTACCTACTTGACACTCGGTACTGGTGTGATAGACCAAGACACCAAGGATACTTGGAAGAAAAGCATGATACATTTAACCACACCCTTAAATCTCGTGTCTTCAGGACGTGTCAACAATGATGTCTTAGCGAAATATGATCCTTTATCAAATATCACATGCTTTAGCCAGTATGTGCTGACTGCTATTACAGAACAAGCTGCTAGGAGACCCAAACCTACACCATTTCTTCCTTTAAATCACAATCTATCCAACACCTACCCACATACCAAATATCATCATAATCCATCCAGAGGTTCTTGAGTTATGCTGACTACAAAAATCCGGAAACACAAACACACAGACACACACACACACACAGGCAGACTCACACACACACACACACACACACACACACACACAGACAGATGCGAAAAAATATCCCCATTTATCATGGAGATAAACGTAATGTGGCTATCTTTTCTCCAGTATCCAGGCTGAGCATGCCTTAGTGAGGAACGACAACAATGTTGTGTACGTGAAGCCGGCATCAGCTGATGCTAAAGTCCTGGTGAACGGGAAACCTCTCACTACAGAGGATGGGGAGGAAGAGCTGCACCATAATGACAGGTGGGTTTGATTTGTTGATCTCATACTTAGAAATGTAATCCATGAATAGTTAACATGAAACTCTAATGGTGAATAAGAAGATTGATAAGGAAACAGGGTCTGAGGGGAAAGTCTATGATCTGTGCCTTGGTACACACAGTTTCAGTGAGTGAATTCAATTAGACTCAGTTTTTCCACCCATTCCTCTGTCTCTTATAATCTTAGTCTTTTGCTCAATATTCATAGTAAAGGTTTTAAGAACTTATGAAGTGATGTGGGCTAAATACACAAAAAACTTGTTCCTTCAGACTCGTTCTAAGATTGAAAATTCATTCTTTGTAATTGAAAAATTCTTTGCCACTCTTAAATCGGAGACACCCTTTGTTCCTATTTTCTGATGCCCCTATGTTACTTGTTAGGGTTAGAGGTGTCAGAACTTAGGGTTATAGGAGTGTAACCATTAAGTCAGTTTGGCAAATTTAGCAGTATTTCTATGAATCACTACATGACTTGTAAGATGAATGATAGATAGATTGATACATAAATTGAACATGTTTGACAAATTTTCTGTAATTTTTGTGATTTGTTTTTTTCCCCAGGGTGATGTTTGGGTCGAACCACCTGTACGTGTTCCACCACCCCCAGGACCTGGCCAAGCAGGAGAAGGCAGGCAAGAAGGTGGAGAGAGTCACCTACGAGTCGGCACAGGAGGAGATCGCACAGAACACTGGCTTCGACATGGACAAGGAGGGCAAGTCAAAAAGTAAGTCCTCTCTCGAACCTAATTGTTATTTTATGTACAAATGATAACTTTGATTTTACACTGAGAATTTGTAAGACTCGGCTCAAGAGGAGATCGCACAGAACACTGGCTTTTACATGCATGGACAAGGAGGGCAAGTCAAAAAATAAGATCTCTTCCAAATCTGAATGTTATTTCATGTACAAATATATCAAAACCAGATGTTCCGCTGCAGTACCTTAGCAAGTGGCCAGGGGGCCATTATCAAACTCCTACCCACCTACCATTTTCTTGAGTTATTCTATCCACACACACACACACACACGCACGCACACACAGACATACATACATACACACACGGAGACAAAAAACGACACACAATGTCCAGCACAATACAATTTATTGTCCCTAAAAATAATAGAAATATGTTCTCCACACCAAAAAAAAACAAGAAAAAGTTTAGACATTTAAATGTTCTGACTGACAGCTATCAGTTTGTAGATACTTACTGACTGTTGCTTCCAACCAGTTGACACAACTTATTCTATAGAAACTCCCATCAAATAAGATACTTCTCTGTGACCTGGGATCACCTTGGTACCAAATTGCATAGAAACAGGAATGGCGTCACCAGCCCTTTATATACCAGTGCACTGGCAGGTGTAGCATCTCAACTCTGCACGTTAGATATGGGTCCTATTTTGGGGTCCGCAACCCGGCTCAACCTTAGATTATCTGCCATTGGTGAAGGCAGAGGAATGTTAACTGTGATGAAGAACAGCTTTCCACAAATGATAGAGAACTGCTTACAAAGAAAGACCATAAAGTACACACTACTGTCTTACACTAGATTTTTAAAATATACTCTTACTGTTCAGATACTTGTAACTTTTAGAAATGATTTCAGTAGCCCTTTGTATGCCAAAACAGGTGCACATAGTTTAGCCTATAGAAGCCAGATAGGCATGGATTTAATTGGGTAATTTCACAGTTTATTAGACATAATTTAAAGGTTTCAAGCTTGTAGCCTTAGTGTATGTGTGATACCCCCTAGGGCTCATACTAAGTTTCTAGTCTACCAATGATTTGAGTTAAGGAAGTGTAGGAGATTTTGTGCGTTGTCTGTTTTGGGATAGCTGGCTTGTTGAAGTATTGTGCTTAGAGATGAACAACCATGTCCTGCCCAACTACGCCGTACAGCTTCTACGGAGGGCTCCCCGCAACAAAGATGTGGAGGTCACAAGTTTGGTCTTTTGTATAAAGCAACCTGTCTTTGATTGCTACTGTGACTGGGAAATGTGTCTGGCTAAATTAATCAGATTTCTACAGAATGCAGTATACACTGCTGTAGAATTTCTACTGGGAGAAGTGTTGAATTTTTTGGGTTTTGAATGCAGTTTAAAAGCCCAAAGCAATTTCAGAATGTTTGAAGTAAGATTTTCACATTCCATTTTCTAGTCCTTTATATTCATAGTAAGTTTAGATAACATTATGCCATGTTGCATATCGACCTTCATGGACAAAAGATGCAATGTCAACGTGTGATGAGAACTGATAAAATCTGTGCGCTGATTTTTTGGTGGTGCCAATATATAAAGGACTCCTCGTGCGCCTTATTTCTGTGCTCTTTTTAAACACGCAAAGTATGAAATCATGACATAACGATTCTGTTGTGTGCAGGAAATTAGTTTTGAAGAAAGTTAACATAATAATTTAATCTTTTTGTTGGTGTACACCTAGAAGTATGTGACCAGGCCCTTACCTGGGTGAAAGATCCCAAACTTTTGAGTATTTGCAAAGCTATACAAAGTTGTATTTTAAACCCTAATTATTCTGTTGTTTGCAGATGAAATGCTGCTACAGGAAGACCTGATCGCCATGATGCCCATGGTGAATGAAGCTAACGCCATGTCTGAGGAGCTGGATAAGAAATGTCGCTTTGAGATTGCGCTGGTGTCACCCCAAGCAAGGGGACTCAAGGAGGGCCGAACCGAGGTGAGCTAAGGTTTCATTTTCTTAGTTGTCTTAGATGTCACATTGTACTATTGCACAACAGTATAGGAAATCCAGAAAGGTCAAGATTATATATAATTGTATATCTAGATAAGGGTTTTACTTCTTGTTGTCTTAGATGTCACATTGTACTATTGCACCACAGTATAGGAAAGCCAGAAAGGTCAAGTTTATATATATAACTGTATATCTAGATAAGGGTTTTACTGATGTAATTCTTTGTACTATGTGAGTACATCAATGAAGGTAAGACAAGCAGATAATAACATACACAAGGTACAAGTTACCCAAGCAACTGGACAAAATTTGAAAATGTTTAGACGTTTCAGACGGCATCCACTGTCTTTCAAAAGACTACGAAAAGGGCTTTACTATGACAAGCCCGATTCCCTTTTTTGATGTGACAAGGCCAATAATATTGTGATTTTATCACAGATGATTTATTGTACTATGATACAGATGCCAGTATCAGGCTGGTGCAGCAGGCAAAATATACTCAGGCACATTCTGTTCTCAGGGTCAACTACACTAGCATTTTAGATAGTGACATTCAAATTTGTTTCTCTCGTTCTCAGGTCAGTGTCAAGATGAAGAACCTGGAAAACGGGAACGACTTCATGTGGGACCGGAACAAGTTCATCAACCGCAAGTACCTCATGCAGGAGATGTACCAGAACTACGTGGAGGGGGACGCCAACTGGGACGTAGAGAAGGTATGGAAGGGGGGTAGTTAAAGAGGGGTTAGGTTAGGACTTAGGGAAAGAAAATGGATTGTTTGCAATGGCGTTATCAAACCTGGAGATTCAAAGACAAATGTTAAAAAGAAAAGGGGGACTATTGTAACCGTGTGGTTCAAGCGCCACTAACTGACCAGTCTAACAGGGTCCGAACCTTTTAGCCTAGGGGTTTGTGTGCTGTTTGTGTGCTGGCGGGCCTGGGTTCAATTCCTGGGACCCAGGAGACTGTACTACTCTCCTCTTGTGTTTCACAAGCATTACCATGGTGGTTTTAAGTTTGTGATGGAGAGGTCCCTGCAAAAAACGCAAACATGAAACCACCGGGAAAATGTTAACATTTACAGTGTGCGATTCAGATCTCTTATAGCGTCATACCTTTCATTAGGACAAGGACCCGTTCTGGGAGCCTTCTGACTCAGAGGTGCTGGTGGGGAGTGTGCACGTCTACCTGCAGAGCCTGGCTTACCTGGTAGGTGGCGCTGTGATAAGATTCATGAATGTCAAACGTTCTAAAACTTACATGGAGATATTCCCCTAGCTTGGGTTCCATTTATGGGCATTCATTATGTGTCTAAGTTATGATTCTGAAACAAATTACATTGTTAACTTTTTCCTAATCTTTGGAATCTTGGAAATATTTTTTGGTATGATTATCATTTTTCAGTTCAAAAAGACAGATTTTTGTGATAAAGTTTAATCAGGTTCATCTAGAGGAGAAATTAACTAAAGATCACTTAACATTTACTGAAATATTTGCTAGACTTGGGTTTGCATAGTTGAGTTGGAATTCTGTCCCCAGACAGAATGGCATGGAATTTCATGGACAGACAACCATGTCCATGTCAAGCAGAACATACGATGTAGAAGAACTTTATTGCGCGACAATTGCAACAGGACTGGTACAATGTATGGTAACTTGTAGATACATGACAATTGGCTATTTCTGATATCTAACAAATGTACACATCTAATACATGAATAACAGTAGAGACAATCTATCTAATAATGTATATGCTAATGCTCTTCCTAGAACAGTATGTTGCTAACGTTAACAGTATGCTGAACATGTGAGTTGTCATTTTTCAGTTGAAAACGGCTGATTTTTGTGATGACTTCTTCAACAGATTGATCTAGAGGAGAACCTGGCTATCACAGACTACCGCGGTGCGGAGAACGGTCACCTGGAGGTGAAGATCGAACCATGCGCTCAGGACGGCTCGCTTCTCGAGGATGAATTTGCGGAAGACCCAGAGGATCTGATCGGGAACCCGATGCACTTTCAGCTCAAAGTGCCGCATGCCAGAGGGCTTCCTAAAAAATACGTACAGGTGAGATGCCAACTTTTGTGGCATCTCAGTTTCTTATCATTATTGTCTATTTGCACGTAAAATATAACATGAATGAACAGTAAATGAACATGGATTAAAAAAACATGCAGGGGAAACCAGAAACTTCAAAGTTTATCCAGGGTTTCCCTTTAACTATGATACATTAATTAAATCATAATATCAATTTAACTAAAGTAAATAAAGTCAGACGAAAAAAAGGTAATTATCATAAATAAATAAGTAAATAAGTAAAACTAGACTGGCCGTCATTTGCTTTAAGAGCAAATTCAGGATGTTTCGCCCATACTCCTCATGCAAGAAGTGGGCTGTCGCAAAATAACTCCTGGGCAAATCCAAGTTTCAGCATAATTTATGCAAATGAGGTCCTCATGAGCATAAGTTATGTCCAGGTGCTTTCAGTTTCACCTTTTCATGTACCTACATGTTGTCACGGTAAGGGAAATACAAGTTTATGCACAAATTATTCAAATGAGGTCCTCAGTAGCATAATTCATGGCCAGGTGTGATCACCTTTGCTAACGGTACGTACATGTCAAATCTGACATCTGCAGCTTTTCCGGTAAGGGAATTACAAGTTTACGAATAAATCATGCAAATGAGGTCCTCATTAGCATAATTTATGGCCAGGTGTGTTCGCCTTTCCTAAAGGTACCTACACCTCAAAGATGACATCCGCAGCTTTTACGGTAAGGGACATACAACTTCATGCATCGATTATGCAAAGTAGGTCCTCATTAGCATAATTTATGGCCTGGTGTGTTCGCCTTTCCTAAAGGTACCTACATCTCAAAGATGACATCCGCAGCATTTACGGTAAGGCACATACAACTTTATGCATACATTATGCGAATTAGGTCCTCATTAGCATAAGTAATTGTCAGGTGTAGTCACCTTTCCTATAGGTACCTACATCTCAAATATAACATCCGTACCATGTAACATAAGGTACATATAACTTTCTGTAATACCATTAGTATAGGTACCCCCTGACATCTGCTTGGTTTTAAGTCCCAGACAGGGGAAGTGTAGGAGGGCTTATGTTACAGTATGACCTAGTTCTTGCTGGCCCCGACAGAAAATAACCAAAAATTGCATCAAAAAATTGCAAAATAAATCATTTTGAAGTAGTGTATGCCAAAAAAAATAATGGGGTCCTTTGGGTAAATATCCAATGCACAACTAAACCAAATTTCAGGTCCTCAGGTTTCAACACCACGGCACTGGAGGCCATAATGTGCGACTTTTGTCTGAAAATGACCAAAAAACCTCCATAAAATCATTTTAAAAACTTATATCAAAAAATTTTTAAAAGGGTCTAGGGGTATACACGTACTCTACCTGCATACCAAATTTTAGCTTATTTGGTTGACGGACGACCGAGAAGAAGCGATTTGAAGATTTGACAGGAGAAGAAGGAGAAGGAGAAGGAGAAGAAACCTGACAAAAACAATATGTTTCGTTGGCGAAACATAACCAACAGACTAAATAATGCTATCAAATGACATATCAAATTTACACTGCGGTTGTGTTTTGCCCAGAACCCAGAAATCTTGGGTTCAAATCCGGGGTCCCTGATTTCTTCCCGTTGACATCGTGCCCTTGGACTTTACACGACTTTCCTCACTTTACTCAGGTGGAAATGAGTATCTAGCTTTGGTTAGGGCTGTCCCTTGGATAGGACGTTAAATGGCGATCCTGTGTTTGAAGAGAGCCACACTTTGAAACCGTTCTTTAACCCCCACACTTATCGAAAAGAGTAGGGGTCCTTCCCGGTGTGAGTGGATCAAACCTCACAGTCTGGACCGGGTTGACATCTTGAAATTTAAAGGTGATAGTCACCTGTTATGTTAATACTTCCACAAATGTTGTAAAACTGAATAGATAATAAACTTTTCATGGCCAAAAGTGAAGACTGGTGTCCCTTTCCTTGGTGCTGAAAGTGCTGCTCAGAGAGAAATCTATTGGAAAGCAGGCTGTTTTTTTAAAGCTTAGTAACAAGATCACCAATTCCCTGCCCACTATCAATAAAAGAGCAGTGGATGCCACTTGAAGATAGAAAAAAGATGTCCTAACTATGCATGATGTACAAAATGACAAATTATAAACTGGTAGACGTATAAACGTCTAATATCAGTCTTGTCATTCCTTCAAGTACCAAAGTTATCAACCTCCGATTGATGTGTTCAAAGATTTGTATTTTCCTAGAACTATTGTAGAGTGAAACTCGTTGCCATCATTAGTGCTGTAAAAACATCCTCACTAGACTAAGCTTTTAAAAAAGGCTTGCAGTCAGATGTGCAAAGGTTAGGTGTGACACTGGTCTTTCAGTGTAATACAACCAGCTTCTGCCACACCGTTTGCCTGCAAATCTGGTGTGTTACACCAAAGGTCGGTTACACTTGCTATACAGATACAGATAGATGCAACCATTGTGATTGACATGTGTCTGTCTGTGTTTCAGAGCTGTGTGAAGTACAAGTTTTACCAGTAATCAACACAGTCCAAAGTGACTGATGATGATTGACATGTGTCTGTCTGTGTTTCAGAGCTGTGTGAAGTACAAGTTTTACCAGTAATCAACACAGTCCAAAGTGACTGATGATGATTGACATGTGTCTATCTGTGTTTCAGAGCTGTGTGAAGTACAAGTTTTACCTGGATGAGAAGAGCACCAGCACAAATTGGATCACAGGAATCAACCCCGACTTCAAACACATCAAGCAGTTCTCCTACAGCCCTGTCACTAAACAGGTACATGTAATGTCTTATCTCAGTCATAGGTCACAAACATAGTACATCCTGCATTCTCAAACCTTCAACGAAGAGGTTCATCATTCATTCAAAGCGAAAGATTGTGCATTAGCTTTCTAGGCTGCGTACGATGATTCGTACAATAAAAAGAATGGAATAAGATTTCAGCAATTGTTGCCTTTTGCAGAAAAATTATTTCCTCACAACCCAATACATTGCTTGCACTCAGGTTACACATTGCTGCAAATCAAGATGTGTCTATAATTTTGTATAAAAAGGTAAAACGATAATGACAAAATTTATTACAGTATATTGAAATGTTCAAAAGACACATTGGAGATCAAGCTGATTTTATTACTCTTGCCACAGATGTCCAAATTCAGGGTGTTATCCATTAAGTCATCTACCAGTATAAGGCCTAATCAAATGGATGAATTATACTTTAAATTTCTTTCTCCAGTTTGTGGAGTACCTGAACACCCAGCCCCTGATCCTGGAGGTGTGGGGGAAACAGACGTCTGCTGCCGACAAACAGCGAGCAAACATGTCCACCAAACAGATGGTCGCCATGGAGAAGGGCGGGCTGAACCTCAACGAGCAGAACCGCATGGCGCAGAAACGGGTAACCACACAGGTGGGAATCATTATCAAGATTTAACCTTAGGTTACACCAATTTTAATTCTTGCCATGTGGCATCAAATGGTTAGGCTAGCGGACACAAGATCAATAGGTCACGGGTTCAATTCCCGACATTCCTGACTAGACGTCTTATCCTTGAGAAAGGCAATTTACAAAACTCCACTCAGGTGTAAAAATGGGTACCTGACTTCTGTTAGGGACTCAGGTAAAAGGCGCTGGAAGGAGAGGGTTGGGCTCCGACTTCCAATGCTGTGACCTAGACACAGTGGATAACACCCCACTGCCCCTAATGTCTCAAAAAAGCTATGGGACTATCTTTACCTTAGTTTACCTTTTACTTCTTTGCTCTTGATGATGAATTAACTGGAAAATCAACATCAACACAGTGTATGTGTAGAAAGTCTATACCTTGGCACACACGCAGTGTCAGGGAGTGAGCATAGTCTGATGCAAATTTTCCTCCCAGCCTTTTTTTTTCATCTCCTCATTTTGTTACATTCTTACTTTAAGATCTGAAAACTCAGGAAATGAACAAATTGGCCTGGAAGAATGTTAACTATAATTCTCAGTGTTATGTTCTTCTTTTGTTTTTCTAATATCATCTTCATCTCCACCTATCCCAGGATGATGAGGAGAAGCAGAAGCTGACCCAGGAGGTCAGTCTCATGAAGAAGATGAATGAGAAAATGGACAAGAAACTGGTGAGACCTTCTATTCTATTTCTCTCTTGTCTACAGTTGCCCAGAGCAAGCACTTTGCTTTCTCATTTTTAGGGTCGATCTTTTGGTATGTCTTTTGAGTATTTTACAAAAGCATCTTACTCAATGATTCTGACAAATAGTTTAACAATTCATGTAACAAGGGTTAATCATTTGCATAACAGTACTGGAGAAAGGGAGATTTCCAATTCAGAATGAAACATGCTTCAGGTACTTTGTGCACAGGATATGAAAACTGGCATACTGCTCACACATGTAATACTGGTTTTGATTAGTTTGGTACATGATTTTACTATTATCTGACATTTAATTTCGCCCTTACAGATGATGATACAGAAACTTGTGGATGAAGCAAAAACTGCCGGGTCCAGCACTCTACAGGTCTGTCAACTGTTCAACATCTGATAGTATAAGTTGGTTGACAACTTACATGTACTAGTAGCTAAGTAAAGAACCACTGACTTCAACAGTTTACAAGGCAGTCTACTATCAAATCAGCAGCTAAATATTGTATCCTCTTCATCTTTTTCTAAATATTTATGCAACACCGATATTGTTGCATTCAAAAGTGATATTAGAACATGAGAATGTTAGTCTAAGAATCTATGAACAACACAGTTGATGCTCTTTGTTTATGTTTTATGCATGACCTCACTCCCATTCTTCTTTCAACCAATCAGGTGGAAGATGTGGACGCCATCTTGAGCGGAAACTTCTCGCGCAAGTTCAAGGGCACCTCGGGCATTGTCAAGGAGATTAAGAAATACGAGAAGAAGAAGCCGACCCCTGCCCCCCTCCCCAGCACCAATGGACCAGCTGCATCAAATGGTAGAGGAAGTGCCCCGCCTAGCAACCAGGCTGCTAAGAGTGCCCCACCTAGCAACCAGGCTGGGGATGTGAATAAGAGTACTGCATGCACTGTGCAGTGAGGAAAAATAATCTTGTAAGATGTAAAAAAAAATCACCTTCTCAATTATATCATGTGTTCTCCTCACAACCGTCACGTGCTAGATATGGCAAAAGGGATTGTCTTCACTTTTTGTATGCCAAGATTTTTAAAAGATGTCTAGAAGTGTACTGTTTACTAAAATGGATACTTTGTGGAATTAGAATTCTTTTGTGTAAAGTGAAGACCAAAAATGAAAACTAATACAACACCTGTTTGGGAAAATATGGAAGGAGTTTTATCTATGGTGAGAATGGAGAAATTCTTAACAGGGCATTAGCTGTCTACCTCTAGGTTTCGGCTGAATTACATAGCACTTTCTCTGCTCTCATAAGTTGTAATAACCAAGCAGATGTTGCAATGGAAGATTCTAACGTTTTATTGTTGTCAAGCTTCTCTTAGATGTGCAACCCAGAAAAACTAAACCCACAAAATGTTACAATCTTCCACCTCACATCTGCTTGGAGATCAGCTATTATGTTCAATTCAATAGAGTGTAACTTTATGAATCAGGTTTATCCACTGGTTGTTGTCAAAATATTGTAATGAAAGCTTGCAACACTGAATTCTATTTGAAAAGGGATTTTGGACACTGGGGTGTTTACAATTTTAAAAGATTTTTTTGTAAGTGGTTGAGGTATTGGTTGGGTATGTAATGTACGTATTGTCACTTAGATACGCAGTTTAAGTGTTGACCTATGCAGTAAAAATGTTGTTTTTGGATGTAAGACAATTTCTTGACACAGTACAATGTGCCTGATAATATTTACACATACACATGTCGGCACAATATGTGTTTTTTTCAATGTTCAGATGGAATTGTGGACATTTTAGAGTTTGTGTTCAACTTGTAATTCTATGCAAAAAAAGCTGTAAGCTGTAACTGTTATCTACTTGATACTATTAGAGTTGTATTTGTACAAACTTGTATAGGAAAAAGAGAGACAATGTCCATAGTTTTTTGGCAATTTTTTTTTGGTAATCTTTTTCAACTTTTATGATCCATATATACGACCCATCACCTTGGTAGTGACAAATTTGCGCAAAAGATGAATGTTAGAAATATACCTGACAATGTGCCTTACATTGCTTTTACATTTAAAGATTGTATGGAACCAAAATGCAACATTCTCTAATAATGTTCAAAACTGATATGATGGTATAATTCAATGCCATACAATCTTTAAAACAGGTTGTAGTTAAGATAGGGGTTGCAGTACTTCTCTTACTAAAGCCACACCAATTAAATTTCTTGGTTAATGGAATTTTGAAATAAATGCTAGATTGGAAAATCAACATGAAAACAGAATCTCAGAGGAAAGTTTGTACTTTGATGAACACAGTTTCAGGGAGTGAACAGGATCAAGTTTTCACCCCAGCCTTCTGTTTTAATGATGTCCTCATGCTAAAATTTTACCCAAAAAATTCGTTAACCAAGAAATAAAATTGGTGTGAGACACACAAAACAAAAGAAAAAGTGCAATAGTACTGTTGTACATGTAATTCTAGTCAATCACGTTCTAGAGCAACTACTAGTATCCGCTTTTATTTTTGAGAATTCTTCCTTTGTTGTCACTTGCTACTTCTTTAAGTCTTTGCAAAAAGTCTGTTTACAAGATACTGGAGAAAACTCTCTTGATGAAAAGGGGTTTTCAAAAAACTAAAGAATGAGACATGTTTAGCAATATTGTATGCTGCATCCAAACTTCTCTGTCCTTAACTTTAGACGGTAACAGTTTAAAATGCTGTTGATTTGTTTTAATGCCCTACAGTTGCATTACTATCACTATTGGTAATGTACAAAATAGTATTTTTGTAGAGAATGTACAAATTCTATTGTGATGTATATGTTAGATCTATATTTATGGTAATGTGCTTTGCTGTGATACGTGGAGGTTATACATGTAGATACTTGAATGTATATATTGGTTACAATTATGAAATACACTTCACCACTTTGTGCTTAGATAAGATTTAAGGTGCCTTATAATGTGCCTTCAATGCCAGTACCTTAAATCTGTTGGTTTAGGAAATGCAGTGATATATCTTGGTGTAAAAAAAATTTTCATGGCAGACTTTGTTGTTGCACTTTTCAAACTGTCTCAATCTTTGAATGCTTTTCTCTACAAAAATGCCTGTACCTTTATATGTGTATGTGTATGTGTATGCCACATGAAATTAACTGACAAATTCACTTGAAAGTTCATCTGTGTTGGTAGAAGTCATTTTAGATTAGGCTTGAACTGTAACTGCTGCACAAAAATGGAATGGCAATTACAGTTTAACTTTGATCCAGAATAGTTGTAAGAATGTTTCTATTGTATACTCGTATTTTGATTTTCATTTCCAGTTGCCATCATCTCTGACGTTACTACACTGTCGTTTCTTGTACAACACTGAGTCACACTAGTACCAGTTCTATGTAATGTAACTTTCTTTCCACATCGAATAAAGTTTGCCATTTTGTACACTTGTCACCTTTACTTCTAGTAAATGGATATTTGAAATATTCCCGACATTATTATTGATATTCGTAGCTCTTTTGATGGATTGAGCAACAGTCCAGTTGTCCAATGGGTTCCCTGGGACCATGCGGACGGTATCACAGCGACGTCTATTAGTTATTTAAGAACTGCAGTACCTGACCCGCATTCTCCGACATCAATGTGCTGCAGTACTGACAGTAGCTGCTAGAGTTCGCTGTAATGCCGTCGGCGCGTTAATCGCATTATCAGTACATCGTCAAGTCAAATCAAAGTTTATTGCACAATAATTGTAAGATATAAACAACACTGCAGAGCGAGCAACAGTGGTTTTTCTTCTGCTATATGGCATCATCTCAACAGACATAACGGACATTCATTCCAGCTTGACTCTACGGACATCTTAGATAGGGAATCGCGATGGTATGAACGTGGTGTCAAAGAAGCTGTGTATGAAAGGATCCATCGACCATCACTTAACCGGAAAGGGGGCCTTCGGATCGAACTTTCCAGTACATGGGACAGTGCTTTGAAACGTATTTGATTATCTATTATAGGTCTGTTTTGGGAATTTAATGTTTTCTAAGCCGCTCTGACATACCTTGTATTGTAGAACGAACATCTATTTATATCTGAACATTTTTAGAACGCTTTAGTCGTTACCTTTTGTTTATTTAGAACTTAGGAATTAACATTCTTTACGCATCCATAAGTAAACTTCTCGTTGAAAAAGGGCAGTCGGATGGACGCCCGAAACGTCCGATTTTTATCGAAATTTATCCAGATGTAAAGTTTAAATTGTACTACTCAAATAATTGTAAAAGGTACAAATTACTACTCGCTACTCATACCAAACTATGGAATATACTTTTATCAATGACGTCCCCTATAACCTCCTTGCTTTTACCAAGGGGATTAAAATATAGATTTTTGTTCTTATTCTAAAACCTACTTACTTTTATATCCTAGCTTTTACCATGTAGGTATGTAAAACCTTAACCTCCTTGGTAGAACATTCCGGTACCTGTGTTCTGGTTTAATACCTAAAAGTAAACAATGGACTATTATGCCCGTCTGCCAGTCCTGATATGCAAGACAATGGGATGTCTCACTGGAAGGTAGTGCATCTTGCACTTGTACGTTTGTAGGTCTGGCTAATCAACAACAAAGGAATAAAGCCGGCTGATTAGTCAGACATGAATTTGTACCGTCTTGCAACACTTGTGTATACGGGTTACCGTATACGGCAGTCTATACGAGAAATTCGGAGAATCGAACGTGTGTTTGGTAGTGCCGCTGGGACCCAGTTCCATTTACTCCTGAAGGCTGAACCCGTGTGCCCCTTAATGATCCTTAATTTGTGAGTATCATACGTCACTATTCATTTACTATTTTGTTGCGTCATTAAATCGTCTGTCTGTTTTGTTCAAATCACACAACGCATAATTTGCGCTCGGTACTGATTATAATTTTGTCCTGTAAAGTAGCCTCTACAAATCCATAGGCCTCTGGAAAAACAGTAGAAATTCGCCAAATAGACAGATTACATACCAGAGGAGTTAGCTGGCCTGGGAGTACAGTTTTACTTTACAACCTAGGGAGCTAACTCCCCTGGCATGTTATCTGTCTATTTGGCGAATTTCTACTAGTTTCCAGCGACCTGTGGAGCCTGGTAAAGGCAGTACATGTTGTATTAGCGACAAGCGCATGTGAGCCTCGTATTTATACAGCAGTCGAAAAAAAAATGTATTTCTTTATTCTTGCGTTTAAGTATTGGAAAGCAAATTCAGCCTTCTATAATTTCAAGCGACACTTATACTTCTGCTTTTATTTTTAATAATAGCACTTCGCCAAATAAAACGCAACCGCCTTGGCTGAGCTACTGAGAACGAGAACACATCCGCACTGAAGCCTGGGAACGAGTCGCCAACGGTCACTTCCACTAACTTACTCCAAGGACGCACCAGCTGTTGGTCACGGGGGAGTTGGAGGTACGTGTACATATTTGATCGAATATCCGATTTCAACCGCCTAAATGTATGCCAAAGCATTATAGAAAACAATACATGGCTATAGGCCAGTCTTATGTGAGGTAGATCAAGCTACAATTTGAAGTAGGACATGAATGGTGTGAGGCTGTGACTTGCGAGGCCGATCCGACTCCGACTAAATCGAAGTCTTTTTGTTCTCATTCCCTACTGATAGCGTCGTTCCGATCACATGATGCTCATAGATCATCTGAAGATTCATAAATTTTGCTACAGAAACCAAGGAGGTTGCAGAAACTAAGCGATTACCGCGATATGTTTACGAATACGATCATGGAATGTTCAGTTTTCTGTCTGTAAGCCCGTTCACGTGTAACAGTGGGGTTCAAGCGCCTCCAACTGACTAGCCTAAATGGTCTAGACTATTCTCCAAGCAGAGGCTTCGATCGAGAGGGGTAGTTTTGTCCGGGATTTTTTACGTCCCGGACAAAAGAGGAGAGGGACGTAAAAAATCCCGGACAAAACTACCCCTCTCGATCGAAGCCTCTGCTTTTAGATCTTTTAGCCTAGCAGTGAGTGCCTTGGATCTGGCTGCCCAGTTTCGGCGTGGGTTCGAATCCCGGGGGCCAGGAGACTGTTCTACTCGCTTCTTTGTTTCACACGGTTTCGACAATACATGTGCAGTGTCAAAGGCGAAGGCCCCTGGCTTGTAAACATATCTTGTCTCCACATTGTCTAGATTTGCATAACAGCGCCCCGACGGGTTTTGTTTACGTCTCGGGGGCCCTTACCTTTGATAATGCACATGCGTAGTCGGAACCGTGAATGGGCTTATATGCAGTTGTCTTGACAACGCTTCTGGGGCTTCTTGTTTGACTACATGTATGCTAATGTCTCTCCGTTTCAATGTGTACATATGAAGGGTAGAAATTGTTTTTCTTTTATTTAACAATATTAGAATTTTTAATCCTAGAACAAGTTGTTCCATAATGATTTACTAGTATACCAAACTGTGCATGTCTTTGTTCCCTAAGAGATTAGATCAAAAGATGGACGGTCCCATCTGCACCTCTGGACAACACATCATACCAAAACATACTGGAGAAAACCCCTACATATGTGAGGAGTGTGGATACAGGACAGCTGCGAAGTCTAGCTTATCCAGGCACATGAGAACTCATACCGGAGACAAACCCTACAAGTGTGAGGAGTGTGACTATTCTGCAACACAGAAATCCAGTTTAGACAAACATGTATTGAAACACACTGGAGACAAACCTTTCATGTGTGGAGAATGTGGATACAGGACAACTGTGAAGTATAACTTATCCATGCACATGAGGACTCATACAGGAGAGAAACCCTACAAGTGTGACCAGTGTGACTATTCTGCAACACAAAAATCCGGTTTAGACCAACATCTATTGACACACACTGGAGAGAAACCCTACATGTGTGGGGAGTGTGGATACAGGGCATCTCTGAAGTGTAGCTTATCCAGGCACATAAGAACTCATACAGGAGAGAAACCCTACAAGTGTGAGCACTGTGACTATTCTGCTGTAATTAAGTCTACATTGGACTACCATCTAAGAACAAAACATACTGGAGAGAAACAGTACATGTGTGAGAAATGTGAGTACAGGACAGCCCTGAAGTCCAACTTATCCAGGCACATGAGGACTCATACAGGAGAGAAACCCTACAAGTGTGGCCAGTGTGACTTTTCTGCTGTGAATAAGTCTGCGTTGGACTACCATCTAAAAGCAAAACACACTGGAGAAAAACCCTACATGTGTGAGGAGTGTGGATACAGGACAGTGCAGAAGTCAGACTTATCCAGGCACATGAGAACTCATACAGGAGAGAAACCCTACATGTGTGAGGAGTGTGGATACAGGACAGCTAAGAAGTCAGACTTATCCAGGCACATGAGAACTCATACAGGAGAGAAACCCTACATGTGTGAGGAGTGTGGATACAGGACAGCTAAGAAGTCAGACTTATCCAGGCACATGAGAACTCATACAGGAGAGAAACCCTACATGTGTGAGGAGTGTGGATACAGGACAGCTAAGAAGTCAGACTTATCCAGGCACATGCCAAATCATACAGGAGAGAAACCCTACATGTGTGAGGAGTGTGGATACAGGACAGCTAAGAAGTCAGACTTATCCAGGCACATGAGAACTCATACAGGAGAAAAACCCTACAAGTGTGACCAGTGTGACTATTCTGCAATGAATAAGTCTACTTTGGACTACCATCTAAAAGCAAAACATACTGGAGAAAAGCCCTACATGTGTGAGGAGTGTCAGTACAGGACAGCTCTAAAGTCTAGCTTATCCAGGCATATGAGAATTCATACCGGAGAAAAGCCCTACAAGTGTGACCAGTGTGACTATTCTGCAGCACGAAAATCCAGTTTTGACAATCATCTATTAAAACACATTGGAGAGAACTTGACCATACATGTGTGAGGAGTGTGGATACAGGACAACTCAAATGTCTAACTTATCCAGACATATCAGAACTCACTGACAGGAAACAAACCTTGCACGTGTGACTAGTGTGACTATTCTGCAATAAATATGCTTTGGGCTATCATCTTAAAGCAAAGCATACGAAGAGAGAAACCCTGTTAGGTCACTGAGGGATGTGGGTACAGGACAGTTCTTAAGTCAGACTTATCCCAGCATATGAGAACTCATACTGTTTGAGAAAAAAAATCCATGGTGTGACCGGTGTGACTACTCTGCTACAGGAAACTTCTTTGGACAAACATGTAGCTAAACTGGAGAAACCCTACAAATGTGACCAGTGCGACTATTCTGCAGCACAGAAATCTAGTTTGGACCAACACCATCAAACTAATGCAATCTTGACCTATAAGGCAGGTAAATCCTACTGTGAAACCATCCAAGAAAATGCACATACATGTATGTAAACCCTGCGGGTCTGACACATGCAGCTGTTTGCATTGTTAAAAAAACACAAGACTTGAAGTTCAAACTGCAAAAGTGGGAGTCAGGAATTGTGAATGGTGCAATTTTGAAGTTCCCTTCTGAACCAATACTTAGGGACAGAGGAGAATAATATGTGAGCTAAATAGTCATCTTTTGCATCTATCTTCTCTATTGTCTCTTTAGTTTGTCTCTTAGAATCATAAGAATTTAGCCAGTGACGTAGTGTATATTACAGGTGAAACAGATGTTTTCTTGTTTACACCTGACCTTGTAAACTTTTGATTTTTTTTTGTACATGTATCTTAAAATCATTAGATTTAGCGAGTGACATTTCAAGTTAAGTGTGGTCACTTTTCTGTTTCCTGAGTCTCCTGACCTTTTTATCTTTGTTTCTTAGAATCAAGAACATAGCCAGTGATGAACATTACAACTTCATATAATACAAGTTTATGTTAAATGATCAGACTTTTTCATGTTTACACCCTACCTTAACCTTTTTTAATCATGATCAACTCCTTAATCTACTCCTTTCAAAGAATTAAGAACTTAGCCAGTAATGAACATTACAAGTTGGAAAGCGGTCAGGCTTTGTCGGGTTTACCTTTTAAAAAAGTTCTTTATTTACTCTTTGAGTCTTTTGTTTGTTTCTTAGAATTATAAGAACTTAGCTGGTGATGTACGTGTATATAACAATGGTCAGATTTTTTGTGGTTTATATCTGACCCTTATTCAAGTTATTGTTAAATCTTTTTGTTCCTTTTTTTACAATCAAAAGAACTTAGCCAGTGATGTATACAACAAGTGAAATCATCATACTTTTTCCTTATTTACACACCCAACCTTGTTTGTTGATATTAAAAATCTCACAAACAATGCCTTCTATGCATCTTTATTCATGATTGCATTGCAACAGGACAATTTAAATACTATAAATGCAAATATACCTTCTGTAATCGTCCATATCATAGTCACCAAAATAGATACAGGCAGCCGATCTAGCGGACCGTGAGCTATCTGTGGCGGCGGCGCGAGTTGCTTCCCCTGCCGAAGGATTAGCGACCGGAGCGCGGTGGTCTGGCACCCAGGCTAGGTGGAGACGCGTTAACTTTCCACATCGAATAAAGTTAAGACATTTTCGACATTTGTAGATAGATATCTGAAGATTTCTGTCAACATGAACGAACACAACCCCTGTCCATAAGTTCATTTTCATTGATATACTAAGCTTTTAGATTGAGTAACAGTTCAATTGTCTAGCGGGTTCTCTCAACATGCAGATGGTATCACAGCGACCTCCATTAGTTATTTTTAAAACTGCAGCCGACACCACTGCACTGTAGTACTGACAGCAGCTGCTAGAAGTCGCTGTAATACCGTCGACGCGTTAATCGCATTATATCAGTGCATGTAGTATACTTTCATCAATGTCCTCTATAACATCCTTGCTTTTACCAAGGAGGTTTTAAAAATAGATTTTAGCATTTACCCTACAACCTCCTTGCTTTTACCAAGTATGTAAAACCTTCTGATTCATGTGTTCACACCTAGAAATAAACAATGGACTATTATGCTAGTACTTTGTCTTGCATATCAGTACTGGCAGACGGGAATAGTAATTACTATTGTGCCCGTCTGCCAGTACTGATATGCAAGACAATGGGATGACTCACTGGAAGACAGTGCATCTTGCACTTGTACGTTTGTAGGTCTGGCTAATCAACAACAAAGGAATGAAGCCGGCTGATTAGTCCCGCAACAAGACAGTCTATACGAGAAATACAGAGAATCTAATGTGTTTGGTAGTGCCACTGGGGGAAGTTCCATTTACAATTGTACTCCTGAACCCGTTTGTCCCTGATAATATGTCGCTACTGAGAAAGTCAGGAACCGAAAGTGAGTATCATCATGTCACTGTTCATTAGATATTTTGTTGCGTCATTTAAGCGTCTGTCTGTTTTGTTAAAATCACACAACACAACTAAATTGCCCTCGGTACTGATTATAATTTTGCCCTGTACCTGGCGTAAAGCGCTGAGCCTCGTATAATGTCATACAGCAGTAGAAAATCCCCTATACTTCTTTATTCTTGTAGTTTAAGTGTCGGAATGCAAACTCAGCCTTCTACAATTTTAAGCGACAGTTCACTTAGAGTCCATTCCAAGTCACCGCGAGGGTTGTTATTGTCATAATTTAGAACTATTTTCAAGTTATTGTTATTATTTGTGTAAGAGATTTGATACTTTTGAAATATTCTGAATGTGATTTCAACTTTATAAATATTTCTTAAGTTTTCTACAACTTAAGAAATATTCATGATGTAGAATATGATATTTACAATGGTTTCTAAATAATGGTAACAGCATTCTACCATTATTTACAATTATCTACAATTTCTTACCATTTTCTACCATTATTTGTAACATCTCTATAAATAGGTCAGAGGGCTGGGAAGAAAGTAATTCACACATCCTTACGAAGTTTAGGGAAGAATGCTTTCCACAAAGGACCCAACAGTGTCCTGCAGTGAAGTCTAAAGATGTACAAAGGCAGACAGAAGGGCCAGACTAGCACCTACTTTTATGGGGGCAATCACCATTCTACCATTGTTAACCATTTTCTACCATTTTCTGTTAATATTTCTAAAAGTTAAAGAATCACATAGATGTTTAGAAATTATTACAAATAAAGAGGTTTTTGTGCAGTTACTTTCAAAATATTTCTAAATTATCTAATCAAATTTAAATAAATTCATATTTTTGTATTTGATCTTTTAGAAAAATTTAGAACTATTGTCAGTCAGATATTCTTTTATAAGAAATTTTTCAAAATGATTACAAATATTATTATAAAACCCTCGTGGTGACTCGGAATGGACTCTATACTTTTGCTTTATTTTAATAGTACTGTACTGTGACTTCGCCAGATAAAACGCGACCGCCTAGGCAGCTACTGAGAACGAGAACACATTACTGCGCACCAAAGCCTGGGAACGAGGCGCCATCCGGGTCACTTCCACTGACGCCAAGGACGCCGCACAAGACCTGCTGTTGGGAAGTTTGAGGTACAGATCATTTTTAATCGAAGGTCTAATTTCAACCGTCAAAGCGTTGTAGAAAGTAAAACATGTGTTCTTAGGTAGCTAGATAAAGCCAGGACATGAATGTGTGAGGCTGTGACTTGCGACGTAACGTTACATGCAAGGCCGATCCGACTCCGACATACCAAAATTTTTATACAAAAACACGCACAATTTCTGGTATTTTTGTTGCCACCACTGTTCCGATTCCCTACTTATGATGTCGTTACGATAGACCTTAGTACATGTAGATCATTTCGAGATTCATATTTGCTCCAGAAACTAAGCGATTACCGAGTTATGTGTGCGATGGAACATTATGTTCACAGTTTTCTGAGCACTGTCTTGGCAACGCCTCTGGGGCTATGCTCTGAATATTCACCTTGAATACACAACTTGAAGTTCAAATCAGCCAGAGTAATGTTTGACTGCATGATCATCATGTAAGAAAATTTATGCCATACCTGGGCCGCGAAAACCTTCAATATGGGTGTTCTGGACCGTGTGATGATTCTCTGTATCACACGGGGTTCTAAGTTGTATCACGGGGAGGTTGGAATCAATGTTGTCACAGTTTTTTGTTCGAGGATACAAAACTCACATGATGTATTCTGCATCACCCTCGGTCTCAGCCCGACCACGGTCTGGCTGGTACCTCGGGTGATACGGAATACCCCGTGTTGTATTCTATAATGTATCTTACTTTCATTGTGTGCATCTATTTCACGATATTAGAAAAATAATGTACCTTTGAAAAATTCTATCCAAGAATAAGTTGTTCAATAATGATTTGTACCAAAACGTACATGTATTTGTTCCCTAACAGATTCAATCAAACGATGGACGATTCCAGCTGCAATTCTGGACAACACATGCCAAAACATACTGGAGAAAAGCCCTACAAGTGTGAGGAGTGTGGATACAGGACAGCTCTGAAGTCTAACTTATCCAGGCACATAAGAAGTCACACGGGAGAGAAACCCTACAAGTGTGACCAGTGTGACTATTCTGCTGTGGCTAAGTCTACTTTGGACTACCATCTAAAAGCAAAACACACTGGAGAGAAACCCTACATGTGTGAGGAGTGTGGATACAGGACAACTCTAAAAGCCGCCTTATCCAGGCACATGAGAACTCATACAGGAGAAAAACCTTACAAGTGTGACCAGTGTGAGTATTCTGCAGCATTGAAATCCAGTTTAGACAAACATCTATTGAAACACACTGGAGAAAAGCCCTACATGTGTGGGGAGTGTGGATACAGGACAGCTATGAGGTCTAGCTTATCCAGGCATGTGAGAACTCATACAGGCGAGAAACCCTACAAGTGTGACCAGTGTGACTATTCTGCTGTGGCTAAGTCTACTTTGGACTACCATCTAAAAGCAAAACACACTGGAGAGAAACCCTACATGTGTGAGGAGTGTGGATACAGGACAACTCTAAAAGCCGCCTTATCCAGGCACATGAGAACTCATACCGGAGAGAAGCCCTACAAGTGTGACCAGTGTGATTATTCTGCAGTACAGATTTCCAGTTTGAACCAACATCTATTGAAACACACTGGAGAGAAACCATACATGTGTGGGGAATGTGGATACAGGACAACTAAGAAGTGTAGCTTATCGGTGCACATGAGGACTCACACAGGAGAAAAACCCTACAAGTGTGAGCACTGTGACTATTCTGCTGTGACTAAGTCTACTTTGGACCTCCATTTAAGAACAAAACATACCGGAGAGAAACCCTACAAATGTGACCTGTGTGACTATTCTGCAACACAAAAATCCAGTTTGAACAATCATGTATTAAAACATACTGGAGAGAAACCGTACATGTGTGAAGAGTGTGGGTTCAGGACAGCTGTGAAGTCTAGCTTATCCAGGCATATCAGGACTCATATGGGGGAAAAACCTTACAAGTGTGACCAGTGTGACTATTCTGCTGTGGCTAAGTCTACTTTGGACTACCATCTAAAAGCAAAACACACTGAAGAAAAACCCTACATGTGTGAGAAGTGTGGATACAGGACGGTTCTAAAATCTCACTTATCCGGGCACATGAGAACTCATACAGGAGAGAAACCCTACAAGTGTGACCAGTGTGACTATTCTACAGCATGGAAATCCAGTTTGGACCAACACCATCAAACTAAACATTAATCTAGACCTGTAACTTAATTGTAAGGCAGCTAACTCCTACAGTGAATCCATCCAAACAAATGCACATATGTAAACCCTGCAAGTGAGACACATGCAGCTGTTTTTATAGGTAAAAAAGCAAAATACTTAAGGTGAACTGCAAAAGTGGGAGTCAGTGTGAATGGTGAAATTTAGAAGTTTCCTTCTGAACCAAAACTTAGGGACAGAGGAGAATAGTATGTAAGCTAAATGATCATTTTTTTACATCTATCTTCTTTATTATCTCTTTCGTTTGTCTCTTAGAATAATTAGAGTTTAGCCAGTGACATAGTGTATATTTCAGGTGAAACAGATATTTTCTTGTTTACTCATGAGTTTTTATTTCGTTTGTACATGTATCTTAAAATCGTTAGAACTCTTAGCTTCTTATAATCAAGAATTTAGCCAGCAATGAACATTACAACTTCATTTGATACAAGTTTGTGTTAAATGATAAGATTCTTTGTGTGTTTACACCCTACTTTTTAATTAACTGTTTTGTTATTGAGAATTAGCCAGTGATAAACATTACAAGTTGGGTAATGGTCAGACTGTCATGTTTACACCCTACCTTCTTAAAAATTTCTTTATTTACTTTTTTGTTTGTTTCTTTGAATTATAAGAACTTAGCTGGTGATGTGTGTGTATATTACAATACTAGTAGCCAGATTTTTCTGTTAACTTTTTTTAAAAATTTTTGCTTTTAGAATCATGCAAAAGCGACTTAGCCAGTGATGTATGTAAAAAGTGAAATCGTCATCCTTTTTCTTTTTTACACACCCAACCTTGTTTGTTGATACATGTATTAAAAATCTCACAACATTCTCTGCATCTTTATTCATGATCGCATAATTTGCATTGCAACAGGACAATTTAAATGATTGCAAAATATTCCCTCTGTAATCATCCATATCAGAGTCATATGCCAAAATAAATATACAGTAGAATCCTCTTATTTTTATAACTGGTTTGTCAGTGCAATAATATGAAGTAGTCCATTAACCATAGGGGACAAAATGAGCAGCACTGAGGGGGGAGGGGGTTGTAGTGGTTACCAAGATGGCACTTGAAGGGAACACTCTCACTCCCAGGTTATACAAAATGTAACATTGAATTCATAAGCATATCATCAGTTAATTTACACAAGTTGAGTGCAAAGGATGGCAAAAGATTGCCAATCACAGGCACTATCCGCTAATTAAAAACAAAGGAATGCAGCCGGCTGATTGGATAGATATGAATATGTGCCGTCAACACGAGGCAGTCTGTACGAGAATCGATATTGTTTGGTGGTGTCCCGGGCGCGGGGAAAGTTCAAGTTATTCACGGTATGACCCATTGTTCAACGTTACTAATAAAGTGAGTATCATATGTTATGTAACAGTGTGTGGTTCAGTAGTTTTTGTTGCGTCAATAAATGGGTTTTGTTAAAACCATGAAATTACACAACGCAATGTCAAGAGTCTTATGTGAGTCTAGTTCTAGTAGTAGAAAATCACAGCCGTGGTTCTTGATACTTGGTTAATTTCTTGTGGACATTCCACTGCAGTACCTTGTTAAGTCGCTAGGAGTACCAATATCTAATCATTTTGAGGTCTCACAAAGACCTATACAACAGTCTTTCTTGGGTTATCGTCCTATATTTATATATATAATATACGGGCTGAAATTCCCGTGGACACATTCCTGTACAGCTCTTGCAGACTGCATGCACACAACACTGTAACATTAGGCTCGGCCTGGAGGCGTCGCCAAATAACCTCTACCTTTGTAGCTACTGAGAACGAGACTACATTACATCACACCAAGGCACGGAAGTCTGGGAACGAGTCGCCGCATCCATGCTATCACTCGACGCCACAGCCGCCGGAGTTTGAGGTACAAATTTTTTGATCGAATGTCGATTTCAACCGTCTAAATGTATGTCAAGGTGTTAGAGAAAGCAACATATGGATTCTCAGGGAAATCAAGCCATGATTTGAAGCAGGACATGAATGTGTGAGTGTGAAGCTGTGATTGGCGACGTGTTTGAGGCCGATCCGACTCCGAAATCTCCAAACAAAAACGCGCTAAATTTCTAGTTTTGTTGCCACCACTGTTCCGATTCTGTACTTATAACGTCGTTCCGACATACATTGGTATGTGTAGATCATCTGGAGATTCGTATTTACTCCAGAAGCTAAGCGATTATCGCGATATGTGTGCCAAGTTAATTGTACGATGGAAAGATAACAATTTTCTGCATTGTGGGGCACATGCTTTTGATGTCTTGGCAACGCTTCTGGGGCGATTCCTTGCAATCTAAAATCAGCCACTCACAGCATTGTTTGACTACATGTATACAAATGTGTCTTGGTTTCAATGTGTGCGTGTGAAAGGGAGAAACTGTTTTTCTTTTGTTTCACAATGCTGTATTACAAAAATTATTTTACTATTAGATTTTAAAATTTGTTTAAATTTAAATCAAAGAATAAGTTGTTCCATAATGATTTACACCAAAATGTGCATGTCTGTGTTCCCTAACAGATTGAAACAAAAAGATGAAAGATCCCAGCTGCAATTCTCGACAACACATGCCAAAACCTACTGGAGAAAAACCCTACAAGTGTGAGCAGTGTGGATACAGGACAGCTCAGAAGTCAGACTTATCCATTCACATGAGGACTTATAACGGAGAGAAGCCCTACATGTGTGGGGAGTGTAAGTACAGGACAGCTCTAAAGTCAGACTTATCCAGGCACATAAGAAGTCATACAGGAGAGAAACCCTACAAGTGTGACCAGTGTGACTATTCTACAGCACGGAAAAACAACTTGGCCCAGCATCTGTTTAAACACACTGGAGAAAAACCCTACATGTGTGGGGAGTGTGGATTCAGGACAGCTAAGAAGTCTCGCTTATCCAGGCACATGAGAACTCATACAGGAGAGAAACCCTACAAGTGTGAGCAGTGTAACTATTCTGCTGTGAATAAGTCTACTTTGGACTACCATCTAAAAGCAAAACACACGGGAGAGAAACCCTACATGTGTGAGGAGTGTGGGTACAGGACAACTCAGAAGTCAGACTTATCCATGCACATGAGGACTCATACCGGAGAGAAGCCCTACATGTGTGGGGAGTGTGGATACAGGGCAGCTCAGAAATCTCACTTATCCATGCACATGAGGACTCATACAGGCGAGAAACCCTACAAGTGTGACCAGTGTGACTATTCTGCAATGAATAAGTCTACTTTGGACTACCATCTAAAAACAAAACATACTGGAGAAAAACCCTACATGTGTGAGGAGTGTGGATACAGGACAGCTCTGAAATCTCACTTATCCAGGCACATGAGAACTCATTCAGGAGAAAAACCTTACAAGTGTGACCAGTGTGATTATTCTGCAGCATTGAAATCCAGTTTAGACAAACATCTATTGAAACACACTGGAGAGAAACCCTTCATGTGTGAGGAGTGTGGATACAGGACAACTCAAATGTCTAACTTATCCAGGCATATGAGAACTCACTGAGAGGAAACAAACCTTGCACGTGTGACTATTCTGCTGTGAACAAATATGCTTTGGGCCATCATCTTTAAGCAAAGCATATTTAGATAGAAACCCTATCGGTGTGTGAAGAGTGTGGGTACAGGACAGTTCTTAAGTCAGGCTTATCCCAGCATGCAAGAACTCAAAAATCCATGGTGTGACCAGTGTGACTACTCTACTACAACTAGGAAACTTCTTTTGACCAACATGTAGCAAAACTGGAGAAACCCTACAAGTGTGACGAGTGTGACTATTCTGCAGCACAGAAATCCAGTTTGGACCAACACCATCAAACTAATCACTAATCTAGACCTATAAGACAGCTTAATCCTACAGTGAAATCATCCAAACAAATGCACATATGTAAACCCTGCAAGTCTGAAACTTGCAGCTGTTTGCATTGGTAAAAAAGCACAAGACTTGAAGTGAAATGTAAAAGTGGGAGTCAGGAAGTGTCAATGGTGCAATTTTGAAGTTCCCTTCAGAGTTCTGAATCAATACTTAGGGACAGAGGAGAATAATATGGTCATTTTTTTACATCTATCTTCTTTGATATCTCTTTCGTTTGTATCTTAGAATCATTATGATTTAGCCAGTGACGTAGTGTATGTTACAGGTGAAACAGATGTTTTCTTGTTAACACCTGGCCTTGTAAACTTTTTGTTTCGTTTGTACATGTATCTTGAAATCATTAGAACTTATATAGCGAGTGACATTTCAAGTTAAATAGTCATTTCTCTATTTCCTATTCCTGACCTTTTAATCTTTGTTTCTTAGAATCAATAACTTAGCCAGTGATGAACATTACAACTTCATATGATACAAGTTTATGATAAATTATTTTTTTTTCATGTTTACACCCTACTTTTTAATCAACTCTTTTGTTTGTTTTAGAACTTAGCCAGTGATGTATATTACAAGTTAAATCGTCTACTTTTTCTTGTTAACACACCCAACTTTGTTTGTTAATATTAAGAATCTCACAAACAATGCCTCAAGGTTCTAACAAACTTGATAGTCATTTTTTACATCTATCTTCTTTATTATCTCTTTAGTTCGTCTCTTAGAATCATAAGAATTTAACCAGTGACGTAGTGTATATTACAGGTGAAACAGATGTTTTCTTGTTTACACCTTGTACCTGACCGTGTTAACTTTTTATTTCATTTGTACATGTATCTTAAAATCATTAGAACTTAGCGAGTGACATTTCAAGTTAAGTGTAGGTCTAGTCACTTATTTTTTTCCTGACCTTTTATCTCTGTTTCGTAGAATCAAGAACTTAGCCAGTGATGAACATTACAACTTCATGTAATACAAGTTTATGTTAAATGATCAGTTGTTTTTTTTCATGTTTACACCCTACATTTTTATGAACTCTTTTGGTTGTTTCAAAGAATCAAGAACTTAGCCAGTGTCAGACTTTGTCATGTTTACCCCCTACCTTTAAAAAAAAATCTTTATTTACTCTTTTGTTTGTTTCTTAGAATTATAAGAACTTAGCTGTTGATGTGCATGTATATCACAATGGTCAGATTTTTCTGGTTTATATCTGGCCCTTATTCAAGTTATTGTTAACTTTTTTGTTCGTTTTTTAGAATCAAAATAACTTAGCCTGTGATGTATGTAACAATTGAAATTGTAATACTTGTTCTTATTTATACACCCAACCTTGTTTGTTAATATTAAAAATCTCACAAACAGCACCTTCTCCGCATCTTTATTTATGATTGCATTGCAACAGGACAATTTAAATACTATAATTGCAATGGCACAGGCTCACTCCTGAGGCGTCGCCAAATATACCATCGGTTGTAGCAACTGAGAACGAGAATACATTACGTCACACCAAAGCAGTCCAACGTCTGGGAACGAGTCGCTCGCTATCCAAGCCTAGCCGCCGCACGGACATCAGCTGCTGTTTGAGGTATTTTTTTGATCGAAGGTCTGAATTCAACCGTCTAAAATGTATGTGTTATAGAAAGCAATATATGGATTTGCTTTGAAGCTGGACATGTACATGTGTAGCTGTGACTTGCGACGTGTACCGTGTGCAAGTACTCGGGCCAAATAATAATTTCATCGGACACAGCAAAACACGCACAATTTCTGGTATTTTGTAGCCACCACTGTTTTGGTTCCCTACTTATAACATCGTTACGATGTGCCTCGGTATACGTAGATTATCTGGAGCTTCATATTTGCTTCAGGACTAAGCGATTATCCGCGATATGTACATGTACGTGTTTGCACAGTGCTGGGGGAGGTCGGGTTTACACTGGTAACATGTCGGGAATACATAGTCACAATTCTCTGGGAATGTATCGGGAAACGTTAACAGTTGTCCTCCGCATTTTAGGCTGGTCGGAGCACCATCGGTGTTCCATCGGTCGATGTACATTTCCCGACATACACACGGTAATTTTTCGATGGTCTCAAAATTCCTGATAAGAAACCCATGTTTTTCCGACAAATTTGTCGGTAATACGTCGTTTCTTTTTCCCACAGCCTTCCGATGCCGGTCGTCAAGGCAACAAGTTACAAACACGGCGGAGGGGACTCCCCGGCTTGGATGAAACCATGGCAACGGCGTTGATTGACGGGAAGCCGCGGTAATGGTTACCATGGGCACTGCATGATTGACAGCGGAAAGACAACCACGTGGTCGTCGCGGCATGTAAAAAGGAAACTTCAGACGATAATCGATCAGCTGTTCTCCAGCACCATATTTGACATTTACGGATGTTAAATTTTATTGTTTAGTTATAAGACTTAGTTTGTACGTAGTTTGTAGTAGAACGTGTGGAACTCGCTGTACTGTTTGTTGTGTCACAGTGTCAGTAAATTAAGCTTTTATTACAACCGGCAAAAAATAAAATATTGAAAGGAACGATATTTCCGTAGAAGTCTGTAATCGGCAAGTATGAGAAGCATAGTTAAGATATTATAATCGAGGAAACATCGATAAATTCTTAATAACCAAGGAAATTCATGTCAAAGGACGCGGAAGCATAAACCCGGGATTGAACCTGCAACTCGCGGCGCCGTACGGCAGCCATTTGTTCGCAAACGCAAGCGGCGTATCGCGGTGAGCTAAATATTGCGGCGAGATAACATTACCTTCAAACCACTTCAGTACAAACGGCCCATCACGTGGGGTTCCGCAGCTGCAGTCCGTAATGAATACACTTGCATTGTTCTACGGTCGAACGTTACGTGTTTCTGTCACTCATTTCGTTTCATTAATAAATATTAGTTGGTCGTCGTTCGCTAACATAATAAAGTGATAATAAAAAGAATAATATAAAGAATTGACGCGATTTCATTTTAACAGACGACAAGTGTCCATATCATATACGTAAAATAATGATTGTGATTGTAACCAGCGCTGATAGCTCACCTGGTAGTGTTGTTGGCCATCAATCCGAAGCAGGCAATATGTGTAGGTTCGAGCCCAACGATCAACTTTTATGTTTTATTTTTCTCTGTTACAGTCAACATTACTTTAATTTATTCTTTATCTTTCATCATCTTATGTTTATATTATCATGTTTAAATTTTTGTTATCCTTTATTTTTTTTTAAATCAATCTCTGCTCCTTGATGAAGGTCTCTGGGTGTTGTCTTTGCACTTCTACTTGTTGACACGTCGTTTTGTTCTGACGGCGTCTTTGCCAACGCTAACAAAGCACGTGAGCCATCATCAGATATCTTTCCTAGCCTGGTTGGGACACTGGAAAAGAAAACAAAAATTGGTTGTTACTTACAATTGGAAACAATGGCGATGCATTTTTATTGAAACTAGAAAACATCCCAACAGTTTGTGAACAAACGTTCTTTTTTAATTGTTCGTGGAGCCGTCAGCTTCTAATGGCCCAAATCGCTGTACTTCGCGCGGGGAGAAGGGTTGATTTTTGCGCTACGTAGTGTTTGGTTGAACTGTGGCAAGGATCAGAAGTAAAACTGGGAGGAATATTTCAATATTCCATAATCATATTCGTTACATGAAAATAAATTGACAATTCCAAATCCCGTAGTCACTAGTCAAGTCGCAGCATGTTTTGAACGTTACAAATAAAGTCGCTTATCCAGTGCGAGATTCAGTAAAAGTAATGGAATGTTTGATAAAACCTCATTGATATGACCATCATTATACCCCGGTTACCATCTAGGAGTACTAATACTTTTCTTCTCAGTAGTCATTCGTTTCTCAGTAGTCCTTCGTTTGCCGTCGGTGACAAGAAATTTATTCGGGCAAGACGAAAGTTACGGATGCTGGACAACTGAGTTGCATCGACAAAGTTCGTTATCTCTCTTAATGTTTGCAACTTTCATTTCGTAGTTTGATTTTATTTCCTGATTTATTTCAGCAATTTACATTATCATATTATTTCAGTATTTCTTCTGTTTTTCACATACAGCGTACTAAATTACCGTGGTCCGGAAAAATGCAGCCGATGGTGGTTAATCCGTCTCGATGCTTGAAGTCCTGTGGACCAACTTCAAGTTCCTTCAGATCTACACAACATTAATTCGACCTGTGTTAGAGTACGGCTCACCGGTGTGGGGAGGACTACCTCGTGGGCTGTCTGACGAGGTCGAGAAGGTACAGAAAACCTGCTGCAGGATTATTGGAATCCCCTCCGACCAGCTGCCAACCCTGGAGAAGCGGAGACGCGAGGCATCCGTGCGTGAGTTCGGTAGGGTGGAGGCGGACGAAACACACCCCTGCCGGCACTTCCTCGTGAAATCGTGACACTAAGTACGATCTAAGACAAACTTCAGCCTACAAAGTACCGTTGAGCCGTACGAAGAGGCATGAACAGTCCTTCTTCCCCATAACTCTAAAATTGATGCAACAATGAGCCAAAAGGTTACATTGATTGCCATGATCTCTATATCTGTTAATGTTTTAGCTTAGTATTTGCACGATGATCGCCAACAACATTTTATATATCTAATGTGACTATGGTAAGCGTGCTTTTAACAGATTTTACATATCTATTGTGACCATGTCAAGTGTGATTACTGTTATTTTGTTAATAGAATATAATTTGTGAACATTTTATGTGAGTTCATGTTAGCTTTCCGAACTTGTTAGTTCCGGGGAACGTCAGGTGTCAGTGTTAATGACATGAAACAAACAGTTGGAAAAAACCAACACCGAAGCAAACAAACAAACAAACAAACAAACAAACAAACAGATCAATACGAAAGCAAACTGAACTGGAACAAAACGAATAAATTAATGAACAATTGTCTTTTTATTAAAATGAATCGATGTGTCCGGAAAGTCCGTCCCCATCCTCAAGCACGGCCGGTATAACTGGCCCGCCGGTTGTCACGAATCTGAAAAGACGAATATGGAATGCATGAGATGTAGCTATAAACAGCATAATGTAGTGGTCAACTATCCACGAATAACAATAGCGGCGGAGTTTTGAAAAAAGGACCCCAAACAAACAAACAAACAAAATCATCTACCAACACGGTAATAATTCAATGACCTGGTTTGCCTTTTGACGAAAATATATCAATGAAAATATACGGTAATTAGAAAACTATGGAAAAAATGTCTAACTCGTCCGACGAGATATTGCTACAATATCGTAATAATCGGGACCTGACACCCATCATGACCGCGAGTGACCCTTTGCGTGAAAACCGATACATGCCCGACATTCGTCGGTAATATATAGGAAGGTTATCGGGAAAGCAAGGGGCGAACTCCATTGATTTAGCCTGATTTTTGGATCTGTATCGGGTTCAACATCGGTAAAAGCTGCAGGGAAAAACCGACACAAATCTGGTATTATTCCGTTACCAACACGACATATATCCGACCTCCCCGAGCACAGTGTTTGGGCAACCTCCTTGGTTTGGGGCACTGCTTTTGTTGTCTTGGCAACGTCTCTGGGGCGATGCCTTACAATCTAAATCACCCACTCATATGAATGTTTTTGACTATATGTATACGTCACAGTAGAGATTTGAATCCATTAGAGTCTGGAATTCTACTATAGAGATTGGAATTCTACCAGGACAATCTCCAATTCTAAAAGGAGACATTCGGATTGCATCAAAATGTTTTTGAAAATAGACTGAATCATTTCACACCTTAAGTTTAGCATAGGTAAGCCTACATTTACCATTACTATCTTAGGTGAATCACTTTATATTTTAGGTTTTTGATAAACCTTCTGTCAAGACACATTGTAACCATGGGGATAGCCATCTGTTCCAACCTTAGTCAATGGCCGTTGGTAAATGCCACTGATATGTCAATCAGAGACATTTGCATACGGCTATTATGAGTCAATGACTCATTATGCTCGACCAGTTTTTCCAGTTCGTTAGTGACTTGGTATATAAGAGCTAATTCACCCCTGCCAAGCCAGTTCCAAAATTGATGTCAAACTCAAAGTTATATATAAAACATAAAACTAAAACATAAAACAAAAGTGATCCACCTGAGATAGCAAATTCCAATCTCTACTGGAATTCTCTTAGTAGAGATTAGAATCGAAATATTCAGATCCTGATTCCAATCTCTTCTAGTAGAGTTTCAGACTCTACTGGATTCCAATCTCTGCTGTGACATATACAAAAATGAAAATGTACTTCAATTTCATCGTGTGCATGTGAATGAGAGAAATTGTTTTTCTTTGGTATTTCATAATACTGCTTGTAATTTCTTTTTGAATTTGAAGTCCAAGAATAAGTTGTTCAATAATGATTTGTACTAAAACGTGCATGTCTTTGTTCCTTAACAGATTAAATCAAAAGATGGAAGATCCCATCTGCAATTCTGGACAATTGCCGCAAAACACTGGACAGAAAAACTACAAATGTGAGGAGTGTGGGTACAGGGCAGCGCAGAAGTGTCACTTATCCATGCACAGGAGGACTCATACCGGAGAGAAGCCCTACATGTGTGAGGAGTGTGGATACAGGACAGCTCTGAAGTCTCACTTAACCAGGCACATAAAAACTCATACTGGCGAGAAGCCCTACATGTGTGGGGAATGTGGATACAGGACAGCTCAAAAGTCAGTCTTATCCAGTCACATGAGAACTCATACAGGAGAGAAACCCTACAAGTGTGACCAGTGTGACTTTTCTGCAATGAATAAGTCTACTTTGGACTACCATCTAATAGTAAAACATACTGGAGAAAAACCCTACATGTGTGAGAAGTGTGGATTCAGGACAACTCAGAAGTCTGTCTTATCCTTGCACATGAGAAGTCATACCGGAGAGAAACCCTACAAGTGTGACCAGTGTGACTATTCTGCTGTGTCTAAGGGTACTTTGGACTACCATCTAAAAGCAAAACACACTGGAGAAAAACCCTACATGTGTGAGGAGTGTGGATACAGGGCAACTACAAAATCCACCTTATCCCAGCACATAAGAAGTCATACCGGAGAGAAACCCTACAAATGTGACCTGTGTGACTATTCTGCAACACAAAAATCCAGTTTGAACAAACATGTATTTAAACACACTGGAGAGAAACCGTACTTGTGCGAGGAGTGTGGGTACAGGACAGCTCGCAAGGCTCACTTATCCACACACAAGAGAATTCACACAGGAGAAAAACCTTACAAGTGTGACCAGTGTGACTATTCTGCAGCACAAAAATCCCATTTGTTTATTCATCTATCTAAACACACTGGAGAGATACCCTACATGTGTGAGGTGTGTGGATACAGGACACCTCATAGGTCTCACTTATCCAGGCACATGAGTACTCATACCCGAGAGAAACCCTACTAGTGAGACCAGTGTGACTATTCTGCAGCACAGAAATCCAGTTTGGACCAACACCATCAAACTATGTACTGCTAAAAAATCTACAACAGTACAAGACAGCTATAGCTAAAAGGTCTGTCCTATCCAAGGATGTTTTATTATATAAAACATCCTTGTCCTATCTAAATATATGAGTACTTGTACAGAAGAAAACAACCTGAAACCATCCAGACAAATGTAAACCCAGCAACTTGATAGTCTCTGATGCAGACTCCTCCCAGCTGTTTTCTTTTTCAAGTTACAGTTTTTATATTCTTACATTTTTTTTCTTATTCCTTCCCGGCCAGCAATAAGAAAAAAAATGTAATAGTATAAAAACTGTAACTTAAAAAAGAAAACAGCCGGGAGGAGTCTGCATCGGAGGCTAGCAACTTGACCTGTACAGCTGTTTGCCTTTGGCAAAAAAGCACAAGACTTGAAGTGAACTGCAAAAGTGGGAGTCAGGAAGTGTGAATAGTGCAATTTTGAAGTTCCCTTCTGAACCAATATGTAAGCTAAATAGTCATTTACATCTGTCTTCTTTATTATCTCTTTAGTTTGTCTCTTAATTTTATAAGAATTTAGCCAGTGACGTAGTGTATATTACAGGTGTTTTCTTGTTTACACCTGACCTTGTCAATTTTTTATTCAGTTTGTACATGTATCTTAAAATCATTAGAACTTCATCATCATCATCATATCAGGCAGCGTGTCCGGACTAGGGTTGCTCTTTCCCTCCAGGCAACACGGTCCGCCATAAGTTGGTCTAGATGTTCAGACCTCGCTCCTACATCCCCAGCAAGTTGGTCTATAGAACTTAGCGAGTGACATTTCAAGTTAAGTTTTATTCACTTTTTTGTTTCCTCACCTTTTTATCTTTGTTTCTTAGAATCAAGAACATAGCCAGTGAGGAACATTACAACTTCATATAATGCAAGTTTATGTTAAATGATGGGACTTTTTCATGTTTACATCCTACCTTTTTTAATCAACTCATTTGTTTGTTTCAAAGAATTAAGAACTTACTGATAGCCAGTGTCAGACCTTTTAAAATATTTCTTTATTTACTTTTTTATTTGTTTCTTAAAATGATAAGAACTTAGCTGGTGATGAGCATGTATATTACAATGGTCAGATTCTTTGTGGTTTATATCTGACCCTTATACAAGTTATTGTTAACTTTTGTGTTTTTTAGAAACAAAATAGCTTAGCTTGTGATGTATACAACAACTGAAATCGTCATACTTTTTCTTATTTACACATCCAACCTTGTTTGTTGATATTAAAAATCTCAAAAACAATGCATTCTCTGCATTTTTTATTCATGATTGCATTGCAACAGGACAATTTAAATACTACAATTGCAAATATTCCTTCTGTAATTGTCCATATCATAGTCACCTATGCCAAAGTAAATGCAGGAACCATCCGCTATAGAATGTTAGTTCTACTATAAAATACTAAACCTGACATTGACAGACAAAATTAAAACCTCCAAGACGGCTACTGCAAGATTTGCGTTTCCTGGAATATCCACCAATCAGAACTCTGGGAAATGTCTGTTTACTTGTACGTCACAGATGAAGTATTTCAGCCAATCAGCGCACAGAAAGCTCGTGCACCACGATCTCTGACGCCAGCGCGTCTTGAAGATCCCGATTTCCTTAGTATTTTGCCCAATTTTCCAACGGTTTGGGTTAATACCTTTGCATCTTACGTCTTCCTAAAGCCTTCAAGCACTTAGGGTAAGCATTCATGTTGTGTACTCGTTCGTTTTTGGTCATATCTTTGTGAGAAAGTTTGGGCATTTTGGAGGATTCGGTAACATTTGAATATTTCCCTTTGATCTTGTCACAGAGTTCAGAAAGAAAACAAGTTTCTATGAACCGTATTTTTAATCACACGCTAACGTATTTCTCGGGGACAAAGAAATTGCTTGTGGAAATATGTATAAATTTTTTTATACACATGCACCAACTCTATCAGTATGTGACAGCTAGCGTGCCACAGAAGGAGAGGGGCCATGGGGAGGGGGGCGAAATCTCTGCAGCTTGCCTTTGCTGGCATACAGTGTAAGTGATTTTACATTTTTGAACGCCATTATCATTTGGATTGAATATTTTGTCAGTCAGAATTCGCTCAATGACTTACAAAGATTATTCTGTCTTTTGGTTGTGCTGAAAACTGCAGCCGTAAACGGCTGAAATACCCAGAAAAAGTGCAGGTTTTGGGCCCAAACATTTGCCAGATATTTTTATCTGACCATTTCTGATCAAGCCTGGATGCCAGACCCCCAGTCTCTAGAATATATATCGAGTGGGGTTTATAACTTAGAGATTGAGGGTCTGGCATCCAGGCTATTTGTGATCCATACAGGTAATTTTGTAGATCTTCAGTAATTCCATTTTTTGGGGGCAATACAGACATGTCATCTTTTCTTAGTGCCTGTGACTTTGCCGAAGAAATGGTGGAATGGGAGAAAAACATCCTGCATGGGTGATATGATAGCTTTTGTATATGTGACATCAATTTATGCCCAAAATGTTCCAGTTTAAATCCCACAACAGGTGAAAATGTTCATTTTGGTCTCAAAATACTTCCTTTCTATTTTTCTGCAAAAACGGTGACTGTCCTAGTTTTAGCTTGCCAAATAGCAACATATTTTGTTGCCACCACTGTTCTAATTATAACATCGTTCAGATATCCCCTGATATATGTAGATCATCTGGAGATTCATATTTGCTCCAGAGATTTAGCGATTGTCTGTGTATATGTATGTACGATGGAAAGTTTTCAGTTTCCTGCATACATGTCTTAGTGGGGCTTTGGCTGTTAGTATCTGTATCTATATAGATGGTATACGGTAACCACCATGAGGGGTAACACACCAGCTAGTAGTAGTAGAAGTACATGTAGTTACTACTTCTACTACTACTAACAGCCAAAGCCCCACTAAGATTTACTGTAATAGTAGTATATAGTACCAGTTAATTGGTTTCTAAGTAAACTGTTTTGTCAACGCCTCTGGGCCGATGTCTCACATAGCAGTTCACTGATTAACACCAAAATTTACATATCATTGTTCCCTAACAGATTAGTACAAGAGATGGAAGATCCCAGCTGCGGCTCTGGACTGCACATTCCAAACGACACTTGTGACATTGAACCCGACATCTGTGGGGAGTTTGGATACAGGGCAGCTCAGAAGTCTCACTTATCCAGGCACATGAGAATGCATACCGGAGAGAAACCCTACAAGTGTGACCAGAGTGAGTATTCTACAATGAATAAGTCTACTTTGGACTACAGTCTAATAGCAAAACATACTAGTGAAAAACTCTGCATGTGTGGGGAATGTGGGTACAGGACAACTCAGAAGTCTCACTTATCCCAGCACTTGAGAATTCATACAGGAGAAAAACCCTACAAGTGTGACCAGTGTGACTATTCTACAGCATGGAAAACCAGTTTGAACCAACATCTATTAAAACACATTGGAGAGAAACCCTACATGTGTGGGGAGTGTGGATACAGGGCAGCTCAAAAATCTCACTTATCCCAGCACATGAGAACTCATACAGGAGAGAAGCCCTACAAGTGTGACCAATGTGACTACTCTGCGGCACAGAAAACTGCTTTGGACCTTCATGTAGCTAAACACACCGGAGAGAAACCCTACATGTGTGGGGAGTGTGGGTACAGGACAGCTATCAAATCTAGCTTATCCAGGCACATAAGAAGTCACACCGGAGAGAAACCCTACATGTGTGGGGAGTGTGGATACAGGACAGCTCTGAAGTCTAGATTATCCGAGCACATAAGAAGTCACACCGGAGAGAAACCCTACATGTGTGGGGAGTGTGGATTCAGGACAGCTCTGAAATCTAGCTTAGCCCAGCACAAAAGAAGTCACACTGGAGAGAAACCATACATGTGTGGGGAGTGTGGATACAGGACAGCTTTCAAATCTCACTTATCCAGGCACATGAGAACTCACACAGGAGAAAAACCCTACAAGTGTGCTGTGACCAGTGTGACTATTCTGCAGCACAGAAATCCAGTTTGGACCAACACCAGCAAACTAAACACTGCTAGACAATCTACAAGACAGCTAAAACGTAAAAGGTCTGTCCTATCCCAGCATATGAGTAGTAGTACGTGTACAGAAGAAAACAACCTGAAACCATCCAGACAAATGCACTAATGTAAACCCTACAAGTGTGACTCATGCAGCTGTGTGCATTTGGCAAAAAAAGTGAATGTGAGAGTGTGAATAGTGCCGTTTTGAAGTTCCCATCTGTGTAAACTGAGGGATGGAGAAGAATATACAAGCCTAATGGTCATTTTGTTTACACAGACCTTCTTTATTAACTCTTCAGTTTGTCTCTTACTAGAATCAAACAAACTTAGCCAGTGACATACATGTATTTTTCAGGTGAAATAGATGTTTCCTTTTTCTTCTGTTTGTTCATAAGAAATAAGCTAGTGATATTTCATTTTCAATGTTTACACCAGACCATTATGAACTCGTTTGTTTCTTAGAATTAAGACCTCAGCCAGTAATGAGCGTTTCCAGTTAAATGATCTGGCTTTTTTGTGTTTACACCTTATCTTCTTTATTTACTCGTTTGTTTCTTAGAATTAAGAACTTAGCCAGTGACGAACATTCCAAGTTAATAATGGTCTGACCCTACCTTCTCTATTAACTCTATTGTTTGTTAAATTATAAAAACTTAAAAGGTGATGTACAACTGTCATGTATTTTACAATGGTCAGATTTTTTCTTGTTAACACCTAGCCCTTATCCTTGACTTTTTTTTTATTTTTCATAATCAAAGGGTGATGTATATTACAAGTTAACTTGTCATACTTTTTCTTTTTTGTTACCGGTAACATTAAAAATCTCACAAACAGTGCCTTCTCCGTATCTTTATTCATTATTGCATATTGCAACAGGACAATGAAATATAATTGCAAATATTCCTTCTGTATAATATCAAAGTCACCTGTGCCACAATACTAGTAACTGCACCATCCACTAGATACTAAATGCTCATCGACAGGCAAAATTAAAATCTTGTACCCTCCTCAGAAAAAATTCATTTTTCTTCTTATTCTTTCTTGTACGGAAAGTGTGTCCAGCACCAAGAGATCATAGGACTATTCTTCAATGTTAATCTTGTATAACTCTTATCAACTTTTCTGAAATCACCATATCAATTTTCTTAACCCTTCTGCAAGATATCCTAAATCCTTCTACACTACAGGCCCACAACTACCTGTATGATTCCATACTTATCTATACACCTAGAAACTACCAATAAACTCGCATATTCAAGTACCAAAATGAACATACCACACAAATCCCATGTTCGCAGTTCACAAATTTGTGAGGCTTCAAGTGCAAGAATATGGTGTTGTAACAAAACAGCAATTGATCAATCACATCTTGGGCCTTAAACTACATGATAGGTGTTGTACAGTCAGCTCTTTCTTGTGCAACAACAAACGTGTCTACAGGTTTCATAGCATAGATACATAGTTAGGATTTGCCAAAATGTGCTACACGTACCTGAAATGTAATAACTAGTATCTGAACAAAGGAAAAGTAAGACTTTGTACTGATCATTGGGAAACTACATTGTACAACACACTGCTGTGAAATCAAACTCTTTACATATGAATATATCTCTCATATATACCTTTTTGTCCTCTTCATACAGTACCTTAATCATATTCTCAATTTTTTTGTAAAAACTTTATTTATTTATTCAACTTCTGCACATTGTTACTTGATTAGCTATCAGTCTTTTTTTAACCTTAATTTAACCTTTGTCATTAAATGGTAGCATCAATAAGCTGTGTATGAGCAGTGTGATACATTGTGGGCAACATGTCAAAGGTCTCTGGCTGCGGCAATACATTTACAAAATGGCCAGGGGCCTTCAACTTGGAAATATTACCCATAGACACACAATGCTTCATACTGCACATATGCACTTCAAACTGTGATCTACAATGTTGCTTATATACCAAGCACTCTCAGACTACTGTACTGTACCTGAAATTGCTATTGCATAGATAACCTCATATATATCACTCCAACTTGCTGACAAACCAACAAATAGTTGTTACATCTGCTAGGATATACTTGTTCTTGGTACAGAAGTCCATAGTGACATCAGGAGTTGTTTCAAGGCAACTGATCGGGGGTATATTGATCTAAAAAAAACTGCTCCATACGCTAGGCTTAGGGCTGTAATGGTGTTAAAGACAAAAGGCACTCATGGTATTCTATGTCTTGGAATGAGAAGTACTCATGACATGTATATGAAAACGTAACCTTTTATATATCTGCTATCAAAAAGATCTTAACTTGTAGTAACAATGCAATTATGGTTTATACATGTACAGTGATGTAATTAAGAGAAAAGCAAGACAAAATCTAAAGAACATCCTTGTTGGAGACTTGGAAAAGCACGTCACTTTTAATACATAAATTCCATAAAGAATGGTATTGAAAACTAACTTTTAAACCATGAAGTATTTTCACTTTTTGTTGGTGTTGTATCCATATGTTTAAATCAAATCTTCCAACAATTAAAGATAAAGCAAAGCAAATTCAAATTATACTGTCTTAGTTTGTACTTTCTCCTAGTTATGAAAATATAATGTTGAGCACTGTACTGATAGGATATGCTACAGAGAACACAACACCAGATACGAACGATACAACAGCGGTGAACGCATCGATTTCAGAGGGGGCCGAGCCAATGGTAGCGCTGTCGTGTTTTTCACCACGGCGGCGTGACACTGTCGCATTGATGATTGGGCGATCTTGGAACTCAACGGTACAGTCGACGTCTGATTGGCTCGTACCACACGGCGATGCTTCTAGCTCGAACAGCGTGATGTTGTTGTCGGATTTCAGAACGCTTGCCGGGACGTACAGCGTGATTTGCGGTCCTTCTACCGGCCAATAGCGGCCCAGGTTAAACCCGTTGACAAATGCTTGACCCTGCAAACATGAAACAAGTAACTTCTTTAATTACAAAACAGAACTTCTTTAATTAGCTTCTCCAGTATTCTTTAAGTTGTACATCACTACATGTATAAGTGAGTAAAATACTGGTAATAAGAACATCTGAGTATTTCATATCCTTGTTATTTTCTTTTATGGTTATGATAATCAAAAGTTAGAAAGTTTTTGATAATCTTTCCCACACCTTTGGTGTATAGGGGCAGTGCCAATCTCCATTTATATAGCCCTTGAGCCACACAGGTTACTACAGCAGGGGGCTAGTCTACTGGTAGTATAGTGTGTTCAACTTCCATTGTCTTCTCTTCTTCTTTTTGGATTTTGAAAAGTGCATACTTAAATCGAGAAAATATGGTAAGTGCTAAGCAGAGAAAACACAGCCTGGTATCCAAACCTACTATAACTCCAGAACCTCCTCTCCTCTACGCTATTTGTGGAGATGAGACTCAGGAGCTATAAATTATGATATAAAGTATAATAGGTTTGAATACTAGGCTAGAGAAAGCAGTATGTACCATTTTTAAAATGTTTGGTATGACCTGGCCAGGGTTTTAGACCCAACCTTCCGAATGCATGGCAAACACCCAGTTTTCAATAAATATTACGATGGATGCACAACTGTCTGGACTTTAAAAGAATTTCTGATTTCCAAAAAAAAATCTTTATAAAAATTTAGACACCTACCTTAGTCCATCCCTTCATGTTGAGGAAAGTGTCCTGAGGAGTGTCCTGGATGGAGAACTTCCCCGTGTAGAAGGACGGTACCATCTGGCCTGCACGTGATCGCTGCGGCTGTGCGCTACGCTTTTCCTGATTGGTCAACTCCCCGTCAATGCCCTCAATGTCTTGCTGCAGTGCTGGAGGCAGGAAAGAAGAAGAAGGACTTTGAGCAATCACCAATTTACATAAGTACAGTCAAACCTGTATTAGCGGTCACCTTTGCATAGCGGCCACCTGCCCATAGTGGTCACTTTTTGTCGGTCCCTTGGATTTTTCCCATTGACCTAAGCATTAAGAATTAGGCTATAGCGGCCACCTGTCCAACGCGGTCGCGGCCAGACGATTTTCGGTCCCGCGAGTACAGTAACACTGCCGATAACGGTCAATGTGCGCCGGTGGAAGCTGCATCGCCACCGCACGCCAGGTTCAAAATCTTCATTTTTTCACGCAGTTATCAAGTTTATGTGAACTCAACTTGACAGGATAATAATAAAGAAAACAAGAATGTTTCAATGTCGGCCCAATATTTCCATTTTCCCCGGGAATTTATCGGAAAATAACAGTATTAATGGGCGACCCCCGTGGCCACAATAGTAGTTCGGGTATGAAGTAGTGCGTCACATTACTTGAAAAGGCCATAGTTTTTCTTCTGTGCACGTTAGCGAGGCTGAAACTGTGGTGAATGGTAGAGGAATACGTCAGTTTTGAGACAGTACGAGTTTGATTACGATGTTTGTTCGGTCGGGTTGGATTCGCGCCTGGATATTGTTACCGCCCGACTACTGTAAGTCGCCTGCAGTACGGTGACCTCCGCCGGGGGGCATATCAAAGTGGCTTTTAAAAGAGAACGAGCCGGCAAATTCAACCTCATTTTGCAGATATTTTGTAGATTGAACCTTGAAGTCAAGCATATAAAAATCTGGTACCCTAATTCTGCACCTTTCTATAAATTTTCAAGCGTCGAAGCATCTCACCTTGGGATCCTTAACTATATTAATCCCTATAGGAGAAATACTGTGGTCTGCAACCATGTGCCCAAACACTATTTTCAAAATGGCGGAGCAGTATAAAGGTCATCGGAAGACACCACTGTTGCGGAGGTATAGTGTGTTAAATTTATTTTGCTGCAAACTATCACTGAGGATAATTACTTAACCAAAAGCTTCAAACTAGATATGAATAACATTAGTATGATGTAAATTTTGGGCTGTTGCAATTTTCTGAAAAGAAAAAAAGCCCTCAACAGAGCGACCTTCCTCTCATTGCCCTATTAGCATAAAATTATGATAGAAGCCGATCATGACAAGCAAACAACAACAGACTAAGGAAAATTGTCGCCACGATTTTATGTTTGAAAACGGTCGAAAACGAACAGTAAGTGGCAACTGAGCAACATATATTTTGTTCTTAACTAACTAGGTGGCATTTTGCTGTGAAGGACTTTGTTTCATATGATTAAAACTGAGGCTGAGTTGGTGACGCGTGTGCCGGCAGCGAAGCAGTCGCGAAGGATCAAGAGTAGGTCTGTTCAGACATGAGGCTCGAGCAAGCCATGGATTTTGGAGTTGGCAGATACGATAATTCTTTTTTCAAGCTCATAATAGAAGTTAAAGAACAACAATCGAATTTCTAAAATGTGCCTTACCTATGTAATGTTTACATGTGTACTGTACGGTGAATAAATGTATCTCAGTGGGTACTGAAAACATGTGTCACTCGTGGTCAATTAATCAACATTTTCTCCATAGCGGCCACCTGTCCTTAGCGGCCAGTTTTGGCTAGTCCCTTGAGTGACCGCTATAGACAGGTTTGACTGTACTTGAAGTTGAAGCGAGTAGTTTTGTTGTTAAATATGGACTGTCTAAAAGTATTCACCACCTGTGAACAAATATCAAGTTTTCCTGGTACTGCATATGGACTTTTTTCAGGTCATTACAACTGAGAAATTCAAATTGACAACGTCAGATTGTAGTTAGACTGCAGACACTTTCAGTACTACATACATGTATGTCTAATACTTGATCAATCAATCAAACAATCAATCAATCATCCGCAAGCATCAGTGCGGATACATGGATAAGATAAAAGATACTGTAAATCCATTTAATATTGCAGTTGGTAATTTTAGCGGTTGGGGAAAAGTGAGTAGTTCACTGCAATTAATCTCAACTGTGGGAACAAACATCACTGTCTCAAATGTAAGTGATCAAATATTTGCGATGATGAAATTCAAGTGGTTGACTAGTGGCCGTTAAAGTAGCTAAAATTAAGTTACCATTAACAAATCAAGAATTACAGTAATTGGTAAAAAGGTTACCAGGAGACAGTGCTGGGAGGCCATCGTTGATATTGACAGCTGGATTGGAAGGTTGTGAGAACATCGTGGGGAGAGCGCCATCGATGCTTAGCGAGTAGATGTCCCAGGAACGCAGCGTGTCGTTTCCGAGGGTTACGTTTGCGATGATGCCCTGTGAAAACATTACAGTTACATCATGATCACTACTGGAGATCTTAAACACTGGTCATTTCAAATTTGAAAAATATAGATACATGTTGGAAGCCCAATGCATAGCGCATTGTGATTAAAATGTATACATCTGATTCAACAGACAAATCCACAATTGTGGAGTGAAACCAGACTTTGAGCTTGAGTTAAGTACACATAAGTTGCTTCATGTAGTTTCTCTATCACCAGTGTCTGTATAAAACAGCATGTTTGGTGCATGGAAAAAAATCTTACTCTAGCTTTCCTTACCTTTGAGTCGTTGATGTATCTGCCGAAGTTGATGCGACCTTGGTTCTCCACCACGATGTCCAGTACCTGACCTGCCTGTACGGTGATGTTCAGGTCCATGGGACCGTTACGGCTCAGAATACCTGCAGGGGTCTGAAACAGGTAAGAAACAGTTGAAGCTGTGGCTGTGGCTGATACCCGGTACATGTACCAGACAACCTAACAAACAAAACAAAACTAATTCAAATAATCTTTTGTTGTAGAATCAAGGAAAAGTGGTGATAAACGTTCCAAGGGCCTCTGGCAGGAAAAAAAACTTGTTATGCAGATCTGAAGTTGATTGACACAGATGTATAAAAATGTAATTATCCCCATTAATGTATTCAAACTGGCAAATGGACTTTAAAGCTATCAGATGAGATACTTTTTAACTGATATTTTCTCACATTGTTTGATAGTAGTACTGTAAAACTTTATTTGTTGGCACCTAATTTGCGGGAGAAGGGAAAGGACTTGTTTGCAGTGTTTTAACTTAGTTCGTCATTGAAAGTAACAATACCATGAAGACAGAATAATGTTTGCAGGGTTTTGAAGTTGAGGGGGAGAGTTCACCGCAAAAAATCACGAAGGTAAAACTATTCCAAATATTTCTCAATTCTCAGTATCTAAATCATGCTCTTCATTGTTTTTAGCTTGCAAAGACTCAGGTAAACTGCTTCCTCTGTATGTAGCTATATACTAACCTGGTCCAGCATGACGAAGCCCCTGTCCCTGATGCCTGGTACGGACAGCTTGACTCCTTTAGCAGCAGTAGGCAGGGTGGTCCTGTATAGCATGAACCCATAGCTCTGGGGAGGGGGGCAGGGGAGGAAGGGTTAGTACAACATAAAGCCCCTGTCCCTGATGCCTGGTACGGACAGCTTGACTCCTTTAGCAGCAGCAGGTAGGGTGGTCCTGTACAGCATGAACCCATAGCTCTGGGGAGGGGGGCAGGGGAGGCAAAACATACATTCAAGTGCTTGCAGGTTGTACATGAACTTACTTAATAGGTACTTGCTTGCAGATTGTACATGTACAGAGCAAGGTACAATGAACATTGCAGAGAAAGCGCTAACGGCTACTCCTCCGCCATTTTCCACCACCTAAAACACAACCAGGGACACTCTTTCAATCTCGAATCCACAGATATCACAGATCGTGAACCCCACTGGTTCGAACGTGGAGTGAGGGAGGCCATCTATGAGAGGATGTACAACCCAGCCCTCAACAGGAAAGGAGGGCTGCGGATTGAACTATCTGGCACTTGGGACCCAGCCTTACATATATACATTCAAGTACAATCATGCAAATTATATATAACGTCAAAGCTCATAATCCTGCCACACCTGTTGCATGTTCTCCATGGTGATGGGATGGTCTGCTCTGATTGGTCCATCTGGAGAAAGGTCTGACAACTTGTCCAGCACTGTAGCCTCCTGGGAGGGGCACAGCAGAAAGAAAAATAATGAAGACAACTTCTACAATCCCTACAATATATATAGAGATCAAAGCGTATGTAAAGTTGGATGTAAGGGCTAATGAAAATTGCAAAACTGTACATCATATTCAAGGGTTATTTCATTCAGAAGTTTTGGAAACATCATTGACAGGAACATTTTCTACAAATTGAGTATGTAACATCATTCAGTAAATCCCCAGGCCCCGAAAAAATTGTCAAATGAAATAGTCCACACCAAAAGTATGTTTAGTCTCAACAGAATGAAGAACTCACAAATGTCATCTGGACTTTCCCATAAGCTGCCTTGGGGGTGGCAGGGGGTACCGGCCCTGGCGGCAGCTGACGGAACTGCAACAAGTAAACAACAACAAATTTTACAAGTTAACAACAAGTTTTTGAAATAATTGTAACAATAAAACCTGTAGCGACAGAATGGCATCTATTGATACTTGTATATCATTGGACCCCTCTAGCAGAAAAGGGAAACTCAGCAAGAATATTCACAATTGAAAGGAAAACATGCACATCTTAACCTTTATCATGCTAGGGATGCATTCATACACTAGTAGGCTAGCAAGTTAATAGTTAATACTCAACACTAAAGTAGGCAAGAAATAAAAAGTTAGAGAATTATCAGAAAGATGGGAAATATTTTGATAAAGTCATGTCATTGTATAATTATAAAGAAAGCATACTAGATGAAAAAAGGTAGAAGCAATAGATTAAGAAAAAATTAGGAAATATGGACCCAACTTAAAGTATCAAAGTTTCCTTAGAAGATAAAAGTTGTTCAGCACCCCAAAGCAAGTCTGTATGGAATGTTGTGGACGTAAAACTAAAAAAAAAGCCATGTAAATGTAATATTGTTTTAATGTTTAGATTTCCATAATCAATGCAATAAGTTACAGATCTGAGCAATCGATATGTACTCAAAAATAGAAAAGTAAAAAGAACAAATAGAGGGGAGTGTATATAATGTGTGGCAGTATGACCAGGAATTGAACCATAGACCACTGACTTACGGCAACAATTCTGACCTTAATAAGTGATATGTTGAGAATCACACACAGAAAAAAAGTGACTGCTGTAAACAACAAAGCTTCCAGTTTCTGGACTTCTCTGGTCAATTATTTCAGGGTCCATACTTCCTTAAAACAAAAGAGTTTGAGTAGAGAAGTCAGCCCCCAACCTTACTGATCACGTTCCGTATAATGTGGAACTTATCGGTTGGATCTCCGGCTTCAGACAGGGGGGCATCATAGTCATACGACGTGGGGACGGGCTGGAAGGTGGTCTCACCAGGGACTCCTTAACAGGGGACCACAACTGACAGTTTTAGGTACAAGTACAGCAAGAGACAGAGACCCAAACAGATGGAATGAAGGAAGGGAGGGAGTAGACTGTAATCCATTCTATTTTAGCTCCGTTTTGCTTCAACAATTGTTTCTATGCAGAGAAGTAAGGCTACCGTCCCCATTGAAATGTTTGGTCCTGATTTTCTTAATTTTTTTTGGACTCGAATATACCTCAGAAGCTGTGTATAAAAGCTCTTGAACTTCGAAATGGCTGTTCAAACTCTGTTACCATGCCGTTATGAGAACCGTGTGACTCTGAGCCAATCAAAACTATTGCCTATATTTTAGGCAAATATTCAAATACCAATTAATTTTTTCTCCATTAACAGGTGCCAGACTATTCTGCAGAGGTTAGTAGCCAAAAGAGCAAGTGGAGCTAGAAAGGATGGTTAAGAGGGGTGCATTGTGCGAGACTGAAAAGATGTAGGACCGTGAACTGAACCCTGAACTTTCGGCTTGCAGCAACTATACAATGTTCTTTTAGACATACTGTAAATTTGTTCAATTTCGCAGGGATTCTATTTAGCGGTAGAAGTGGAAAGGGCATTTTTGAAGTCTTTTAAATTCGTACTCTAAACAATCCTGAAGCACAAGAAAACACATAATCACAAATTAAGAGACAATCACAAAAATAAAACCACTCACAAAAATAAAATCACTGCGAATATTTCAGAATTTACAGTACTTTTGAATCAGCAGTTAACATTCTAGTTTTCTTTTATATTTTTGCCAAAGGTCCAGAAATTTCCATACAGCATTGCTTCTGGGTCCGTACCTCCTTTAAAAGAAGAGAAGAGAAGTAAAAAGAAGTCAGTCCCGAACCTTACTGATTAAGTTCCTTATAGTGTAGAACTTATCGGTTGGGTCTCCAGCTTCAGACAGTGGTGCATCATAGTCATACGATGTAGGGACAGGCTGGAAAGGGCTGAACTCCACACCTTATAACAACATTCAGTAGAAGAGACTGATAGGGTAGGATTGTAAAGGGACTGAGTTTACAGATGTAGGTTTGTAGCGTGTTCAAAGTTGTTTGCTCTTTCTCTCTCCATGCATTTTTTCCAGTCAACTTTTCTCCATCAGTATGAGTGTTTTTCTTCTGTGTTTTCGGCATTTTTTGTGTCAAGTTTCTTGTGCATTTTCTTTTCAAGGTTGAAAGCCAAGTTGTTCTTTTTTTCCCTGTCATTCTGCATATTTTTCCAGTCAACTTTCCTCTAGAGTATGAGGTTTTTCCTCTGTGTTTATCAAAATAATTTTTTTTAGTCCAGTTTCTTGTGCAGGTTATTTTGAAGGTGGGAAGCCAAGTTGTTGTTTTTTCTGTCATTCTGCATTTTTTTTCAATAAATTTCCCTCTATGAATGTTTTTCTTCTTAATTTATGGCTTTTTTGTGTGTCAAGTTTCTTGTTTTTTTCTGCCATTCTGCATTTTTCCAGTAAACTTCCGTCTATGAATGTTGTTTTTCTGTGTTTTTATACCTTTTTTGTCAGGTTTCTTTTGCAGGTTCTTTTCAAGGTGGGAAGCCAAGTAGTTTTTTTTCTGTCATTCTGCAATTTTTCTTGTCAACTTTCCTCAATGAATACTTTCTCCTTGGTGGTTCTAAATATTCTGATCAATTTTCTGGTGCAGTTTCTTTTTAAAGCTTAAAAAAAAGAAAACCTTTCGAGAGAAACCTGCACATTTTCACAACTACATGTATCCCTGTACAACCTTCCTGATCAACCTCTAACCAACAACATAAACACACCACATAACACACAGCCTATCAACACTACCTTGGCAATGACATTGGAGATAGTGGTAAGCTTGTTGGTTGGGTCGCCTGCCTCGGTTAGCGGCGCGTCGTAATCGTAACTGGTAGGTTGCGGCTTAAAGGGGCCGTTTGCCCCTGGAACAATGGTACATCAAATATAAGACCATGTTTATATTGAGCCTATCATAGCCAGTTGAATTGAATTAAAGAGTTAGCTGGCTAATTTAGCCGGCTATCTTAGCCTGATATGAACAAAAATTAACCAGCTAAATGAGGTGGATTCATTTTACCCTGCTAAAACCTTTATTTAGCTGGTTAATATGCGTTCATATCAGGCTAAGATAGCCAGCTAAATTAGCCAGCTAACTCTTTCATTTAATTCAAAAGGCTATGATAGGCTTAATATGAATGGGGTCTTACACTAGGAAACATGTACTAACAATTCCACCAGGGCACATAATTATGCCACCCTGAAATTAGATACGTCCAAACACTCAGATCTCCAACCCAACGTCCCCCAGTATACTGCACTCCTGTATATCTAAACTGTGCATACCTGGGGGTTGCTGCACTAGAGATCTCTCAAACCCACTGTTTTTTAAAGTGGCGGATTTATGCAACCCGACAGATTAATGTTAACGGCGCTTACATGTACAATGTAGTTACAAGACAATGCAATATGTTAAACATGACAAAGAATGGCATTGTTATTTAACATTGAGCAGTATATTTTACTGACAAGGACAATACAGTTAGCCTGGAATCCATCATATTCTAGCTTCGATTCACTCCAACAATTCAATGCAGAAATGTTTGCAGTGGTTTTATGTTCAGAGTATTTGCTGTAAACTCTTCAGCACAACAAACCACACCTACCCCCTTGTTTAAGCACTACGTAATGTACATTGTACAGTATTATGAGGTACTTGTTATGGTAAATACGCAGCTATCTTGGTTTCTGTCCGTAAAACCACATTGTCAAGTGTTTCCATTGTGTGACTGTAGTGCTATCCATTGTTTCAAACGTGAAAATGAAACCACCGCGAACATGCCATTTCCTCCCTACTGCGAATTAAATCCTCGCAAACTTAAATGCATTTACAGTAGTCTGACACCTGTCATCATTGAAACAATTGGTTCATTAGTACATCCTGCATTATTTCGGTATTCAAACTTTTCTCAGAGACAGCATAACAGGGATAGATCTTCGGAATGCTTGTTCGAACCAGTTGCCGTACTGTTATGAGAATCAGAACTCTCGCCTATGTTCTATGCGAAAAATTCAAATGCCAACTAGAGTTACGTATTTGTGCTTCATATACTTCAGGTTTGATATGTTAGTTCAGCGATTACGGGGTCTTTTTATAAATATGAATTGGTATTGAATTTTTCTTTTTATTTGAGTTGAATCTGTGATGCGTGCCAATTTGCTTTAAAAAAAGAGAACGCTAGCGACCCAAAAAAACACCCCTCCCAATAAAATGGTATGGCGACCCTGTGATGTCACAATTCAAGATGGCGGCCACCACACTTGCCAACGGATCCAACAAAGGTTTTGCTACGCAAACCTGTACATGTAATTGCTTCTCTATTTACAGATGCCAGACTATTCTGTAGGGAAGCAATCGTTGGAGCCAACCTGGGCTTGAAAAGGATGAATACCAGGCACATTGTGTTACACATGTTAACGTGGTAGCTTATGATATAAGGTTTCAACAATTCAGTTAGTCACTTCTATAATTGCTTTTTGGCTGGAAGGGGCCTTTTGCCTATGCAAATTACAAACAAACAAAAGCACAGGTGGCTGTTGGTAAAGACTGAGGGTTAAGATTTCTTACCATTCATGTAGCCAAAATTGGTGCCTCCTTCAAACATGTACCTGTAAGGACAAAAACAAACAACTTAGTTTTCATCTCAATTACAACTGTAATGTTACAGTATAATTCCTAATCAAGTGACTAGAAAATACCAATCTTTTAAAAGACAAACATCTTTACGTCCAATCCAAGAAGATATCCCCAACTGAAGCTTGGCGCTCATTTTCACTTAATTCCAGTGGGGAAACAGGTGTAAAGAGCCTTTCCCAAGGGCACAACATTAGGGCCTACTAGGGATTCAAACCAAGAACCTTTAGATTCTAAGTCAACAATGTAAGCACAAGACTACCTTGCCACCGTATCATTGTCTAAAATTTATGTCAATCTCTGTAACATCAATCTCAGTAGAACAGAAGAAGGAACGTACATGTTAACACTGGCGTTCATTTGTAGCATCTTCTCTAGATACGTAGCAACCTTGTCCTTGTCTGTGTGCGCATGAGGCTGGCCCCAGTGGTCCAACCAGCCTGTATAGTACTCCGAGTTCACCTGGAATCAAGTAAAACACTAAGAGAGAGGAAAGAAATGCTCTTGTCCAGGGTTGCAGGAAGAATGTAGATGTCAATGTGGAAACATTGCAATGAACCTAAATTCTATAGCTGACAAAATTTTAAACAAGTAACACAACATAGGTTTTATAACTCTTTCTGACACTTAAAAGCCAAGAATATGCTGTATACTAGAGTGCAATAATATAGTTATTTCATGTATAAAACCCTACACATATATCGCACCAGTGCATCTAGTCAAAAAGTGAGTGCACAGCTTCAATCCTTTTTACACAAAAGTGTATATACAGCCAGTATTTCAATGCAGCATCACCATTAATGGATCCTATACCTGATTTGGACTAAGGAATATGGAGTAAATGTTACAGGAAGAAAGTTGTCTTACCAGTGGGCCTTTGGGTTGATGTTTCCTCTGCCCATGGAAGGCCCCAGCAATGTCTGTACCTGTGAGGTACAATACGGTATTACTCCTGTTACATTGAGTTTTAAAATGTTTTTTTCTGGAATGCATTGTTAAAAATATATAACAGGACGTTATGGTTAGAATATGTTACACAGACATGTCCGGCCATGCACCCAGACGTTGTGCCCTTGGGAAAGGCACTTAACACATATGTTCCATGTCCTTTTTTATCAACACCTACACTGGTATACCAAATACCATAAAGATCCATCCAAATTTTCACAAACATACATTACAAACAAACACACACTCTCATTCACACACACACACATCACTCATCTGATTGGTGAAGGAAATAAACAGTTCAACACACCTCTATCACATTGATCTCCCATGCTATCAAAGAACTAAAACACTTTGCAAAGGCTTTGCAAAGTCAACTAAACATTCGATTCAATCTTACCAGCTTCCAGGCTAGAGGCCGCGACGCTTAATACTATATCAGAACCACTACATTGTACATCTTAGGTTATCTAAAAGCTTGGTTTTGACATCTACCTGGTCCAAAGTCCACGGTAGTGTAGAGTCCATCTATGGTCCCACACTTCAGGACACCGTCCCACCAGCCATCCTAACTACAACCCACACCTACACCTACCTGGTCCAAAGTCCACAGTAGTGTAGAGTCCATCTATGGTCCCACACTTCAGGACACCGTCCCACCAGCCATCCTCACTACAACCCTACAACCCACATCTACACCTACCTGGTCCAAAGTCCACAGTAGTGTAGAGTCCATCTATGGTCCCACACTTCAGGACACCGTCCCACCAGCCATCCGTGGTGAACAGGATCACATCCGGTCCCAGCAGCTGTAAGAACAACTCCCGCAGGTGCCGCAAGTAGTCGTAGTCACAGGTGTAAAAACTGCCATACTCGTTCTCTACCTAAAAAAACGAGAGAAAAAAACATGACTGAAGTCTTTTTGGATGACATGCTTATATAATTACTAGAAATGATACCATAAAAAAAATCATAATTCTTTTACCATAATTTCCTTCATGGATTTACATGCTTGTATACTAAAATATGGACTTTAAAAGGAAGCTGGTAAGATATCCAGTGTAGCAGGCCAGATGATACCCCTGGCAAGAATGTACCCGGGTATGTTTTGGTCAGGGGCATATTCTGGCCTGCTACACCTGTTCATAAAACTTGAAGGAGAAATATTAACAGCACAATTTGATTTTGATTTTTGATTTAATCATTTCAGGTCTAAAGCTATTTTCTTTTTAAAAAGTAGCATATCCATTTGTAACTTCTTGTTTAATTCTGTTTACAAACAAACAAAATACAAACAGACGTCAGTGAAACCAGTGATCCTCGTAAATACCCCATCCTCACCTGTACAGTGATGACAGGTCCGCCATTGTTATACAGGAGAGGTTTTATCCTGGGGAGGAGCTGGGCCATGTACGTGTCCACTGGACCTAGGTAGGCTGGGGACGGCGGGGTTATGAAACATGTTATATATTATAATGTATAGTTCACTGCAAAATCTGGGGATGTCAAAAAGCATACATTCGGGTAATGATTGAAAATTTAGATATGAAAACAGATACCATATATGGCATGTGGATTCATGAACTTAGGCAATTTGGATTTTTCCATAGAGTTATTGACTTATGTTAAAAATAGATACCGAAGTACTGAATACCTGTGTCATTTGTAAATATTGCTAATTTTTCGGATCAATAATCTGCACAATTTTTTCTTCTTTAGTTTTTCCTTTTTTGTTGAATTCATTGCACAAAGTTTTTTTCTTTAGTTTGAGCAACCCAGTCAACACAATTATACAATTCTCTGTGACTCATGCCTTAAATGCTAGTTCATTAATGTACAGGAAAAGTTCTGTACACATACTTACCAGGATCTGATGACCTCAGTACGATAGAGGAGTTGTCCTTCATCAGCCAAGATGGAAGACCTCCCTGCAGATATAGATAACAGTTAATCTACATGACAAGAACACGACCTTCAACGCTTTTCCTGTACTCAAGACAGTCAATCTACTCAATGTCATAAAGAAATCATCCTTAGCTTTTTCAAGTTCTGGACAGATCAATGTTACCCCCTTGCATACGCAGAAGAACCCACACACACTATGAGGTACCCAAAAAGAATTGAGCAGTGCATCCTCTCTTGACAGCACTGTTTGGTGGCAGTCTGCACTTCTTACTTTGAAATCTTGTCAAAATGCAGGAAATACCACTTCAAGGGGTTGTATTTTCAAAATTTCCTGTGCTCACTTGTCCTTAGAATTGACAAAAGAATCCCCAAAAACAAAACCCTAAGCTAACCTAAGGGCATGCATGGAGCATTAGTTTAAACTGCAGAGAGAATTCCTGACAACTTGTTATACTGTAGCTTGGGAGTGAGTGGATTTACAAAACAGGATGGTAATTAGATTAAACTGCAGGTAAAAGAAGAATAATACTTCGAGCCCTGATATCAGAGATGCTCCTTTGTTACTGTAAATTCAGTTATTTCTGTGGGGATTTAATTGCGTGGTGGAAGTAGAAAAGAGGTTTTTGCTACGTTTTAAGTTACACTGTTGTACAAAAACACATATTCAACGCAAAAATAAAACCATTGTAAACATTTCGAGATACACAGTATAGACAACACAAAGAAGGTTTTTGCTGTCTCAAATTGGCAGTCGAAACAACACAGTAGCACAAAAACACATATTCACCGCAAAAATAGAACCATCGTGAACATTTCGAGATTTACAGTATGGAAAACACACAGGAGGTTTTCACAGCACTGTAGTTCAAAAATATATTCCCCGCCAAAATAACACCATCTTACATTTTGAGATCTAATATTGCATTTTAACACAAAGGAGGTTTCCGCTGTGTTTCAAATTGGCCGTCGAAACAACACGGTAGCACAAAAATACATTCACTGTTGAAACAAAACCATTGCCAACCTTGCCAGGCCTACATTATAAAGATCACACCCACCATGTCCCATTCTGCGCAGATGTACGGTCCAGGCCGCAGGATGACCAGGAGGCCCGTGTCGTGCGCCATTTTCAGGAACGCCTCGATATCGTTGTTTCCCGTGAAGTCGTACTTCCCTGGCTTTGGCTCGTGGAGATTCCAGGGTACGTATCTATAGCAACACAAACAAACAAAAAACATGATGAACACAATCCCAGAATTTCCTACACAATCCATGGGAATTTCCTAGCTACCTGCATGGGTGGTTTTCTTGATTAGATCAGACAGCATCTAGAAAGCACTAGGTGTGACAGACCGTTCAGTGTAATATATCCAGGTGAAAGACTATTCCGCAGGAACAAACGGAGCTACATGCACTAGGATGGATACCAGGCTACCTAAAGTGTGCAGCCTGGTCAGTGTATTGGCCCTCTGGACAGAGCTGCCTGGAAACATGGTGTGGAGATTAGCCGACAGGTGCCCACCCATAGTAGTGTAATCAAATTCAAATACTGGTTATAAGTAGTATGAAAAACAAGAGCCGAGTAGTGCAGCCCTCTGGCTCTTGGGATTCGAACATGCACCAAACCCGGGCCGCCAGCTCATAACCAAACGCACTAACCACTAGGCTGGGACCAGTCAGTTGGTGGCGCTTGAACACTGTTACATTACTCCCCCTTTTCCGACCTCGAATCTCCGAATTCAGTATCCCTGTGTGGCACTTTTTGCCATTAATCACAGGGCCGGTGTGGGAACCACTGAAACACGAGGTGAGTAGTACAGTCTCCTGGCTCCCAGGATTCAAATTCATGCCGAACCCGGGCCTCCAGCTCATAACCATGCAAACACACTAACCGCTAGGCTAAAAGGTCCGAATCAGTTAGACCGGTCAGTTGGTGGCGCTTGAACCACGCTGTTACAACTTCTACAGAAGTAAGGTTACTACGAAGAACATGTCAGATTTGACGGCAGCTATGACTTACACCTGGATGGCGTTGAGCCCGGCAGCGTACATCTTCGTGAGTCTGTCCTGCCAGTAGCTGCGCGGGACGCGGGAATAATGGATGCTGCCGGAGATATAGCGAAACGGCTCGCCATCCTTCAGGAACGTGTTGTTGTCGTAGTCGATGCTGAAGCTGCGACCGTCTGCTCTCGCACCCTGGGGAGGGAAAAGGGACAATTTCAATGCAAAGTTTGAAGATTGCTGTATGACAATTGATATGACTTATAATCTACTAGAATTCTGGAAAGCAAACAGACTGTTTCCACAAAACTTTCCCTATATCCTGGAAGGAGGTCACCGTTGAAGTGCTTGATAATAACGTTACTTCAATCAAGGACATTATATAGGAATGTCCTTGCTTCAATGTTATGAATTGAAGGACTCCAAAATACCCGACTCCGAGTCGGACATCATCTGTGCCTGCTGACTTAGTTCATTTCCTTCCAACATACAGTTGATTTAATACTTAAGTTATAAAAACAGCAGGAAGTTATCCTGACCCTCCCCCAATATGTCAATAGAAGGTTGACTTGACACTTCTCTAGACTTTTGATACTTCTAAGTAAAAGAGTTTTGTCCTTTGGTCGAAAGGCTGTGCACAGATATAGCTCATATAGGTAAACTCACCAGCAAAACGAGCACAACCAAGGACAAAGCAACAAACATCTTCACAGTAGTTGCAGCCATTGTGTTGTTCCTGTCAGTCACGAGACAACCGGTTCTGGTAGGTGCAGTTTTGATTATTATCGCACGGCGGCGCTTTTGATATGTCAGTCTCGCGGCAACGCACGTGAGTCATGGCATGACGTCACTGAACCAAACAGCACCGTATTTGGTATAGATTATTTCGCCAGACAAAAATAGCACCGTGCTCTTTTGGTCTGCAGAAAGAGCGAAGACAGACATAATCGATTTTTTTCTTGAGCTAGAAATTATACTTAGAATATGTTCTATTCATTTGAATAAGTAAAACATTTGTGGGTGTTTGGAAGATTTCGCAGTGGTTTTTAGGTCAGTGACGCACGAGGCGCGTAGGGATATTAAGACACCATGCCGGCGTTAACTGCCTGTGCTTCATTCATTCTGACCGGCATTCGAGCTGCAGGAGTCCGTAAAATTCCCTCAAATTTCTTAAAAGTACCTTTCCGAACAACTTCTCTTTCGTACCGGCTACTTTGTGACGACGTGATGTCTCGTTCTTTTGACCGTGGAGACAGGAGAGGGTAAGCTATGCGAGGATTTTGTATTTTTCCACCGGGCGACCACGCCGGGTGCCACCATCATGACTTGGCTTATGCAACAATGGTTCGACATTTCCTGTCGACTTCTCCCTCAAATTTCTCTAAAACTCGTGGACTAAAACCTACGTTTTATTGTTCAGTGGGTTCCTTAGGATGTTTGAAGAACATTTTGTGGGGAATTCTGACGGAAAATGTTGAGAAATCGAGGGAAATCTTGAGTCCTTTTGTGAGGGATCCTGTGACGCCATATTAGAGAAATCCAGGCGCGGCCGGTTTCCTTTCCTGGTATGCCGTGTGACGTCACCACATTTCTTAAATTCTGTCAAAAAATGACATTTTGGCGTTTTCTAGCCACATCTACCTTTTATTAATGAAATTACGGCTTTTATTGTATTATTTGTAACTTCCAGTGTTAAAGAAATCGTCCGTTTTCGAGTAAGAAAGGGGAAAATGTCTGAAAGGGATCTTCTTTTCAAACAAAGAAGGTACCACAAAGAACGCATCACCTTTCAGTCAGTGTCTGTGCTGAAATTACTTTGAATTGACAAAAACTTACGGAAGTTTAAAAATTTTTTGCCCATTTTATGATGTAACACTTGGTAAACTGCCTATATATGTATCTTTATGGGTAAAGAATTGAGTAGAAGTTTAAATAATTTTGAACCAGACACATCAACCTTGGCATGTTGAGTGTTGTCCCAGAAATTGGGTTGACCTGTCTACATACTGTTTTATGGCTTCTACTGTAAATTCATTTACCTTTGCGGTGGTTATAGCTCATGTTTGGACTCTTATGAGGGTAAAGGAGGTTTTTAATGTGGTATGAATTATTTGGCTGAAACTACTCAGTTGTAAAGTAGTCTCTGTCTCATACAAGGGAGGCAATATTTGTGGAGTCACCACGAAAACCACAAAATTAAAACCACTTCGAAAATTTTGAGATTTACAGTAGTTTAGATTACGCCTTCAATTTGTTTCAAAATACAAGAGAATGTATTTTAACTGACCGAAACGTTTAACATGTATTATATCATTACGCCATTTACGGTCATATATTCTTGTGATTATAGTTTTCAGAATAGAATAGACTAGTTTAGTACCCATTGTATTGATTGCATTGTCATTCTTGCCATACATTGTGCCATGTACAATTGTTGAGCAATAAAGTTCATTCAAAGTTCATTCGTTCATTCATTCATTCATTTTGTATAGGGCTGTTTCAAGACTGAAAATTTGAGGAAAATACGTCCTTGGCCATGCATAACAATTAAAGTAGGGTAGATTTATTTTCAAACTATGCACCGTCGTCTTCCCAAACAAATTATATTCTGTAAGGTACTCTTAGACGGCCACACTTTTCAGATGGACTGGTGGTAAATTTAGATTTTATTTCAAATTTATGTATTTGTACTTATCCTTTCTTTTGATACCCAGATATGGCGGTGGTGGCGGCGGCGGATATGGTGGCCGCGGGGGTGACCGTGGTGGCCGCGGAGGTTATGGCGGCGGCGGTGGTGGTGGCTTCGGGGGTGCCAGGAATGGCTGGAAGGACTCTCAACCAGGAGAGAGGCTCCGCAAACCCAAGTGGGACCTCTCTAAACTGGTGCCCTTCGAGAAGCAGTTCTACCAGGAGCATCCCAATATCACCAACACTCCAATGGTAAGTCTTTGCTTTGTGGAAAAGTCTAAGCATTTTGTACATATGTCATCATGTATGTTGTTTGTAGTCTAGTGCAGATTGTTTGTAGTCTTTCCTATGATAATGCAAAGGATTTGTTTTCTTGCCATGTACTTGTTTTGTTAATCAACTTAGCATAGTCATCTACAGACAAAACATTGTATCACCACCATAATGTTATGTGAACTCTAAGCTACCTGGCATGCTTGTCTTCCATTTAGACTTCTATTTTAGTTAGTACATGAAACATAAAATTTCACCTTTTATTTCCCCATCAGGCACAGGTTGAGCAGTACCGCGCGGAAAGAGAAGTCACCGTCCAAGGCCGCGAAGTCCCAAAACCCGTCATGGAGTTCCACTATGCCTCCTTTCCAGGTACCATTTTATTTCTGTTGGTTAAAATCATTAAAAAAAGCCAATCTTTTATACCTGTTTGGAAAAATAGACTTGACAACTACAATGGACCTTACATGGATAAGTTACATAAACCTTGTAACAAAGAAACATCAAATGTGTATGATTTGTGTCCTCTCAAGTAAGTTTTCGTTTGTTTTTCTTGTTGCAGATTATGTAATGGAGGAGGTTAGGAACGCTAACTTCGAGAGACCGACGCCCATCCAGGCCCAGGGGTGGCCAGTCGCTCTGCAAGGTCGCGATATCGTGGGCATCGCACAGACAGGCTCAGGGAAAACTCTCGCAGTAAGTTAGCTCGCTTTGCTCTTTAAAGGGCTCATTTTCTAAGGAAAAAACTTAACCATTTGACTCTTATGCAACATCTTCTAAGGAAAAATCCTTACCATTTGACTCAATCATCGTCTAAGCAATTTGACTTGTTGTCATCTTCTAAGGAAAAATCCTAACCATTTGACTCATCTTCTAAGGAAAAATCCTAACCATTTGACTCATCTTGTAAGAAAGTCCCAACTGTTTGACTCTTAGTCATCATCCTCTAAGAAAAAATGCTAACTGTTTTGCTTTTAAAAAGACTAAGAAGAATAGACCTTTGGTGTTTTTAAATTTGATCATCCTTTTTTCAGTATATGTTGCCAGCCATCGTTCACATCAACCACCAACCTTACCTGGAGCGTGGGGATGGGCCAATCGTGAGTACTGTTACTTCTTTCTTAAGCATCTGTCTACCAATCAAAACAGATGTAGCTTTGTTTTAAATGTTAATGAGTGATTATAATGCATGTATATCTTTTTTAATGTGGGAATGTTGCTTTTGCTCTTATGTAGAGTGGTTGCATGTAGATTTGTAATTTGTACTTGTTGTCCTTTCATGTGAGTGTTGTGTTAACCTCTGTTAATCTAGTCAAGGTGCATGAGATGTAAGATTTATTCAAATGACTGGATTGTTAAAATGTTAAGTCCTATAATTTTCATGTAGTGTACACTTGTGTGGTAGAGTTTTCTTTACAAGACCAGGCAGTATTTGGCATCAATTGTTAGTATTCACAAAAGCCAGTTTGGAAAGTGCTTAGAATGGACAAGTCCAGACATGTTCTGCAAGTAAGATTTTAAAAACAGTGAAAAAAAAAGAAAGGCCTGGTCTATACCATAGAAAACAGTATGATGGATCATAGCTATATTCAGGGTTGTCTCCAGGACCCATCCTTCTGTCCCAGGACAAAAATTTCACCTTATGTCCAAAAGAACCAACCTCATGACATGAAATTGATGAAAATGCATTTTCATAAGCTTAACAAGAAATGAGTGGGACAGGAAAAGAAAGCTGGAGACAGCCCTGGCTATGTTAAATCTGTAAGCCCAGATTATAGCTGTCTTGATCTGTAACCCAGATTATAGCTGTGTTAATCTGTCGCACAGTGTGTTGTGCTCTGCCCGACACGCGAGCTGGCCCAACAAGTCCAGGAGGTCGCCGTCCAGTTTGGGCGCTCCTCTCGCATCAAGAACACGTGCGTGTACGGAGGTGCGCCGAAAGGCCCCCAACTCCGTGACCTGGAACGGGGTAAGCACTGCTCTCGCCTGGATGCTGTGCTTCTCTTCTTACCTCTTGGGTTTTCTCTCTTATTTAATTCTTCCAGTGCTTGGTTCTAACGCCGACCCGGGAATTAGCGCAACAGGTCCAGCAGGAGGCTTCTAAGTTTGGCAGAAGTTCCCGGATAAAAAACACTTGTGTGTTTGGTGGTTCTCCTAAAGGACCACAGATTCGAGATCTTGAGAGGGGTGAGTAGGGTGCCATTAAAATTTCACACCAGTCTTCCATGGCACCCGGCTGTAACGCTGCGAGCAGATCATTGGAACGATATTTGGTTATAGTCTAGGATTTGTCAAGTAACTTATGTTAATGACTGCACATGTAAAAAATGGAACTTTCGCATCCTGTAAGCAACACCTTGTGTTTTGCAAACTTTTGGCACAATTTTCATATGTCCCTTCCCCAAAAGCATTCCTTATTCATTTGTCAAATTTGTTGAACTTGAATCAAAATGCACAAGCAGAGAAGAAAAAAAGCTCTTAAACTTAACACCCACAGATTTAATACATAGCTGACTGAAACCCTGTCTTGACTGTTTTCCTCAGGCGTGGAAGTCTGCATTGCGACTCCGGGCCGCCTGATCGACTTCTTGGAAGCGGGAAAGACGAACATGCGCCGCTGTACCTACCTGGTTCTTGACGAGGCCGACCGCATGCTGGACATGGGCTTCGAACCCCAGATCAGGAAGATCATCGAACAGATCAGGGTAAGAAATGACACTGAGTGGACAACAAATAAATTGACAAAGCATACAAGTCTGAAAAGGAGTTCGAAGACCTCATACCTCCATGAAATATGTAGCATTATCGACACAAGTCTAACATTCCTGCCATGCAGTAGATTGCCCAAAATCGACCTTGACTTTTACGTCCTTAACATCTACCAACATACCAAATATCATCTCAATCCATCCAGAGGTTCTTTGGCTATTGCTCCTGGTACGCGAACACAATCGCTCAAAACTATACCTTCATTTTCATGTAGTAAATGTTGGAAAACCATTGCCAAGGTGACCCATGTTTAACATCCTCTGCTGTCCCTCCCCCAGCCTGACCGTCAGACCCTGATGTACAGCGCCACCTGGCCTAAGGAGGTCCGTCAGCTGGCTGAGGAGTTCCTGAAGGAGTACACACAGATCAACATCGGCGCCCTGCAGCTCTCGGCCAACCACAACATCCTGCAGATCGTCGACGTGGTGCAGGAACACGAGAAGGACAACAAGTAAGTCAAGTTTTTGAGTTTATTTGGATCCACAATTAGCCTAACAATATACATTGCAGCTTCTCTTCCTGTGGTCCTTACCAACAAACATAACTGCACAAAACTACATGACACAGGAACACAACATATACAGAATATACAACGTGCACAATGTCTAATGACTTAAGTCTAAAGTTTACTATCCAGTGCTCAATGCAATAGAACATTAATTCCTTTCTTAACAATTGTTGTTTCGGGAACACTAGAAGGATCACAAGTTATGCTGTCCATTGTTAAATAATCAAGCTCTATATTCTTACAGATTGTAAACATTCCTTCTTTAAATAAAGTTTCATCTGCCTTTTCAGGTTGAGTCGTCTGCTAGAAGAAATCATGGGCGAGAAGGAGAACAAGACCATCATCTTTGTCGAGACCAAACGCAGAGTGGACGACCTGACACGCCGCATGCGCAGAGATGGGTAGGTATCTTTAGTCTTTCGAGAATGCAAGTTCTCATGGCCAACATGTTGAAGTTTTTTAAAGAGTAATTTGACAGAACCTCTGTATGTATTTCAGTGTATTAATTCTTGTCACAATGTTTTCACTCCTTAGATATAGGCGTGTCGAGTTTCAAGGTGCTTTCCAAAGTTTTGACTGGTGATATATATGTGAAAGTGGGACTAACGTTGAAGTTATACTAAGTGAAATGATTTTTTGTTCCTCAGCTGGCCTGCAATGTGTATTCACGGAGACAAGTCCCAGCCTGAGAGAGATTGGGTGCTGAACCGTAAGTATTATACACTCTCCTCTTGCAAACTGAAAAATAACAAAAAGATCAGATCAGAGCATATATAGCAAAGGAAAAATAACATCAAGATCAGTTGTATTGAAAATTCCATTTTCCTCTTCAGATATACTGTGTGATACCTCAAACAAAGCTTCTACATAAACAAGAAAGCTTTTATTAATGTTTCCAATAGGATTAGTAACTTTTGGGCCAATGAGCACTAAAAAATCATGCATTAGAAAGCATTATTCTGTGATGTAGAATCATTTGTAATCATTGAACTCTCTTGTTCACAGAATTCCGGTCCGGGAAGGCCCCCATCCTAGTAGCCACCGATGTTGCATCCCGTGGTCTAGGTCTGTAGCACATTTCTTTCTCTTACCTCTTACGTTCTCTCTGATTGTCTTCTGTAACGTACTTGATTTAAAGTTTGTCTTGTGTTGTCTAAGTTTGTCTTGAGACAGGTCACTTACGATTTGGAAAGTCATTTCGAAAAATTTGTAGATGTTTCATGTACTGTTTCCCTTACTTATGTTTTTAAGTGCTAGTATCTTTCCAAATTTTTAAGTGACCTTATTTCCTCACTTTTTGGTGAAGTTGTCGGCACTGGTCTGAAGTTTCTTTGAGCATGCAAAGGGGCTGATTTGAAAATACGCTTGCCTTAAGTTTACCTTCTACCCATCTAGAGAAGAACGTTTTGGGAACTTTTGGAGAACGATTTTGGGGACGGATTTGACTCACATTTGGCTTTCTCTTGAGTTCCCACTCTGTAGATGGCGGGAGGAATGCCCGGCATGACTACATCTTGGTTACCGAGAGGAGGGGAGTGAGCCGTTTACGTGGACTCCAATGTGCAATGTAGGGAACGCTGCAGTCCTGCCACACATGCTGCTATCTTAGCTTCTAGAAAAGAGTCAGGCACAATGATAAGGGGGAAAGTTGTAAGGAAATTCCTGTTCATTGTGAGAATGTCAGTGTTATATAAGGAGGTTCAAATCAATATGGGCAAAATTGACACATTGATTCCTAAATTTGAATCCAAGTCTGTTTGAAATTTTAATCCCTAATTTTTTACACTAGGGTGGGAATAATTACAGATAAGATGGTTAACGAAAGGGCAGTTTTCTTTGAATCTTCAATATGATTTTTAAGTTTATTTTTCAAGGATTGGACTATCAACACCAACATGTGAATTTTGTAAAGTTTCCCTGAATGAAGATTCTATCCTTGGCTAACACACACAGACAAACCATAAGTTATTTTCTGTGGAAAGATGATTTCAAATTCTTTATGTATCCAAGAAAAGTGATTCAGTATCTGTAATGTAATAGGGGTGGGGTTAAAGCTCTTGAGTTTCTCCAGAAAAGAGACTCAGCCAAGGACTGCAGTGAAAAGTTAGTGCTAGGCAGGCCACATTTGGAGCAAAAGCAGCAACTGTTCTCCCTCCCTCACCACTGCGATCTGGAGTCATGTCGGATCCTCCTGGCTAGAAGGGGACGTTCAGAAGCCCCCAAACGAAACGCGAAATGACGACGGCGAACGCGTCGTCACGTCTCGGAGTGAAGGTGGCTCCTGGCACTGTGTACTTGACTCCTCGTGACTGTTGCGCCGGACGCTTGTTCTGAGTCAAGTGGTCCCGTCGCGACATGAAGGACGCAAAAGAAGGTACCGCAAGACAAGGAGCCTACCTCCACGATAGGCCGCGTTTTCATGTCTCAGACCAAAGTGCCTTCGCGAATCCCGCCACAGGAGCGAGGTGTTTGCTCTCCTGACGATACCAACCCAGCACATCCGGCTGGGAATTTCTCGTTTCAATCCAAAAGTTTAAAAGATGGCCAGGAAGTGGTTCAGCCTTACCCTGGGCCCTTCTTGCGGAAGCCGTGTGTTCGAATATGGAGAGTTCATCCACCTAGTTCTGTTGGCTGTGGCTAACCTTCCCGTCTTTTCAGCTATGCATGTGGGCAAGGTAAGTACAACTACATGGAGTACCCAAAGTAGAGAAGCCTTTCTGAAATTATGTTTGGAACTATCAAATCAGGTGTTTATTCGGTCACATGGGTTTCTGGCATGCTGTGTGGAATTGAGTAGTTTCGTGCGATTCTATATGGTTTGGATAACTTGAGTTTCTAAATTTGGCACCAGATTTCTTTCTTGAGAAGTTGGCAATGTCGTGTTCAAATAATTAATGGAAATGCAATTGTGAGGAAGTTTGGATGATATCAGCTTGCAGTGACCGCAGGAATGGCTCTACAGATGGGTACCCAATGTGCGGCGTCAGGCTGGCATGGTTTATTTACGGGGTCTCGTCTCTATCTATCCACCGTTACGGTGTGCTTGCCGAAAACACACATGTAACGCTACAGATGTGTCAGACATCAAGTTTGTCATAAACTTTGACTACCCCAACTCGGCCGAGGACTACGTCCACCGCATCGGACGGACAGCCCGGAGCGACCGCACGGGAACGGCGTACACCTTCTTCACACCCAGCAACATGAAGCAGACCAAGGACTTGGTTTCCGTTCTACAAGAGGCTCAGCAGCAGGTCAACCCCCGACTGCTCGAGATGGTTCAGGCTGCCAGGAACAGCTTCGGAGGAGGCAGAGGAGGTGGGTCTCTCACTTTGAGTCTGTGTTCATGGAATACAGTCAAATCTGAACAAGTGACCACTGCTGCATAAGGACTATCTGGCCATTGTGACCACTTTTTGGTGGTCACTAAACAAATTTTTCCCATTTGACACAAGTATTAAGGATCCAACTTAAAGTGTCCACCTGTATAGACCAGGTTTGATCAGTCCCCTGAGTGGTCTTTGACAGTTCTACTGTATCTCATGACAACATGATTGTTATGTGATATGTTGATTTGTGATGATAAATTTACAGCATAGTTCAATGCCTAAATGAAGAAGTAATTTTTTTATCTAAACCAATGTTTTTGACTCAGCTTTTAAACCTCCTTTTATCTTTTGTTACCTTTGATTTTTTTAATCTTGACTCAGAAAATAGCTTGTCACTTTTTTAATGCTTCAGTGGCACCCATTCTTATATTTCTTAACTTGTAGGTAAAGAAAGTGTTATACTTAAAGCTTTGCTGACTGTCATTTGGCTATGGAGGTGAGCCGGGAGAGCTTTATAATTTCTGTCATGTTATCTTACCTCTGGCTTTCATGTCTCCTCTCACAGGTAACAGACGGTGGCGGTATTAGAGAATTCCCGTTCTCAATGCCTTGCGATGTTTCTCATTGCAGATCGCCGACGGTACCGACCCACCGGGGGACGGGACGACCGTGGGGGGAGGGATTTCCAAAGCAACAGGGGGGACCGTGGAAGTGGATGGGGTAGCAAGGGGGGTGGGGGTAGCTCCCGAGGGGGGATGGGGGGAGGAAACCGCTCCGGCGGGTTCAGCCAGGGGGGTAACAGTGGGAGGACTGGTAGCCAGTTTGGCGGTGCCGCAGGCGGCCAGAAGGGGAGTTTCGGCGCTTCCACTCAGCAGTTCGGCGCGATGCCGACCATGAACGATGGCGGCGTGCCTTCCCTGATGAGCCAAGTTGTGCAGCCTTTCCAGAACATGAGCAACACTACCGGCTACACAGGCTACCAGTACCAGTAGAGCTCACTCATGGACATTCCTGTGAACAATTCCCAGCAATAATGTACAAGATATCTCGTGCTCAGTGGTGTTTTACCTTGTAGGAAATACAATGTATGTAGGCATGTTCTCAAGGAAACCACCATGTGAAGCTTGTACAGTTAAAGAGATATTTTAGGAGATAAAGTCAGTGCCAGATCTTCTCCCGGGAAAACGAAGTTAGCCAGAAAGGAAGCAAAGACATTACATCTTGGATGGAAACTCCTGTAGCTAAGAATGCTGGACAGACTAAAGTGTAAACAAAGTTTATGGCATGTGGGGATAAAGTAAGTGTTTGGGATTTAATGTTTTGTTCTTGATGTTTTTTAGCGCTGTAAGCACCCACAATATTGGTGTCTGTTTTTCGAAAGAAGTGTAATTAAGAAGGTTGTTATCTCAAGACTGAATCGGTAATATACATTAAAGAGACCTTCTGTACAGTGATTCGTAGTTACATGTTGCATTTCTATAATATGGGACCATTGTTGTGACATTCACGCAACACCAACGTCGGGTCATTTAAGACTTAAGCCAACTTTTTATTTATTTCATCTTTTACTAAACTTGGAGTAAGTGGAGACGTCCTTAAGTTATTCTGTAGGAGAACTTTTGTGCTGATTAAACAGCTTACGCACAACTCCAACTCTGTTGTATGTGATTATTGCACACGAGTGTATCGTGTCCAAGCTCTCTGTAGACCTCTGCATGTAACTAGATTCTAGTAATTCTAAGAGTGAGCTCCATTCCCTATAATTGAATGATGTACATTCATGCTCTATCAGGCTAAGCACAGGCATGCAGATACAGAAGTCATAGTTCATGTACTAAATGTACTAAAAGTTTCTGAACTGTCAACAAAAACCCCAACTGCCTTTGAAAATTAATTGATATTTGTATGAATGACTGCTGACATGATGGATTTAAGGGTTAGGCCCCTGTTTGTCACAGACAACTTTTAAGCTGTTTTTATAGGGCTCTCTGTACAAGGTACCAGTAAAAACACCTAAAAGACATACAAAACAAGCTGCTTGGTGGAGCATATGGCGGCGCTCATCTCCGATACGCAGCCCTTGGGCCACACAACTTGGTGCAGCTCTAAAGCAAGGGGGTAGTCTGTGTGTTCAACTTCCATACTTTTTCCCAAATCATGAGTAGCCTGGGTGCCATCCTATTTCTACCGGGGCTCGTACACTCGCTACCCTTAGAGCCCTGGTAGAAATAGGATGGCACCCAGGCTTCTCATGATTTGGGAAAAAGTATGGAAATTGAACACATGGACTTAGGGTAGCGAGTGTAGGAGCCCCGGTAGAAATAGGATGGCACCCAGGCTTAATCATGAGTACTAAGGGGAGAAATGAGCATGTACCATTTTTTAAGTCTTTGGTATGACCCAGCCAGGGATCAAACTCATGGCCTACCGTTTGCATGGTGAACACTATACCCACTAGGCCATTGCACCAGCCATCTGCTTGCAGGCTAGGATTTTGAATTCAAAGGCATAAGACCCACACAAGCACACACACACCAGACATTGTATACTACTTGTAGATTGCCTCATTGACAGCTTTCCTATCTGTTTTATTTTAACTGTATTTGCCTACAATCTTTCATAAAACAAATCATATCCAGCTCTAGCATGCCCCTGAGTAGTTCAGAGACTGATAGTACAAATGTATTGATCAAATCGAACACAACCACTCACATAATAAGAAATATGAAAATTCACATAATTTGCTTATGTAGGAATACATAACGTTACATGCTGTGCTGCTACAAGTAGTGAAAGGTTTTGATTGCAAGTATGTGAAGTGTACTGTAGTATGTTTGGAAGTGATGCCCTTTTTTAATTTCGTTTTAACATATTCACAAGTTTTCTGCAACCTCTCATACATATCAATCCCGAATTGACGAATACATTGGTTGAAGCACACACTTAATACATTTTATGTACAACATATTGAGCATTTTTCAGACCATCCTTTGTGGTCAATCGTCACATAATTGCTGTACTACACATTCTGGTGCCCCAATTGTCCTTTTTCCCCTTTTAGGATATGATTGCCTTTCTGCATATATTACATGCACATACTACATTTTCTGCAATATTACATACACATTACATTTTCTGCAGATATTACATGTGCATATGTACCAGCCTTTATGGACAGGTGCATGTATATAACGTTACAGGTTTTAGAGAAAAGATTCACATGTTTTTTCTTGTAAAAGTTTATCCTCTGTTGTATGTGGTTTTAGTGCATGAATGGTTTATCAGTTTTTTGGAATATGATTATCTATCTTATAACATAGATAAGCATATTTTTAGTCTGTATAACGCAAACTCCAGCTGTCCGGGGGTTTCTCTCCCCTCCCCGCGGTGGATAGCAACAGCAATAGATCCTTAGCAACTAGAGTCTGGCCTGGGCAGGCAGCTCTGTGGGCTGATGACAGCTGCATAGATTATCCATATTTAGAAAGGAGGATTCCCTTGAGTTAGCGGCCCAAGCCATCAAGCTCTTGGGTTGCGAGGCCGTTACAGGGTGGCGAGCGGTCACAGGAGGCTTGATTGAATTCAGGCTAGCATATTTTAGGGCCTAATCCAATTGTTGAAGATTTGGAATTGTGTGGTTTACAGATTTTAAATTTCATCAGAATTTCAATTTGACAAAAAAAACGTACTTTGATCCATTTAAGGGTTGTCCAAGGACAAAGGTTTTGCATGAAATGCTTGTCAAAGGTATCCCAGCATGCCGCATAGTTGTCAACGATATCCCAGCATGCTGTTCGGTTGTTCCCATGGCAGCCTGGGATGTGCCCCGCCCTGGGATGTTGTATCACGTGACCAAACAACATCAGAAGGTGGGAACACACCCCAGTGCCGAGCGCGCGTCCTCTCTCCCTGGTTCATATGATGTCATACTCATCTTCTATACAACGCACATGTTGCAAAATAAAAGTGAGTCGATAATGAAAACTGAAGTAGATTGTATTTGATTTTATATAGTTCATATTCTTTCATTAAGTCGTGTATGTGCTAATCTCCAAGCAGATGTGAAAAAGGAGGAGGAAGACTTTAAAAGGTGCACTTCCAGGAAGATGTGCTATTAATAATGTTGCAAAACTAGCTATGATTTTTGCCTGCCTGTATGTACAGCTACTGGTCTCCCTCAAGGGAGCTGTGGCAAAATTTCCTTGGGGGCATGTCGGCCCAGGTACCGAAGATCTGGCCTGTGTAGGCCCTGGCAACAGTCTGGATTATGGATGCTCTACAAACAACCACAGGAGTCGACGATGATGTCTGGTATCCGCTGTGTCGAAATTGTTTTCCCGCCATCAAAACTGTAGCGTATGAGGAGGTCCCTCATCTGTCCCGGGACGGGCACACAGCATGGCTTCATCTCGTACATGGGAGACACCTGCAATACAGCACGTACGAAATTACATCATCTCTCTGATTGGTCAAGAAGGGGTTTCGATGGTAATTCGTTTAAGATTTCCCACGACCCTCTTCCAGTTATTGTAGGAGGCTGACATTTCACATGTATAATACACATCTCTATTGTTCATATAGCTATTTTCATTTCTGAACGAACTCCGCACAGTTTTTCTTCCACTGTTACTATAGTAGAGTGTGGTCTTTTAGTAGAATGTTGGATTCAGAGCTAGTTATTCAAACTACGCGGTGTGTTCGTTAATCTATTTAGGGTACATTAATGTTCCATTGGCGGAGCTCGGAGAGAAACAAAAGTAGGCACATGTATTAAGTGCTGAAGGTATAGAAGTTTCGTTCCTATTCGTGGAAAACATTTGATAAACAAACACCGCGTATGTACGGATTCAAAACTGCTGACCGCTCTGAATTCAACTATCATACCTCACTCCACTCTAGAAACTTAAAGAGAAACTCTTTGTATTAGAGCTGAAACGAGATGGTTTTAAGATGGGGGGCCAATGACGTCACTAAACAACATGGCGGTACCCACCACCCTAGCGTCAAAACAGAACAGATTTTTACTATGCAGAACCAGTGAATAGTGGGCTCATAACAAGGTACAACGCCTAGGTAAGCGAGTGGGACGAACCACCTGGTCCATGATCGCGGCGTGGGGGGAGGGCAGGTTGTAGCTCGCGCACTGACCCAGGCAGTAGTGGGCGTCAAACTCCTCCGGTTCCATCACCCAGCCGCCCCAGCCAATGTCCTTGAAGGATACAATCTGAAAATCACAGAACAGTAAAAAAATGCAGAAATGTGCCAAAAGTGGAGAAAATAAGTTCTTAACCGTCCAATTTGAATGCAATAACCCTAAAGGTAAGGATCTGTCCGCACTGTTTAGTACACGGGCGTTCGCTTCGCTCACTCGGTAGTTTATTCGGTGGTTATTAGGTCAGGCGTCATGCCACCGTGAATGCCTCGGGACAGGTCATTAACCCTTAATTGATGATTATTTCATGAGTTATTGTTTTTTGTGCGTCGGAATTTGGTTGCCATACTTTGTTTTCAGCCATGGATAGATAGCCAAAGTTGCTGATCGATCGGTTAATTGCTTGCTTGCTTGCTTGCTTGCTTGTTTGATTGATTGATTGATTGATTGATTGATTGATTGATTGATTGATTGACTTCAGTCTCACTTGATAAGTTAGCGCCTCACCAAAGACCTTCGACAGCAACTCCGTGGCGATGGCGATGTTTCATTTCGTGACGTCAGAAAGTCACCATTGGCGTCGTCATCGTCGTCACAATCACTCGACACGTCACGCTTGTGACGCCATGGATCCCGCATATGTAGGACGCCGCTTCCTTCATCCTCGTCCAACTGAAACAAGCCATGGCCAATGTAATTAAGAAATCACGTCAATCACCACTGGCAATGCTAGTGTAGGATACATGTTTTCTGCTATGCATATGAGTATGTTTTTCCGACTGTTTGCTCATGAATTAAGAGTGGAAGGCAACATTTCTTTGGAAACTTCGATCATTCATTGCCATCGGTGTCGTCTGATCGTGATGTCATTCTCCCGACGGACGGAGGCATTTTGATGTGTTGGCGTCGTCTGCTTATGACGTCATTTTCTCGACGGACGGATGCGTTTTACTGTGTTGGTGTCGTCTGATGATATTATGACGTAATTTTCTCGACGGACTGAGTCATTTTACTGTGGTGGCGTCGTCTGATTATGACGTCATTTTTTGACGGACAGAGACTTTTACTGTTTTTGTTTCGCCCGATTATGACATCATTTTCTCGACGGATGGAGACATTTTGCTGAGTTGGTGCCATCTGATTATGACGTAAATCTTACGACGGACGTTATATTTTACTGTTTGTTTCGTCTGATCATGACGTCATGCTCATTACGGACAGAGACGTTTAACTGCATGTGTTGATATCCAATTATGGCGTCATTCTTCCGACGAACAGAAACGTTCATTGTGTTGTGTGTTGTCCGATTATGACGTCATACCTGTTTTCTTACCTCCTCTAGCGTCAGCACCATGAAAGGCCTGTTTCCCGCCCTCTCGGAAGCCTCGTCTGGGTCTGTGTAGAAGGGTGCGTTTCTCATGTGTCTCCTGCAGCTGAGGCATCGGATATCCAACCCGCCGTTTCTCTCAGGGCTGCCGAGCCAGAAGTTCGTCAACTATGATGGTTTAGGATTATTGAATCGAATCAGTAAATGAAAGTTTATTGTAAGTGTAATATAGCAGAATGATTCTTGTTACTTGCATCTCACACTACGGACGTGTATGTTTCTTTGTCTTGGCGTTACCACAATATCGACACTTTACATAAGTAACCTCCATAACATCAATCCACCGGGTTACATAAATCCGCCACTTTAAAATACAGTGGGTTTAAGAGATCTCTAGTGTAGCACCCCCCAGGTATGCGCAGTTTAGTAAGTTCGTGGCAAAGAGTTCACCGCGAAAACCGTGAACATTTCTGCATTCACAGTATCTTTTCAGGGTGGCGGAATTATGCACTGTGCCCCCGGTGGAATTATGTTAGTAGATGTTAGCAAAGTATTGATAAGGCACGCAGATAGTGTGTTGTCTTTGGAGCTCCAATATTAAAGGATGGATACAAGGCTACGCCAAAAAAAAACGCGTACCTCTGTGACGTCAAACTCCGCCCAGCCCGGCAACCGGAAGTCGACCCACTTGGACCCGACCCGGATAACCTTCTCCTCCCCAGGGTTTCCAAATATGGCTCTCTGCTCCAGGTGCACCAGCATGGAGGAGGGCACCCTGCCAAACACGCGGGAAAAATAGGAACATGTGAAAGCTCGTGGTCTCCTTGTATATCCGTTCGTTTGTTCGTTCTTTCAGACCATTGATTGTATATACAGCGTCTAGTGGCACATAGGGCATTCAGTTTCAGTACGCAGTAGGGTATGTTTTACAGCCCCCAGGGAGGTGTTGTTCGAGGCAGCTCCTCGAACACGAGACCCAAGTTTACGTCCCTTCCGAAAGACGGGTGCAGCCCCAACCGAGATGTCTCCTACCCAGCTAGGATTGAACCGGGGTCGCTCCCAGTTACTACCAGGAGCTCAACTGTGAGGCTGCTACCAGTTGAGTTACAGGGATATCCCTCTCATTGCTGTATATTCACTTTTGATGAAATCAAATTAAACTAAAAAATGCGGCCTTCTGAATGAGTGAATCTTCGGCTGTACCTTCGACCTTCCTCGGGGGAGATGACCCACTACTTTGGACACGTGACTTATTATAACGGACACGTGACTTCAGAAACGAGTCAGAAGTGCCTGAAAGTCTGTGCCACTACGGTGACATTGTTACATCACAAACTGGTTATGGTGCTTTTCTAAACAAAATAAGAATTTATTTCACTTCCATTCTAGAACATTTGACAATGAAGAGGTCTCTGGCGCAAAGCTTACTTGGAATAATTCTTGAGGCTTTCGATGAATGGCGAGTGCCTCCGGACCTTGTCGTCGTTTTTGCTCGGCAGCTCTCGCCACTTTGGCTGGTCGTGATAGGCGGAGAGGCTGGCAGATATAACGCGATTCCCGGCCGTCGAGGGGAGCTTGAACCGAAGATGATCTGTGTTGTTTGATATGGGGTCTGTACAAATAGATGATATTTACATATTACCGATATAGTATGCATCAATACTTGTGGATTAGCATGTGCCAACTAGATGTTGTTTTTGGTTACGCACCATTTTCTGCCGTCTAAAATGCGGCAACGGCTATCAGAGCACGGAAGTAGTAAAAGAAAACACAATCAATCCAGCAGTAAAAGAAAACGACTCCAAATTACTATACAACGGTCCCCGTCCCTGAAGCGTCGCCAATAAGAAAGTTCAAAATCGTAAAAAGTGAGACAAGACACTAGGCCCAAGAACAACAAGATTGGCAACATAAAAAGATGTTGCCATGGCGACGGTGGTCTCTGTTAACGTTTTCATTTTTAGCCCACATGCAAATAAGGGCCTCGCATAAATCATATCAGTCGATCACCTTCTCTACCAAAATAACACAAGTTGTCCAATGTATGTTTTCACAAAAAAAGATATCGTACCATTTCCTCATAGATAATATAAATGAGGCCCTCTATGCATGATTTGTGTCTAATAGTGGCCACATTTACTTAACCTCCAAATGGTGCAAAAATGAAATCCCCATCATTTACCACTATGGATTTATAGTATTTTGTCATTAATTATACAAATTAAGTATTTATTTGCATAATTGATATCTATCGATATTCATCTCTTTCTCAGTTACATATGTCATGTGTTTGAGTGTCCTATAATAAAATCCAGCTGATTTTTTAACTGTCCTCATTAATTATGCAAATTAGATATTGATTTGCATAATTGGCATATGATTATGTAAATCATCACTAAGGCTATCTACACAACAAAATTACTATGATCCGTCATCCCATTCTTGCGTTATTCTCTTTCAAAGTTTGAGTCAAAATTAGCTCCTACAGTTCCAAAAAAGGCCGCTAGAGGGTCCAAATCTACATGACATATTTTCCTAACAAAGAGCTATCTACCACTAAAAAATCATGACTATAGCATGTTCAGAAGACGAGATTTGAAAAGTGAAAGTTCCCCTGCATTACCATAGAAAGTCGCTAGGGGGCCCAAAATCCAATCATTACAAGGTCTCCCACAGACCTACCCACGTACAAAATATGAAGACAATACATCCAGGCATTCTTGAGTTATCGTCCCATGGACTTTCACATTCCTGTACAATTCCTAGAATTCTTGCAATCTGCACACAATATAGTAAAAATTTGGCTCGCCCCTGAGGCGTCGCCAAAAAGTCTACAAGAAAGTATGCAAAAGACTTGTTGGATTCTGTTTTCAATTTCCCTCGCAGATGTAAGATCAAATTTTGATGTACCTTGCTAGTGGTCGACCAAAGGAAAGGCTAGAGTCGACAGGTTTTCACTAGGGTCGGTCGAGTAACCGGAGACACAACATTTTTGTTTCCCTATGCCTTAACACATCGCGACTAAAGCCAAACATCTGCTTGAAGAGCTATCTAGACAAAAAAGGTTTACCTATAGAAGGAAAGACGATCATCTTGTACATGGTGGCCCGTGGGAAATGGCCGGGGCGCACGGGTCTCGTCCTCCTGTCGTTCCGCGGGTACAGGCGTCTGAGCGGCGGCGGCATGCTTCGCGGTACCAGGGGCCGGCTGTAGAACTGATCCGGTTCCCTGTGGTTCAAGTTCACTCGGTAGGTAACATGGTAGAGGATCTCGGCTGTCTCAACTTCAAAATATAATCACCAAAGATCACAGGCACAGGAATATCGGCTGTATAATACCAAATATAGATACACATCACTTTAATGTCACTAAGGCCATGTTAATTTGATTACATGGATGACGTCTTCTGGGGACCCCAAAACTGATGCGAGCGTGCGAATATAAAAAAATCTGGCAAAAAATAAAGTTGTCTTCATTATGAGATCTACGTGGTCAGGATCCGGAAGCATGAGCAAAACGTAACACACAGAGTATGAAATTGTTTTTGTTTTTTTTTGCAATTTACAGCATTTTTTTCTCATTTTGTAGCTACTTTGTATGCTTTACAGTATGGCTGAAAACCTTTTTTGGAAGCGGACGAAAATTGATGCGCGCGCGGATGTCATCCATATAATCGAATCAATATGGCCGAACATATACAGGTAGTGTTCTTTATTCTAGAAAAAGAAGCATGGTGACAAAATGAAGAGAAAAGAAGCAGGATCGTGAGGGGGGGGGGGGGTGAAAGCATCAACAGTCACTTGGTTGCCAATGTATGTTGGATACTAGGTTGGATACAACCATGTAACGTATCCACGCGATACAGTCTTATCTGTATTACATACCACAACATGCCGGAAGATACCGGGGGACAACCCTGATCGCTAACGTAGCATGGGGCGCCTTTTTTCAAGGGACGTATTATCAATCAACTACGTTATCAGTAAGTGTCAGTAACATGATGTAATAAGAAAGCTATATGGTATAATTAAGTCTCTTTGCCATCATCTGTCAGCATGGTGCATGCTTTGCAGTATATCCAGATGTACCCTTTCGTTGACATTTTACTGAGAAATACGAAGAACGGACAAAATCGAGTCATTTGTCTGAAGATTAACCGAGGAAGACACTGCAATGTATTGTAAGGGAAAGGCCTTGGAAGAAAAATAATCACGTACTAGGCTTTTGCAAAAAGAGTCATTTTCTAAAACTCTAGATCGACAAAAGAATACAATGCAAGGCAAGACAATGCACTATGTCATCGTTTCACACTTCAATACAAATACGACACACACAAAGCATATGTAACACGGCAATGGAACATCGTTTCAAATTTGTATCTGAAGAACATAAGGCAATGGCGTTACCTGCTGAGCCCCAGCTTATCCAGGATGGTAGCTTTGATGACTTCCTTTCGGTAGATCTCCGACATTCTCCGCTTCTCGTTCCGAGGAATGGCCTGGCTGGGAAAGTTCGGCACCAGAAATAGAAGGCTCAGAAGCCGCAGCAAATGTACTGAAAACATCATTTCAATGGTGGGCAGAGGGAAGTACAACAACGCTTTGGTCTGTATTAAGATAACGTCTTTCCAAGACTGGTTGGGTTCAGACTAAGATACTGTCTTTTTATACGTATCCTTGTGATCAAGATTGAAGGTACTAGGTATGCTGCAAGAATGAGTTTGACGCGTCCTTGCCCTACTGTGTCTTGTTTGACAACACTCTTGTTGTATCTGCTTTAGATTCGCCCCTCCTTGCACGCTATGTTACTTCAGGGTCCTCCTCAATGCTAAATGGTGTCCACATCTTTGTCACGTGTGTCTTAGGTGCAGCGTGTTATGTCCTCACGTTGAACTTCAACATCTTAATGTTCGATACACTCACTGTCTCCCAGACTAACTCCCCGTTATCAGACCTAAGTCGTCACGTGACAAACCGTAATGGTTGGTGAACTTGATGAGTCAGCATTGTCACCAACATATAGTACATCAAAATGACTACGTTTCGAAATTTTGGAAATTGTAAATTTCCTTCAATCGATGCTAACGTTTTTCCTCTTTGCTAGAAATGACTCAGTGACAATATTCTCTCGCCGCATGATTTAGGACAGAAAATGTTATAGAAGACTAATGCACTGATTGGTGTAACATACGTGTGGGTGTACCTCAAGGATACGTTGTACGGCCCTTACTTTTTCTCATTTCCCTTTGTAACCACAGTTCGTTATCTTATTAATTTGATTGACACCCCATCTCTTACATACATAAGAATTAATTATTCTTAACAAACAATTAATTAATTTTCTTCTTAGTAAACTTGACGTATTCTACACTAATGAACATTTTGTGTCCTTAATTCACCTAGACAACTATATCATTGAAATTGTCGGCCTTCCCATTTCCCCTGACTTTCCAGACAAAGATGCAATCGACTATGATTACAGCCATAAACAAGGACAAGAACGCTCATGGCCAATTTAGTAGTAAGAATATGCTGTCGGTGCTTCTCTTTGACGATTAACAACTTGGAATAGATTGTCATAAATGCCATTTCGCCATGACCGATTTATATTTGGTAGAGCTCGAGTAGTACGTGTGTCTCTGCAGTTGTATACGGAGATTTAGAAGAAAGGCATTCAAACCGTACGCACTCTGCCCAGATAGAGCGATGTGCGGTACAAGATCATGCCAATATGTCCTGCTATTACTTGAGATATTGGTAAAATTGACAGAATGACAAGAAAGGAATAAAGAGAATATGGAAAGTAGTAAGAAGAGAAAATAGATCAGAACACATCTAAAACCTGACTAACTAAGCTGGCTATACATAGAGATGATACTTGCAATGGGAGTTTGGTGACAATGGGCCGGGTTTCATTTGGTCAGCTCAGTTAGGAGGGGGAAATGTTAACCTTCCCACGGAGTGACTCTACTGACCAGTTATTCCCTAATTTGTCGAATTCTCCTTCCATACCCCGTAGGAAGGCCTGGTGGAGGCTACAGAAAACAGGTGTTTGTCCTAGTCTGGAGTTACAGGTGTCAGGTGTGAAGATCTCTAGTAAACAGCTTGCACCTGTAGATTCCAATCAAAGCGATGATGACAGACAATTTTCATTGTCGCCCATTTCTTACCGTTTTACTAGCCGTGCCCATAATTGGTGTGTATTCTTTACGTGTCTAATACGTGTCTAGGTATCATATCAACTCAGTTGTTCTCTTATACATCTAGAAACCTTGCTGCAGATAACAGAAACATGTCAACAATGTTTAAAGACTCGCCAGTTTGATAAGTGTTATTCATGTTACCTTCTCTTTGCCCGATAAAATCCTAACATCATTGAATGTCGTTAATCTTGTAGTGTCTAGTGGCACAAAGGGCAGCCAGTTTCTGCTGTTTCTGTATCAGTATATTTATAAAGGAAAGGGTTAATTGTTAGCCCTTCTCCCTTAACGTGCTCGAATCCCTCCTCGAACAAGGAACCCTCATTTTACGTTCCTTCCGGAAGAAAGATGCAGTCCCAACCGAGATGCCCTTCCCAGGTACCAGGAGTTCAACAGTGAGGCTGCTACCAGTTGAGCTACAGTGACATCATTTTATCCATAGGGACGAGAAATGAATGGAATAGTAGCCACAGAAGCCCATTTTTTGATTACCTTTTTTTTTTTCAAGATTTTTTTCTCCTGCGCAACTCAGCAAGAATTGTTGAAAAGATGACGCATATTCTATTTCAAAATCTCGGTCCTGTTGCAAATAGATAACTTGGTGATGGCGCATCCTTCATGAAGATATGTAAGTTGCTGAGCATCTCTTATCTGTTAAAACTTGTACTGGATATCTCTTAGACGTTATGGCAACGGTACCTAATCTTTATCAACAAAGTAAGTTTCAAGTACAGGAAAGACAAAGAGAAACTAGCTAGCAAAAACGTACCGTTTAGAGTGTCCAAGGGTGTTAAGATGAGTAGACAAAGAGATGGCCGATGGATGCACTTGTTCTCGGACATAGTTGGGCACTTTGCCACGTCGTTTCTCCGTCACAAATGCCCGGAGAATGTCGCGAATGAACCTGCCGAAACCTTTGGGTAGGATTCCTGCATGTTTGTACAGTGATAAGACCGTACCTCCTGGTTGCACGAGCATTACCCCACTTGGCGACGGCCTTGCCCGGCGGAAGGGACGCATTCTTCGCCGCCGCGACGTTTTTTTTTTTAAGCACCTGTAGGGCCGGCAGCCACGTGCGTGGCAAATGTAACCGGAAGGGCATTGACCTGTTGAAGGAACCGCTGACTTTACAGGGCGAGAATAGCCTTCTGTGGCAAAGGAACCCCTGGTTATACTTGTAAAAAGCTAGATAAACTCTTCACGTATGGCACTACTTTTCTACTACAAAATAAAGGGGTAGGGACGTCAAACGTCAAAAACTCGTAGGGACACCGAAGAAAATCTTCTGAACGCAAGAAATTATGTTTAGAGCGAGAGAAGACAAAACTTTCACCAGCAAGCCATTTGATTACCTTACAGATATCCTTGAACACTTATAAACAACATATTTCATCTGAAAAATGATTTAGTGTTCTTTAGCCAGGCGTCCCTTGTACTTTTCTGTGTCGTTCTTATCTAACCAAAGCCGCACGAACCGGATAACACGTAGAAAGTTTAGGAAACAACTTTGCTAGCAATTGCCAATAGATTTTTGTGCTGTATGGGCGTGCTAAGTTCCGGAAGATCCTAAAGCTGTTTACTTAGCACCCAAGGTGCCGTCGATAAAGAAATGTGTCAAGACCTTTTCCAAACGTTGTTAGAGGAGTCCGTGGGTCCTTGCGTGTCCTGAGTCCCTCCGGAGAAGCCATATGCCCTCGATCTTTAAGACCCGGTGGAAGGAAGCCAGCCTGTTTCTTGTAGATGTGAAGTCACTGACGCCAGGTGTTCGGTGCGTACAACTCCGGGTGGGACATTTCTTGGCAAGAAGAAAGAAAACAGCGAGGTAGTTTGAACCTGACGATTCAACTCTGGAACTTGTGACATCTTCAAGTTGAAAAGTTTACATGGTCGTGAGTTGCCAAGTTCGAGTGTCGACAATTAAAGATACACACCGCTCAATTTATCGATCAAAGCGTTCGTTGCTATGATGATGAAGGTTAGACATCCAGGTAGCAAGATATGCCAAAAATAGTTACCCAAGCAACTGGATAAAATTTTGTTTCCCAGTTTCCCGGTCCTATCTTTAGTCACTGACGAAAGACAGCGGATGCTGTCTGAAACGTCTGTTTCAAAATTTTATCCAGTTGCTTAACTATTTCTGGCGTTCGTTGGTATATTTCAGAATTTAGGAAGATTAGTTTGTCGAAAGAAAGGTGTGCTTCACATGAATGCAGCACGTGCACTTATGTTACGTCGACAGAAAACGTTACATGCAGGCTTTGCATGGTGCAGAGTGAAAATGTCACGGACTGTACGTGTGTCCTTCCGCCCAGCCTCTCCCATGAACTCAACAGCGATAACCCTCACACCTGTACTGGCGTACTCTCCAAGCAGAGGTTGGCTCCGGATGGTTTGCAAAGTGATTTCAGGCGTTTTTGTCGGGCTTTCTATTTTGTCCCATTTTTCTTATGTAGCCAAGCCTTGGTAGAATAGAAAGCCCTACAAAAAAGCCTAAAATCACGTCAAAACCAGTCGGAGCCGAACCTCTGCTTGGAGAGTACCGGCTGCGTGAGGAGAGCAGGACAGGAAGCTTCAAGCCGACTGGGCCTTTAAAGTTCTAAAACCATTTATATATTTTTCTTTGTAGTACAGAGTTAAAACTGTATTCCAACACAATGAGTGAATTTTCGTCAGTCCTTTTTTTCAACACAATAACAGAATTTTCTCAATCCTACAAACCTGCAATCTTGGTTAGAATTCAAACGGCCCATCACATAGGTCACGTGAGCTAACGGACACGTGACGTCAGCAATTGGCCAAACGTGCCAGGAAGTTGATACCGTCCGCCGTCTCTGTTGAGTGACGGCTGGTGTGAACTGATGTAGATGGCCTCTTCGATTCAGTTTTTAGTACTTTGACTTTGTCCATTGAAAGAGTATAATCTCGCTTTAGCTCTGAACCTAACCTTAATTTAAGTCCTTAGTTTAAGCATATATGTAACACACACAAAAAAGTGTAAAAGTTGTTTATATATTCAGCTTTATTATGAGACTCACTATATAAGACTTGACCAAATCTCTATGTAGGCAGCCATGTATTTACACTTTTGCCTAAATCTACTGTAAAAAAAGGAACATAATTTTTTTTAACACAGCCATGATTTAATTCTAACACCATCTGAACACGAATAAAGTGTTTTTGAACAGTATGTACAACAGGATAAAATCTAATTGTTCAGTCGAGAATATACCAGCTCTGTTGAAAGATGCAGTCTACTGCAGATCTAAAAGTGTGCACAAGAGAATCATTGACAAGTCAATGAATTGTATACTTGTTAATGTTATTCTTTCTTGGAAATACTTAGATACTAGGACAAATTTTGAACCCATTGGTATGTATGTTATTTTCAGGGGTGTGCCATTTTCCTCACTCAAATTCTTTACAATGGAAGAACCTTTATATATAAGGGTATCTAAACACAATTTTATACATATATACATGCACACATGTAATTGGCAATCCTGTCAATTTGACAATTCCTATTCAGTGCATATCAGCACTTACACTTAGCACATAAAGACAGAACATTTTAGTCCTTTTGCATAGTCTGAAGTAAGTATTGAAGCAGGTATTGAAGCTTAAGTGTCAATCTCTGCATCTTAACTACAAGTCTTGAAGTGTATTCATTCATTAGAATACTGTCAAGACTTTGAAATGGTTTTCTAAGGACCTCGGCTCGTCCTCGAAGTGTCGGGTCTCCGTGACTTTCAGGCCGACTTTCTTCAACCTTTTCACAAACAGTCTCTCCTCCTTCCCGATCCAAGCCCGCATAGTGTCGTTCACCTGATAGGGGGTGACATGCACATGTACCTCCACCTGCAGTTCTGCAAAGTTCCGTAAGGTGACCTCGTTAGTCACCCAGGTATTGGAGCCACCCTGGTGTCCTCCATCGAGCCAGTACATCGACTTAACTCTCCCCAAAAACTGTTGTAGCTCCGGTATCGGCTTTGCTTCTTGTAACTCAAATAATATCTCGTTCAGAACAACGCAGCCTTTGCTAAAACCCACAAACGTGATCGGAAGTTCAAGCAGCCTTCCATCTTGCCAGCCGTTTTGATCCGAAGGACAGGAGTCTTCTTGACCTTCAACTTGTTGCTGCAGTTCACTTGAAACCTGCCGTGCGGCGTTGTTGAGCAGGAGTCTCAGGTGATGCAAGGCAGTGGGATATCTGGGGTCATCTCCATATTCGGGAGTGCCCATCACGTCGCATGCAAGGAAGTTGTAGCAGCTGAATGTCTTGAGGTACATGTTTGAAGGCTTGACGACCCAAATGAAGGAGTGAGGGAAGCGTTGAGAGAGGAGTTCAGCCACGGCTTCTAGGTTCCACTGCTTCCAGTTTTTGTTGTCACGGTGGGCCTCCATATTTTCAACATAGTCCTAAATAGTGTCCAAATGAAAAAATTAGTTTAAAAAATAAATCAATGAAATAAGTAACATCTAAAGCAATACAATGTTTACACACATGTTAAAGCTGTCATACCCATACAAATATAATATCCATAGTCATACCTGGAGCCTTGCAACTTTGGGGACAAGTGTTTGCAGCTTTTGGGAACCAACTTTTTGTCATTGTTGTTAATGTATCCATTTCCACTGCTGTCGTTCTTTTTTTTGTGAATTTTCTTTTATTACAAAAACACTGTTCCCTAACTCACGATCTTTCCCGCTCCCACTCATACTGAACTAAAACCACGGACCCAACTCTAAATACTTTTACCATAACATTTGCCAAACTAGTGGATCAAATAAATCTGCCCGGATATGCAGCTTCTACTGTTCAGTACAAACCTGGTGTGTTTAATACGCCAAGAGGCAGTTTACCGGGCATGCAAACAAACTAGCCACCATGCCCCCCTCCCCCAATTTGCCGTGTACACTATAATTCATACCTTACCTGCACATCTCCAGGGAAGAAGACAACATGGTCCTGTGCCTCCCTGCTTCCACAGAAGATCACTTCGTTCTTCGAGTGAGCAAAACCCTGGTCTACAACCAGTCTACGGCAGGGTAGCGAAGCCGAGGTGGGGGGCAGGGAGGAGGAGGACATCGCTCGCTCGGCCATGGTCCCTCCCCACCGCCGATGAAAAGTCAGAGATCGTAGCGCTACGAGCACGGTAACGGCCCAGTGAGGGAACATACAACGTCTACAGGACACAGGAAACGTTAGAATCACCAGGAGGACATAAGATTTTCTTAAACCTGACCAGAATGTACACATACGACATAGACATACATTTCAAAACGTCTCCGCGAACTTTGGACACGCTTGGCTAAAAGGTCATAGTTTAGTGGATTCTTCCACTTGTCACCGGTAGGGGGGATAAATATACTATATGACCTAGGCTTTAATCTTTTTTACATAGACGTACGCGCATCTGAAATACATGCTTACTTTATTTGGTGTACACAGTAGAACGTTACAACTAGAAATATTGTCAAATGATGAGAGGCTAAACACAAGACTAGTGGAATCTTCCACCTGTAAAGTAGGGGTGCGCAATGATAACCGGTGTTGTTTTTTTCCCCAACTTTTATTTAACCTTGAAAGTATGCAAAACATACACTCATTCGGCCGAGGCCGTTTTTCGAGAGTTCAAGGGGGCCGTTTTTCAAGAGTGTCGTATGTTTTGTAACTTTTTGAATATTTCACATACGCATATTTCAAAGTTTTTCCGCTCATGATATCAAACGAGAAAGATTGTTTCACAAAGCCTGGGGCTCACTAAACAAAACGACGCCAGGGGTTACATATCTCGTCTGGTCCCACAGGATGTCACGAATTTCCATTGTGTTCTACTTAGGAATTTCTGAATCATACACTGTATTGTCATTATTGTTCTATTATATTACCCCTTTCCTCCTACTTTCTGCTTTCAGCTCCAATTATAGCAATTTCTGTCATTGTCCGATCACTCGTCAGGAATGTCGCTTTCTTGTTCTCCACAAAGATTCAGCGACAATTCGTACATGATTTGTCATCAATTGGTCCAAGGAAGGAGGTTCCGTGGATATCATCAATACGTTTTATGGAAGTAGTCTGCATGTCTTTTTGGCTGAGGATTTTATAAATCTTAACAGGATGCAATTCAAATCATTCAAAAGGTTTCATCTCAGCAAGGAGGGCTTTTCTAAATCTCAGATAAGTTTTAAAACATGCAAGTCACAACGGTCTGTTCCGTTCACTATGTTGATTACAGAGATAACCTCCTTGTTTCCCTTTATACTGTGACTGCACATGTGACAGAAACATATGTCGCTGGAGTGTTCTTGCACATCTGAGCTGGTTTTATGGTTAATATAATGAAAAACAATTTCCATTGAAAACTGTAGGTCATTTGACGGCGTCCCTTAATTTTCATGCAACACCTAACGTTACATGTATTGTCTGACATACCTCGAAATTACATCTGTATTGATGTAAACAAAGACCCAGGCATATTCACTCCGGCGATGTGGTGACTTTCCGTTGAAGAATGTGTACGCCATGAAGCTTTATTTCTTTGTCCTCTTGACGTCATCTTTCTTACTAACACGACGTTTTCATGTTGTTTTTCTCGATATGTAATACACCTGGAGACCGCGACTGACGTAATTCGATGTTTCACCCGAGCTGTACTAGCCTCCACCGGGCTCCAGACGTGGCTGGAAAGACGGTAGAAATCGGCCAAATAGAGGAGTTGGCCAGCCAATAGATACGCGATGGCAAATTGTATCTATCGGCTGGCCAACTCCTGTATTTGGCCGAATACTACTCTTTCCACCTCGTCTGGAGCCTGGTAGAGGCTAAGCTGTACCCCTGAATGGAATGGGTGAATAAACAATGGCCGGGAGTTGGACACACCCTACTAACAGCCCTACCGGTGCACATGTCGTTAGGACATACTCTCGCGTAATCTCAGACACTATAAAAGGGTACTTAATGTTGAAAAAACAATCGTAAACACTAAAAATGAACATCCGCCTTACATCTGCTTGGAGATTACTGCAACGCCCATCAATACTAGCTTACGCAACAAACAACGGTGAATTCTACCCAAACTGTATCTGTCATTTAGAGACAGCGAAAAAAGACAAGAAACAATACATCATTATGCAAAATACTGCACTGAATGGTACAAGCAAGATGGAAGTTATGATAGGCAAATCCAAACAATCAGATCTCTCTATAATACGCTTCACCGATCAAGCAAGAAGTCTAGTCATAGTATCTGCTTGGTGACAAAGAAAGTTGCAACATGCAAGTCACTGATGACTTACTCATGATGTATTCCTTTTGTGTCATCTCTTTGTGTGTTAAACTTGTAGATCCGTGCCATTCATGCAAGATCACATCCGCTCTGCCCAATCACAACACAAGAAGATATGCAATAGTTCCACCTGTGTCAATCCCCGATATTAAAGTGAGGTGGGTTTAAAGTGCTTGAGGTGTGGCTTTCCTCAAACAAGGGGCCTCCTGCTTTACGCCCATTCGAGAGGACAGTCCTGACCAAAGCTAAGATAGGATCTAGTTGTTTTCGCGGTAAAGGGACCAAGCAACTATTCGCTATGATAAAACTGGTCAATGAAAAGTTGGAAAGCCATATCCTTGATTTTCGGCGCTTTATGGTGTAAGTAAAACATTGTTGCAATATGTACATGAAAATTCCACTTTTTTTTCAACAGGCATTAATTCAGGATATTATTCGCACTAACCGTAGCCTGGATGCCAGACCCTCAATCTCTAGAATATCTATCGTGTATGCCATGGGGTAAATAGATATTTTAGAGATTGGGGGTCTGGTATCCAGGCCATACTAACAGACAAGCAAGCCCCTCTACGATCCTCTACCACTCACTGGTTGGCGCCTTATCACTATTCAAATCGTCCCTTAGGGTGACTTCTGGGTGACGATGTTAAATCTATTGTCAATAGGAGTAAAACAAATAGATAGACCTCATCAATTAAAATCTGCACGAAAGCTGGTATCAGGGTGATCTTAATAACTACCAGCGCTCTATCAGAGCAGCACTTCCGGTTAGGTTCGCAGAACGAGTACTTCCGGTCCTCATCGTATTTTCTATAACAGTAGAGGATACTAGTACACCGCCTCAAGATATAAACGATTTGGAATCGTGCCTTTTGTCTACTTCTGTCTATGACATATGACATCAGCCTCTGTAAATAAACTTGTCTTTTGTCTAGTATTACTACTGTAGTATGCTCTCGCCCACTCTCAAGATCCCTCAAGTCGGTCAGATCAAGGGATTCGCTCAACCAACCGACCCAAGACTGACCCAGGCTTGACTCCGAACATGATCGTGCATTCCCTTTCAAATACAATACGTGGGTTGCATCTAAAAATATGTAGAGGAACAACTTGTGAGATTCTTACTAGGCAATTTGATGAGTTATCAGCCAGTGAACCGTTGTTTCCATGTCTGCTATTTTCAATAAATTCATATCAGCCATAGTGGTTGGGGGGAGTGGTGTCTTCGGTTCCTAGCCTCCACCAGACCTTCCCACGGGGGCACGGATCGTAGAATTTGGTAAAAAGGGAATAATTGGCCATGAGAGTCAGTCCTATTCTCCAAGCAGAGGTTTTCGCTATTGGGGGCAAGTAGTGGCCACAATTTTTGAAATTGATAAAACCTCCTAGCTCGGGGGCATGTTGGCCCTGGAGCCGATGGTCTGGCCTGTGTAGGCCCTGGGAACAGTCTGGCTACCAGGCCACCATCAGTGGCTACCAGGGTACCATGGCAAGTCTGGCTACCAGGCTCGGTGACCTTACGTAATAAATAGTTACAGCAAAGAACTTAACTCTAAAGATGCCGCATCTTTTTATGAGTTCGTCCAATTGACAATGGAACAAGTCAGGGGAAACAGAATGGGGGGGGGTCATTTTGCGTGAAAAGTACGATGATACAAAGTTGCATTGGGCGGGGGGCATTATCCTGTCCGCTCAATACATCCCCATGATCCCCTATATCTCACTATCTTCCTTCCTTCCTTCTGACCGAAGACAGTTCTCAGTAGTGAAGACGTGGGGAATTACCACTAACCCACCGCCAAAATAAACCTGACATCGTCAGATGCGGCTGTCAATCACAGCTTCCCCGAAGTGCTCAACATCCGGTCGGGTACGCGGATGCCATCAGCATCCAAGAAGTCGATATAAAAGTCGCCTGACTTCCTCAAGTTCCCACTCGGTGTCAAACTTTCCTACGGGGAACAAGCTGGGATCTAAAACGTTCATAAAACGCCAGAATTCATAAGTTTCTTAATATTTACGTCTGTAAAGTTTGTTCCTAAATGTTGAGGATGTTGCCGAAAAGGGTTGCAGTGGTGGCGGTCTTGTTGCTGTGTTGTTGGGGAGGTGCCAGCGGGCAGGTTAGGGGACGCGTGCCGGGTCTCCCGGATTATGTCACCGTCGACGGGTTTGATCCGGATCGGGACCGACTTCGCCCCGTGGTGACAGCGAAAGAAGACAACATGCGTGTCCCTGGATCGTAAGTCGCATTTGTTATACTATTTTCGCCGGCGTTTGTTTGATTACGTGTTTGAATGCAATGCTGTTTTGTTTTGAAAGTCAGGATTTTATTTTCATAACTTGTCTATTTGTGGCATTGTTGGTAGAGGGAGTATACAGGGTCCCCGGTGATCTGGTACCATGCCTACCTTGTGTTTACACAAGCTGGGGTCAATGACACCCTCGTAGGGTTGGTAACAATAGGGCCGGCGTCACAGGGATTTCGCACCCCCAGTGAATTTGCACCCCCCGGCGCGAAGTCACTAGTGAATTTGCACTCGCCCCGGTGCGAAATCACTAGCGATTTTGCACCCCTCTAGTGATCTCGCACCCCCAGGGTGTAGTATGTGTTCTGTTACGGCATTCATAATTCCCAGTGGCTATCTTTTTAACAAATTGATTGGTAACTATAACTGACATTTCAGATGCTCTGTTGACTGAAGTGGTAACGTAGTGGGCTGTGCAATGACTATCTGGGGGTCATGGGTGTTGTGTTCAAATCCTGGTGGCGACATTTCTTATCCCGTAGTTTTTAACATTAAATAACTTATAATTCTTTCTCAGAAATGCCATAAGATTTCATTTTTCCGACGGGACCAGGCTTCGATAATTTTTTTCTAACCCAATTTAACACACGTCATCCATTCAATATTTGATATAATTTTGTATGATAAAATGTTATTCAAGTCTCTAAGATAATTTAAAAAAATCAATTATGAACACTGAAATAAAACTATTAACTAATCGTACATTCCTCCTGACTAAGGAACAATATTGCAACGAATCATCGTGCACAGAGAGTCACCATCATCGCGCTGTGCTGAAATTCTAGTAGCGTTACATTAGTCCAGGGCATGGGTTCCCGGAGTCTTAGATGTTTGTTCTGTCAGACACAGCAACTCGTAATACTCTCGATTACCACGTTAAACTATGGCTTCATTATACAGACGAAGCCACTTAATTGCACCTCGGATAAACGCACCTTCCATTTAATTGCACCGAATCCTAATATCCAAAACCGGTTCCCATTCACTGCATTGTTAGTGACTCCGCATATCTGCACCGCACATGGTCACCAATGCCGGATAACTGCACCATTTTTTTTCAAAAATCCTCGACAAGTTAACTGAAAAGGTGCGCTCAAATCGGCAAACGCGGTACAAATGAGCCGATACCTGCCGGTGTAAAGGCGCAAAACCGCCAATATGTTCAAAACTGTTTTGAGTAGCAAAAGAAGGCGGTCTCCATTGACAGTTACGTTGATAGGAATCGTATGGGAGGTCCCGGGCGGGTCACCCGTAATCAGTAACCAAGTTTTAGTTTCAATTCATAGTTTCATGGCGGTACATGATTTACGTAAATCGACAACTGCACTCTAGAAACTGTTATCTCATGAGTGGCATGACGATGTTTCAGAATGTCTCCCCTGTAACACTACGTGTGTTGTATTGCGGTAGATCGCATGGAAAAATGATAGAATGCAAAATCAAAACAGGTTCGTAGTCATTTCTTTATTTTCAGCAAAGGGTCAATAAATAAAGTTAATAACTGAATAATTTCGTCTGTTTTCTTTGTGCTAGCGTTTCTGACTAACAATACACGCCCTCGCCCATGGTGGTGCAGTCCAGCTGGGCATTTCGCATAATCGCACCAGCCGGATAATTGCACCAAAAACGCTGACAAATGGGTGGTGCAGTTAAGCGGATTCTACTGTATCAAAATGCAGTTTTAAATATAATTGCTGCACAGACAGAGCACCTTTCGAAATATTTGGGGGGGGGTGCAAAATCACTAGGGGGTTCGAGGAGGGGGTGCGAGATCACTAGCTGGTGGGTGCAAGATCGCTAGCGATTTCGCACCGGGGGGTGAAAAATCAGGGGGTGCGAAATCGCTGGGACACAGGCCGCTAGGAGCGCGATTTAGTCTTTATAGTATCTAAGGCTCAATCAATCGTTTGCAAGCATCATGAGGCTAACACTGACTTATTTGCATACCGCACAGGTACATCGTTGTACTGAAGGACATGTCGTCGCGCGAAGAGATCGAGGCAGTGGTGCGGGGTTTCCGGGCGACCGCCGGAAGGGCCGGCCCCGCCTTCGAGAACGAGGTTGACGTCATCCTGGACCAGGTCATGACGGCGTTCGTGGCGCGACTGTCGCCCTCGGCACTCCGACTGGTGAGTACCGGGATCTCCAAGCAGATGTTAGAGTGGAAAATCGCAATGCCTCCATCTCATTAGACCTGCGGCACGTTGGCGGCGTCGCTGTGTCCTAAATTGGATTTGTGTTACCCTTGACTTTCATATCAAATGAGAATATCATGCAAAACGAATAAGTATGGCTGAAAAGACAGCAAAACACACAAAGTGTAAAAAGATAAGCTTTTTTCGATGAAATTCGTCGAGAGCTCTGTCAAATTGTCGGTCGCAGCGAAGTCGCCAACGTGCCGCGGGTCCAGTGAGATAGGGGCTAGTTTCCGAACATGTAGCCATCCTTATGCGTGATATTAATTATTAGTGATGTCTATTCCATGCAAACATGAAATAAATTTATATCATGAATTATATACAAAACGCTCACAATTTGGTGTATTACGTGGTTTATCTATATCATGCATACTTGTTCAACTATTACACGATCGATAGAGAAAGAGCGCTAAAGAGAGCACAAACTCTACTAAGACGATTCCACCAGGGTACGTAATGCCGCCACCGGCAGCCACCCTAAAAAAGATACGTTCAATCAGATCTCCAACCCAACGTCCCCCAGTATAATGCACTCCTGTATATCTAAGGTGTGTATTTCTGGGGTATGCTGCATTAGAGATCTCTCAAACACACTGTTTTTCAAAGTGGCGGATTTCTGTTGCCCAGCGGATTAATGTTAATAAGGTAAATGGGAATCGTAAACTGTGCGCTCAATGTCAACTTCAGTGTTTTAACCCACTGACTTCCTAACCTACAGATGCAGGCCATTCCGGGTGTGGACTTTATCGAGGAGGACCAGATCTTTGAGAAGCAGCAGGCGGTGCCCTGGCACCTGGACCGGATAGACCAAAAGGACCTCCCAGTCAACGGACAGTTTAGTGCAACAGGTAGGGCTGCCAATTGTCTGTCTGTCTGTCTGTCTCTCCCTCAAACTCTTTCTCAATGGCATTTTCAATATTTTGGCCACGCCTCACAGGCGGAACCATTGTCTTTTTATAGTGTTCCGCATAGTGTTCAAGAGTACATGGCTGTTTATGGTAGTATACCATACCTAAAATCGAGAAACATCAAGCTATCATTCTCTGATACACGACTAGATATGTAGAGGGTGTGCTACGTGACGATTTTTTTTCAGACTTCTCCTTCTACTCTAAACATGTTCATACACCTTTCAGGCGACGGTAGCGGCGTTGACGTGTACGTGCTCGATTCCGGAATCCGGTATAGTCACGAAGAGTTCGAGGGGCGTGCCTCCTTCGCAGGATTCGACGCCTTCGATCCGGCAGGCACGAACCAGGTATGGACCACTTCATTTTCCTTCACTTCCCCTTTATAAAAAGCTTAAGATAGATCTCTTGGTACCCTAAGGAAACGTTCTTACTGACGACTTTTGCCCTCAGTTTTGTTTTACGTCGTTTCAGCGATAATGAAAGTCTTCGTTTATCATGAAAAGCCTGTGACGCCCCCCGTCTTGTCATGTGGTCTTCATACTGATCATATACGAACGTAACGGTAACATCAAAATGACTGATCACCTGTCATCCTTGCGTTTTCCCGCGAAACAGGGTCAGGATATAGACGGACACGGAACCCACGTGGCCGCTCTAGTTGGCGGGAAAACTTACGGTGTGGCGCGAAACGTCCAGTTGAAAAGCGTGCGTGTACTAGACGAGCAAGGTAGGGGGCGCGGCAGCACCATCCTGGCCGGTCTCAACTACGTCCGCATGCAGGTCAACCAGAGTCCTAACGCTCGCGCCATCGCTGTCATGTCTCTAGCAGGTAATATTTCTGTTTGTAAGGTAAAAGTGATCTCCAAGCAGATGTCGGAAGGCAGAATCGTTATGTTTTCCTATAGCTGTTCTTTTGTGGGACAAACTGCCTCCCTAACGGAAAAGTAACGATTTTGTACCCAACATCTGCTTGGGGATTAAGGTGAACTTTTAACTTAGTGTGTGGCCTCATGTCTGATTTTGGTTGTTTTTTTAGCTACATGTCTTTGTACTTTCTAAGCGGTTAATTTCTTTAAGGTGGCCCTAAACCCCGGCTGAGGAATTCAAAGAGTATATCAAACTATATTGACAACTATGGACTTTAAGCTTTTGTCATATGATACTTTATTGCAAGACGGTAATTTATGCAAAATTTTATGACGTCACGATGAGGGAGAGAAAAAAAGACCATTCCAAACAATGCAAATGTGTCTGTTTGGAGTCCTGACTCGTAACCTTGTTATCTTTGTTTGTCTGTCTACGTTAACTAAAATGCAACCCTGTGTCGGTTTTCAGGTTCCAGTATGACAACTGTGAACATGGCGGCCAAAGAGCTGGTCCATACGGGCTGCGCCGTGTTCGCTGCCGCCGGGAACGCCGCCAGGGACGCCTGCCGTTTCTCACCTGCAGGAGAAGCAGAGGTAATCATCCGTTTTTGTACGAAGGCCCAGGGCTACGAAAGGCTCCACGGAGCTTCTACATATTGTAGTTTTGGGCCATCGTATTTCAGAAGGCGATCATCAACATCTCATCAGGTTCTGAAGGTCTCACAGATCTCTTCCAGCCCTCCCTATCCTCCATGACTAATGGGCAGAGATCACGTGACCAAATCCAGCTCTCTTATTGGCCGAATCGAGCCGAATCGCTAATATTGATTGACGGTCTATTCTAGGTGATCACCGTTGGCGGTACCAACGCGGTTGACGGGCTGTACCGCCGCACGGTCAACAACCGTCTGCGCGGCACCAACTACGGGCGGTGCGTGGACATCATGGCGCCTGCGCAGGAGGTAGTGAGCGCTGACGTCACCTGCGACACGTGCAGCCGCGAGCTGAGCGGGACGTCACAGGCCACGCCTCTTGTTGCAGGTACGGACGTCAGAATAACATTTGCTAGTTTCTTTCACCTCATCTGGTCTCATCTATTCCTTAGTCTATAGCTAAGTATATGACCGTTGGAGCACCACAGAATATCTGGCAACCATGCAGTTTTCTACACCCTCCTTCTCTTCGTAACATTTCATTTGCGAGTTTGCAATATCAGGATGTTCCCTTCCCAATAACCCATATTCAACTTTGACATCCTAAAACAGCAACCAAAAATATTGAATAAAGACACAATCTCGTAGTCTTTATACGGAGATAGTTTCATACAAACGCAAAGAACGAAACGATTCAATACTAGATATTCCTCAACAGTTGTTCTTGTTGATGCGAATTTGATTGATTGATTTTTCTCATTCCTCCTGCCGTTGCTAGGCGTGGCAGCCACCATCTTGCAGCAGGACACCAGTCTGACGCCTGCGCAGTTGCGGATGAAGCTGTTGTTCGACGCCGCCACCAACAGGATCGACTTCACCCCCATCCCTGACGAGATGAAGCCCATGACGCCAAACAAGCTGCTCTATATCCCACAATCCTCTGCGTTCACCTCAGGAGGTAGATACAACAACACTGTGTCAAGGGGTCAAAATAATTGTTTATCTATCTATTGTTCTCGTCAAGGAAACATATTGTCAATGTTCATTTGTGAACGGGAGAACTAGATAAAATCATCGATCGTCCTGCCGCCATTTTGGTGTCCCCGTGGTTGCAATGGGAATAGACACCAACATGGCGACAAAAACATGGATGACGTCACGTGCATGCAACGTATTCACATGCACCGTTTTGTCATATCAATTATAGCTTGTTTGATTTGTTTTGTACAAGTGGTGGCGGGGACATAAGTTGCATAACTTTAGTCCGTCGCCATTTTGTCTTGTCTACTTATTTTGTTGGGTGTCTGAATTTTGTTTGAATGAAGAAATATCTGATGGTCGGTTTCTGACCCAAAGTCACACCGACGTGTCGGACGGTTTGGTCCCTCAAGTCTGACACCGCGGACGGCGAGCTGGCCACGGTCCGGTGTAACATCAACGAGAGCATGATGGGATGTTCTTCAGTTTCTGATGACGGCATTCGGGCTGGGGAGTTCACCGCGGTGAGTAACTAAACAGTTACCAGGATTGTAATTACAAGATAATAGCTCTTTTCTTGTTGAAGCCTCAATATTAAAGACCATATCGGTGTGCTCTGGGTTCACTCTATGATAAACGGTTTTCTGCCAAAACGTTAGACAAATTGACTAGTTGACTGCAAACCTCCTCAGGTCCCAACATAAACAGATTAAAATCGGCAGCGAATCCAGACCAGTCTGCCACAAAGAATAATGGCATGGTATTACGGCAGAAGACAAGAAGTGATTTGTATCTTAAATGACAATCTTTGATATAGCCTTTTTTATGTACTATTTTTATCTGCTACCGTGTTCTGATGGTCTTTTTTTTTTTACAACATTAATATTTTGGAGCCGTCAGAACACGGTAGCAATCAGATGAAAGTATAAAAGCGTTCAGGAAAAAATGCCGTCCACGGATCCTGCTACGACGTACACCCTGTTATCGTATCTGCTCGTAGCCTGGAAACCATACCATCGGGGGCTCCCCGATATCTCTACGGCGCTGGTAGTGATGCCCGCCCGCCAAGACAGCTTAGTCCGCTCGGGGTGGGTTTACGGCCTTAGATTAAATTAGCTGGCCAGAGTGGTGGCGGAACTCTCTATGGCAGCTAAAGTAGACAGGCTGCGAAATTCTCTATGGCAGCTAAGTAGACAGGCTGACAGAAACGATTCAATAAAGCAGACTAGGCCCGGTAAAACACCCCTAAGCTGACCCCTAGAGACTGATACCAGGCTAATCGCTCGCTAATCTGTCTGTTTTTCTCTTCATGCAGGCCCTACCAGGCGATATCAATGTGTGCATCGCTCAGAACGGTATCGGTGGAACGGGCGTGTTCGCCATGGCGCGATGCTGCGTCTGGCCCGGGTCCGAGTGCTACTTCGAGAAATCTGACAGATCATCGTCCCAAGACGGCGCCAGGGCTAACATCAAGTGTGAAAGAAACGACGGAGACTTGCTCACAAGTAAGCAAAAGACTCATCCATTTCATTACCAGCGCTGGCGGCCATTTTGAAATGTTCTCCCGCGAGAGGTCGAGGGAGAACGTGCGTGAGCTTGCACGAAAACGAGGACCGAGCTGGTTCAGGGATTCTTATGACAGTCTCAAATTTCACAGAGTCAGATAGCATCCAAGAATTAAGTTGTTGTTTTTTTTGTGTGTGTTTTTTGCCAGAAAAGAAAAGCCCCAATCGATATCAATGAGGACCGCCTTGGTAGAGGAAATTAAAAGACGGGTGCTCTAACCTATTTCAATTTCCTTGCTTCAGCCCAAAAATGTAGACTGTTTTGTCTACTTCTATTCCGCCAGTGATATCGATACAGATTGTAGATAATTCGGATATTCATGATCTGCCGTAATTGTGTGCGCCAGGCTGATTATTTTTCCCGATAGCTCAATCCTAAAAATCTAGACTGTTTTACCTACTTCTGTAATGACAGTGGCATTGTACGCATACTTCATATATTCATGGTTTGCTCTGATTTTGTCCTCCAGGTTGCAGTGCCGCCACAGACACGAGGTCGATCGACGGCGCCCGTCCCGCCTCTGCCCGCCTGAGGTTCGTCCGCCTCCCGCTGCGGACCTGCATCGCTCAGAACGGCGACGGCGGCAACGGGGTGGAGGCGCACGCCACCTGCTGTAAGGCCGACAACATGGACTGTAAGGCCGTCTGGTCCAACAGGTCACCAAACACGCCTAAAGCTGAGGTAAACAACACAAATATCTTTTATAGAACACACAAATGGCTTTTGTAGAACACACAAATATCTTTTACAGAACACACAAATGTACTTTATAGAACACACAAATGGCTTTTGTACACGACAGAAATATATTTTATAGAACACACAAGTCTCTTTTACAGAACACACATGTCTTTTATAGAACACACAAATATCTTTTATAGAACACAAATATCTTTTACAGAAAACGGATAGATGAACGGATGGATAGATGGATGAATGGACAGTTTTTAACAACAACTGGCTTGCTTGAAATAATTGATGGATTGACGAATTTTAATCAGTCAATCGATCGAATGAATTATCGAAGGTATGGATGAATGACTGATTGATTGATTGATTGATCAAATTCCTTACGTACCCAGGTCTCGGCTACCTGTCCCACCGGCTGGGTTCTAACGGGCTGTAACGCGTACGACTGGAGCGGGCACGCGGACGGCTCCATGCCCATAGACAACACCTGCATCGCGCGCAAGGGTACACAGGGGGAGGGCGTGCACGCTGTGGCCATCTGCTGCAGGGGAAACTAGAGACTCTCAAAAGTCTGTCAACTAGGCTATTGGTGGATGTTACTTCTGTTACATATTTTACGGAAAATTTATATTTCGATTAAGTCAAGTGTCATAGGTCTCATAGCAAAGTCTATGTTTTCCTTTTGTCAAGTCCTGAACATTGTTGCTGCTAATACTACTATTAGGCTACTCTGCAAGAAGATGTTACAAGGGGAGATCGCTATACGAGTATTTTCCTCTGATTGGTTCCCGCCTTCTTTCGTCATAAAGCGAGAACCAATCAGGGTAGGGTACTCGTAACGACCTCCTCAGTCGACCTCTGCTCGGAGAGTACTACTTGACCTTGAGGATGAGTGACACTTACGAATTTATGTCCTTGATGAAACCTAAAGGGGCACATGGGAACTAAAGAAGCTACAGCTGCTTTTGTAAATGACAAGAATAAAGGTGCAGTACTTGTATTTGAAATTGTCGCCATGCATATTATATCTGCATTATTTGATAATTGTTTTCAGTATAATTTTTAGAGTAATGTGATGTTTGTACTCATTTGCTCTTCTTTTAAACTTTTGCTGATTTTTTCTAAAAATATCGTTTAGGAAAACATACTAATGTCTCATGTTGTTGTTTCTCAACGTTACATATCTTGTTGTTTACTTCTTTGTTTTATATCCCTGTATTTTCCCCTGACTCATATTTCTCCAGAGAGCCATTGCGTCTTATATTGGTAGACATGTTCGTTCCTCAATTTAGATATTTCACTATCAGGAAAACAGCCATAATATAGTTTCTAGAGCTGTTAGCATGACATTATATATTTTTTTCGTTATGATAAGAAATATTTCCTCTCGTTACATAACTAAGCATTTTGTCTTGTTTCATACATAGGCTACTATATCAAAGTAAGCATCATGTGCAGAATCTATGCAAACTATTTTAACTACCACTCAACTTGGTATAAATGTTGACATTCCATTGTTTGTATATCATAAATAAAAGTTTCGACAAACCATACACAATGTGCTTTGTGTCATTGAAGTCGTTGGATATTTCTCACAAAGATTGAACAGAGGTCAATAGTTCAAAGTGCGCATGTGCAGGGTGATGTAGGAAATTAATGGATATTTACCCACAATTCATCATACTGTGGGCTAGCTTCGACTACATCACTCCTTGCAACTAAGATAAATCTTTTTTTTCAACAGAATGTCAAAACATATATCTATTTGCATATCTGTTTTTAACAGTTTAGATAATACAAAAAAATATCCTAGCTTAAAATGTATCTAAATGGGACTTTGTAAACGCTGCGTCTTTTCTTTCCAAATTGCTATAGCATGTATGGAAGGACATGAGATATTTGTTTGTTTGCAGGGTGCTTTTTAAATCGAAACCAGTGTTAACCTGCAGTACCGCAGAAAGCCGCTAGGGGCCCATAATCGAGGTTGTTCTTCATTTTGCTCACGCCTATCTACATATAAAATACCACACTGATCCATCCACAGTTTCTCGAGTTATACCGTCCACAACAAACGTTAGATAAACAAACCCATCCACAACTGGCATGGAAAACATAATCTTCTTAACCAAGGTAACAAGAGTCCGTAGGACACAATCCTCCGTGAAGTAATTATGGTGTTTGAGATGCGGGCTAAGGTGTTTTAACTACCGACATGCCAAATTTCAGACAAATCTATGAAAAGGAAGGCACAGACCCAGAAAAAAACAAGTTGTCAAAGTATGAAAGTCTCATCTTAGCAAAGAGGGCTATTGTGGCATTTTCTCACAAAATTTGAAAATTAGGCCCTAATTTGCATGATTTATATCTAATAATGTTCAACTTTACTTGACTTCCAGATGCCAGCAATAATGAAATTCCCATCATTCACCACTACGGAATTATAGTCTTTTCTTATTAATTATGCAAATTAGGTATTCAGTATAAGTGCCATCTTATTTTTTACGATTGGACATCCTAGAAACCGCACCGGACGTCTCAGTTCAAACTTGTCTCTGATCCATTCCCCGAAGGTTACATAAGGGTCCCCTCACACATCTGGTACGCCCACAAATTTCCGTTGAAATAGTTGATGTCTACATTTCAAGTCTCTTTGTTGGTGAATTGACGTTTGTACTACCAAAATAGAATGACTTCCTCACAATATCGGGTAACACCCACACAAAGAGCACATGTGTCATCGTGTTTTGTGTACGATAAACAGGAGATGTCGCCCTCACATGTCAAGTTCCTCTCTTGTCAACTGAGAAGTACGCATTTACAGGAAACATGCACTTGTTATACATCTGTGTGATCGGTCACGACACAATTCAGAGACATACTTTGAGCTGATGTCATGCCACACAGACGATTTAATTATATATCAACTAACGTTGCTAACGTCGACGTCACCATCTCATATCAAGAAGTATTTATATAATTGTACGTAGGTTGATCATTTTATATCCCATTGTTTGTTGTTTGCATGTATAGTTGTAGAAAACCTTGCGAAAGTTGCTGTACTTTTGTTGTGTCAATAAAGATTTCATTTATCAAGTGTTGTTTGAAAAAGTGAGATTGTGACAATGTCTTATATTGTGAATTTTGTTGTTGTTTTAGGGTAAATAGCGCATTGAATAGAAAGTTTATTTGTAGGTTGATGCCCGAAGGCCAATTGCAAGTACAATAACCACATGCAGGAGACATACATGTGACAATTAACAGTGATGGACGTTGTTTTAAGAAGAGACTACTCCAAATACTAGTTTTGGCTTAGCCGCTATATCTACACAAGTTAGAACAACCTGCTAAAGTAGTTAGTGACGTCACAAGTGTGGGCCCACTGTCTAGCAGGTGGAACGCCCACTCGCTGACGCGAACTTCCGCCGAGCTGTCAGCTCCAAGACGGCAACGGTGATTGGTTTATCAATCAAAACGCCGTATGAGCGCATGTACATGTCTCAACTAACGTTACCAACGTTACCATCGCATCTGAAGTGCTGTTTCGTGGAAGTAAGATTGTGACAGTGTCTGATATTGTGAATTTTGTTACTGGTTAAGTGGTAAAAGCATTAAACAACCTGCTAAATTAGTAAGTGACGTCACAAGTGTGGGCCCACTGTCTGACAGGTGGAACGCCCACTCGCTGACGCGGACTTCCGCCGAGCTGGCAGCTCCAAGACGGCAACGGTGATTGGTTAACCAGGAAGACATAACCGCACTCCTCTAGAGCAAAGAATCTGCCAATTTTGTAGTCTAATAGAAGACGAGGTACATTTCATTGTAGACAGTGTCCTTTGTATGATAGTGATAGAGTGATTCTTTTCTTTACCAACGCCTCTAAAGTATTGTTTTATAAAAGTGAGATTGTGACAGTGTCTGATATTGTGAATTTTGTTGCTGGTTTAGTTGTATAAAAAGCATTAAACAACCTGCTAAAGTAGTTAGTGACGTCACAAGTGTGGGCCCACTGTCTAACAGGTGGAACGCCCACTCGCTGACGCGGACTTCCGCCGAGCTGGCAGCTCCAAGACGGCAACGGTGATTGGTCAGTTATCAGGAAGACATAACCGCACTCCTCTAGAGCAAAGAATCTGCCAATTTTGTAGTCTAATAGAAGACGAGGTACATTTCATTGTAGACAGTGTCCTTTGTATGATAGTGATAGAGTAATTCTTTTCTTTACCAACGCCTCTAAAGTATTGTTTTATAAAAGTGAGATTGCGACAGTGTCTGATATTGTGAATTTTGTTGCTGGTTTAGTTGTATAAAAAGCATTAAACAACCTGCTAAAGTAGTTAGTGACGTCACAAGTGTGGGCCCACTGTCTAGCAGGTGGAACGCCCACTCGCTGACGCGGACTTCCGCCGAGCTGGCAGCTCCAAGACGGCACAACGGTGAGAAAGCTCTGACCCTTATAACCTCGAAGACTTCGCGGAAAACCAACGGTTCTCTTACATGTCTTCCGGTGGTTGGAAGGCAAATAAAGCCGACCCTGTTCGGTGACAGTGCGCAGTCCACGGGTGGTGGTTGACCAAACGTGTTTGCTCACAAACTTTGTGACTCCGAACGTAAACTTTACGACTGTCTTGTAGGATTTTTTTCCAAACTTTCTGTAACAATGCTGAGATACGTTGTGGCAATCGTTCTACTGTGTGCGGCAGAGGCGTCGCTGTTTCGGTGGAGACCTCGGGATAAACCTCGGGATGAACCTCGGGAGGAGTCGCACGTTATCCCCGGGATCCCTACCGTCGTCGTGGAGACAATCTTCGGCAGTTTCCATGGCGACCTTCGACCCGTCTTCAGAGGGGACTCAGAAACGCGCGTGAAGGAGAAGTGAGTATGGCTTACTGGTTCAACAAGAGTGGTAGTTAAAAAACATCACAATGGCGATGTGTAGATTTTAGCGGAAGGGGGAAGTCACAGAGGACTTGTCGACAATTTGAACATTGCAAAAGTGATTGAATTCTTCCATTGTCGTGTATGCTACAGATAAAACTACAGGAAAAATATTTGCCATAATATTCAATATTATCATAAGATACTTGATACAGGCATCACCATAACTGATCATCGTTCTTGTCGTCTACGTTTTGCAACCAATTAACGTTGATTCTTTTTTTTTCAGGTATATTGTTACGCTGAAAGATGGGTCTACCCGGTCTACCCTGGACAGGATCATTGGCCAATTTCATAAGAAAGTTGATCTCGTGTCCAGCGTAGCCAAGAAATTTGGGCTCCATCTCGACTTCGGCGAAATCAGTGACGTCATGGACCAACTGCTAATGGTGATCGTTGCTAGGCTACCCGTTGTTGCCCTGACGATAGTAAGTGACATCATTTTTGCTGTCTTTCACTAAGCCCTTAGTGGGGCTATTTCGTTCTCCATTGAACCTTTTACACGTTGACTTAAAGCAACTTATGGCGTAACATGGGTTGCCATGGTGTATGACGTAACACGCGTTGCCATGGTTTCAGATGCGGACGTTGCGTGACGTAGACTTTATCGAGGAAGTTCAGACGGTGTCGGCGTGCTCGGAGGAGTGGCATCTGGACCGGCTGGACCAGCGAAATCTACCGCTAGATCTGAAGAGGTTCCGGAGGAACGGTACGAAATCTTGTTTTCCGAGGAGATCTTAGAAGGAAAATCTTATTTCCAAACAGGTTTGTTTTGCTCGTTTTGCAAGCCTTGATTTGATTTGGGTGTATTGTTTTCGCCCAAAAGGTTTAATATGTTTTTGGAAGCATTTGTATGTATATATGCATGCTTGTAGGCGGTTTAGCAGGATAACTCAAGAAGCTGGGATTGTCATGAACCTTGGTATGTGGTTAGCTAGGTCATGCCCTGTCAAAGAAATGATTAGATTTTGGGCCCCACAGCGGCTTTCCTTGATACTGCAGGAGAACTCCCGGTTTTGATATCTTGTATGGGTCTCTGGTGAGTAAACTTCGTCAACAAAGTTGGCGTTGTTTTGCATGGGGTTTTCTAAGACGTTTTAACTATTTCTGAAGGAGAGAATCAATAGTATGATTTGTTCGTCTCCAGGTGAAGGTAGCGGTGTTGATGTGTATGTCTTGGATTCCGGAATCCGGTACAGCCATGAGGAATTCGAAGGCCGGGCCAGCTGGTCCGGATATGACGCCTACGATCCGGACGGAACAAACCAGGTACCAACTTTTCAATGGACGAAATATTAATGTTTGTTTGTTTGTATATTATGTGGGTGTCTATATGGTTGTTTTTGTCTGTCTGTCTGTCTGTCTGTCTGTCTGTCTGTCTGTCTGTCTGTCTGTTTGTTTGTTTGTTTGTTTGTTTGTTTGTTTCTTTCTTTTGTCGTCTTGCAAAACGATTTTTTCTCTACACTCCCTACCAAGTTGGCATCGAATGGCGAAGTGTCTAGACAAGCAGACTTAGGCAATGTGTCCTTGGGAAAGGCACTTAACACGACTTTCCCCCTCTCCACCCAGGTGTAAAAATGGGTACCTAGCTTCGGCTGGGGAGGTAAAAGGCGGTGGAAGGAGAGGGATGGGCTCCACTCTCCAATATCGTGTCCTGGACACAGTGGATAACAACTCACTGCCCCTATGGCCTAAAATGCTATCGGATTACTTTTACCAATCTCTACCTTTTAGTCATTCACTAAGATATCGGTTTTTCAGGGTGCCGATGTGAACGGGCACGGGACGCACGTGGCTGCTCTGGTGGGCGGGCGGCGGTTCGGTGTGGCCCGCGGGGCGCGGCTGAGGAGTGTGCGGGTCCTGAACGATCTCGGGAACGGCGACAGCAGCACCATCCTGCTCGGGATGAACCACGTCGCCAAACGGGTGAAAACCAGCCCAGCGGGAAGGCGTTCCGTCGTCGTCATGTCTCTTCGAGGTAAAGAAATTAGTCAGATACTTACGTCTAATAGTCCAAGCAGTTGTATTAGCCTCCTTCAAAGATCTCTTGGAGCGCCAGCATTGATTTCAAGTGGGGGGAGGGCACTGATTCGCAATTTTCAACATGGAATAAGGTTCTATAATGTCTGTCGAGACAGTGGCGTGGCAAAACGATTCTTTCACTGGTTTTAAAGAATCTTATATCCCATGGTGATCATCGAGAAACAGCGCCCCCCCCCCCCCCCCCGAAATAATCAACGGCGGTACTGCAAGACACAGGTTACAGTTGTATGACTTTAATTATGCATCAACACATGCATCATTAACAAAAAAATGCATTAACACATGCCTTATATATTGTAACTTTTGGAAGTTAAGATGCGGTCCGAAGATATAGACTTTGTCGTCATCACCATCACCAATACCGAGTTCGGCACTTATTGAGGGCCATATACAGCCGGGACACCCTCCGGGCAGGCCCGATATCGCTCAGTAACGTTACCTCCCATAGCGGCCCTGCTCTTTCAAGCCGGTAAAATCACTTCTGCCGACACCACCACCAAAACAGTTTTCAGCCAATCGGAGGGTTGGCTTAAGCTCATCTAGAGCAAAAGCTCAAAGGACGCTGGGATGCTATCAACCAATCAGGTTACGTCTTACATCGCTACTTCGGGTTCAGAGCAAAAATAACGGCTGTTTGTACCAAATAAGGCTAGCTCGTTAATTATTCATTAGCAGCTGTCAATAACGTCGCCAGAAGCGATTTTACCGGCTTGAAAGGGCAGGGCCGCTATGGGAGGTAACGTTACCGAGCGATATCGGGCCTGTTCGGGAGGGTGAGCCAGTAGCATTTGCTGAGTTAATTTTCAAAGATATGATTCAGGTCTTGAAAATTATTCTTCAATGTTCAGGTCCTAGGAATGGGGACAACGCCTCCACCTTGAACAAGATGGCGCGAGAGCTGGTAGTGGCGACCGGTACACCCGTCGTGGCTGCCGCCGGGAATGACGCCGGGGACGCCTGCAAATACGTACCGGGCAGCGAGGATGAGGTGAGATATTGTGAAATTTACTCCTTTGGTATGATTTGTCATAGGAAGTTACAAATGCGAGACGTTATGATAGAAGCCTTACCCGGTAACCATGCAATCGGGAGCTCCGTGTGATCTTCTCGGTGCCGAGAGTGTTGCCCGCCCGCCCAGGTCAGTTAGCGCACGTCGGTGCAATTTTTACGGGGTAGGTTTCATTTATCTTGCTTACCGGTGTCTATACATTATCTAGGTGATAACAGTTGGCGGTACCAACCGGGCAGACGGTACCTACCGTCGGACGAACTTCGGGCGGTGCGTGGACATCCTCGCCCCAGCGGCCCGGGTGCGAAGTGCAACCGTCAGGTGTGACAACTGCTCCAGGGTCAGCAGCGGTACCTCTCAGGCAGCCCCGCTTGTAGCAGGTATGTGGTACGGTCTGTGTCTGTATTGTTTATTGCCTTCGTCAAGAAGGCTATGTTTTGGTAACCTTTAGATGTATGTGGTTTAGTAGCAGAACTCAAGAAGAATGTTCTATTGAAGAAATCACCAGATTTTGTCTAGCGGCTATTCTTGGTACTGCAGCAGAACTTCCGGTTTTGATATCTCGTTCGTTACCTTGTTTTTGCCTCCATGTACGAAAGTTTTGTTTTCCGTGTGTATGGATATGTTTGTGTTCTTGTATTTCGTAGCTATTTGAATACCATGTAATTAGAGGTAGTGAGTGGAAGGGTGGTGTCATCGCAAATATCAGACTTACGGGAGTGACAGGAAGTTAAGTTCAGAGGTGTTAGAACTAGTCATTTATCATACGTACATGGAAGACATTCCAGGTCGTAGGGTCAATGGAAGAGGCTACTAACCGACGGGGAGGTATTGATTTTGGTCTTTATGTTTGTCTTCAGACTCCACGTTATACATTGTCCATATGCTAGTCGATAAATTAGATGACATACGAGAAGTTCAAAAAACTCTGGTTTGCTGTTTTTATATTGTGTGTAACTATACCTTTTTTCCAACCTTTGACCCTCAGGCGCTGTTGTCGCCATGTTGGACGAGGATCCCAGTCTGACGCCTGCGCAGATCCGTATAAAGCTGCTTCAGGACGCGGCTAGTGACCTGGTTGACCTGAGTCCCGTCCCGGGCGACATGCGGCTCCAGACCCCAAATAAACTGCTGCACATCCCCGCACGGTCCACCTTCCAGCCGAGAGGTGCGTTCGCTCAGACCTTTGTAATACCTTGTGGCACATAGGGCAACAAGTTTCCTTGCTGTTTCAGTAGCAGGGCACCTCCCCGAATACGGGACCCACATTTTACGTCCTTTCCGAAAGACGGTGCAGCTCCAACCGAGATGCCTTACCCCTGGACTTGAACCGAGTCAGGTATCGAAGTTACCAACAAATTGGTAAATGAACTGTACCATGCCGTATTTGCGTAGTTTAAGTCCTAGATTTTTTTTCTCCAGACAGACAAACAGACAGACAGACAGACAGACAGACGGACAGACAGACAGACAGACAGACCCTAAGAAGAAAGTCCCTAAGAACGTAACTTTTGCCGTCTTCCTGAAGACATTAGCGTTACATCTTTTCCCCCTTTCCCCCTCAGTGACCCCGGCCTGCCGGACAGTCTGGTCTATCAAGTCCGGTGTAGGAGAAGGTGACCCGACGTCTGTCGCCTGCAACGTCAACGAGACTATTATGGGATGTTCGTCTCTAGCTGCTGACGGGGGCATAAGGGCGGGCGAGTTTAACACGGTAGGTACATCAAGCAAGTAGTGATGTTGTGTGGACCAATCGCAAGCCTTCATTCCTCATGAGAATACCACCATTCATAACGTCAAACATGAGTTAATGAAGAAGAAGCCGAACAATAATGTACGTGCCAATAATACACGCTTGTGTGAATGATGGAATTTTATCTGTTTAACAAGGTTCGAATTCGCTTCGCTCACTCGGTGGTTTATGATGATAAATAACTGACTTGAGACGGGTCATTAACCATTGATTACATCCACCAGTCCCATCACTGATCAGCCACAGGGGGAGCATGACGTTCCACACAATATGGATGAGAATATCGAGAATGGCATTGTACTAAGCAGGTTAACGTTATTGTGGTACTTTTTCCGGAATGAACGGTTTCGCCTTGGCGCTACTTCGTACACCTCTGAACGAACACTAGAAGACGTAGAGTTTGCTATTGAGAAAGTCCTGAACTAGAAGTAACCGAGCCTACAATACTTCCATTAGCATATAGGACTCGTTGAGTTCCTAGCCAACTCGCTGACACTTATAAGTTTAAGCTTACAACACTTCCATGAATATACAGGACTTGCTACGGTCCTAACCAACTCGTCAACACTTCATATATAAGTGTACAATCGATGTATTACAACATGTGATAGTCTACAGTTTGCTAAATGCTCTTTTTCCACGATTGTTTTTGCGTTTCGGCGCATGCGCGCCGGAACGCATTGTCCTGGCTTTTACCTTCAAGGAAGGAAGCTTGGTTCAAGCTTGGTTCAAGCTTGGTTCAACACTGTGTCGCACACAATAAGACCTTATATGGCAATACGTTCCCAAATCCTTGTATAGCCGTTGCCTTATATGGCAAGAGAGCACGAAAAGGCAGGCAGGCTAGATTTGCATGTGACACAGGAGAGCGACCGCATGTAACTGCTACAACTGTTCGGAAATATCATTGCATTGTGGTTTCGGACTTTGATATCCTGAAAAATGACCATATTACATCTATTCCACAAGATTGCAGAAGAAAAAAAATGATTTCGTCAAGAAAACGACCAAAAATCGGCATAAGCGTACCGCAGCTTGGCCGATCTGGCAACGCGAAGCACTTCGGACCCAGAAGATCCGGGTTCGTGTCCGTGCATGGATTTTTTTTTTCTTTTTAGATATTGAATATCAAAAATATATATTGATATTATATTAATCTATCAATATCATATTTATGAATATCATTTTTTTTCATTAATAAATAAAGAAATATTTTATATTTGTTATTTTTAAATATTCATTTAATATATACAAGGCCTTTGTCTTATGAACAGGACTTCATAGATTCCAAACCCGGCATTCGAATTTTTCTGTTCATTGTAATGGAAAATACCGTGCAGCGGCTCCTATGCGCGGTAAGATGATTCTTGCAAAACACTCGCCACTAAACTTCTATCCCCGATGTAAACAGAGGCTCTTGATGTTGTTTGCAAAACAGCGATTCTTTGTTACAGTAGCAAATGCTCCATTGTTCAGTATCGACTTCATTCAGACAACACGGACGTGGAAAGTGGCGCCCCTCGGCACAAAACTATAGGAATTTTCATGAATTTTAGCAAAATTACCCAGGAAAATAAGGAAGAAATGTTGTAAATGCGGAAACCAGAATAATACGGATGAGGTAGCTGTTGATTTGTTTGACATTTGGTAGTCATTTTAGATAGAACCTTAGCTGTTATGAACTTCTATTTCACTTAATTACCATAGTGCTGATGATTCAATGGTGCTTTTTCAAATTTTATGTTTTATTGCGTGCCATGTACATAATTACATTGATAGCTTTTATAATGAGCCTATTATACATTTTACAAATAAGTACAAGTTGTAGGCCAAGACCAGCTTTTTCAAAAGCACTTAAGTTAAGTGACGTAACTTCAAAATTGCTTTCCCCAATCTGCCTTTCTCTATTAAAACAGTACTCATTTCCCAAAATGACAATTTTTCTTATAGACTGAACAGCCCTTGAGTGACTTCCTCTGGCAGATTTTACTTCAAGTAAAGGGAAAAGACAATTCACACTCATAAACGTAGCCGAAACGCCAGCTTTTTTTAAAAGCTCTTGTTTTTCTTCATTTAGGAGCTACCTGGTGGCAGACAGGCTTGCGTCGCCATGAACGGCGCAGGTGGAACAGGTGTGTACGCCGTCGCCAGGTGCTGCAGCTGGCCAGGTGCGCGATGTTACCTCAGGAAGTCTGGGAAATCTTCGAGTCGGGACGACGCCGAAGTCAAGGCCAAGTGTGACCGGACTTTGTTTTCTTGCGATATGCTTGTTGGTAAGAAACTGGCGCCGTCGATTCGTGACTAGACTAAACATATCAGCCGATTCAGATATCAATCCGGAAAATGTAGAATTCATTAATTCCTTTGCTCCCATAAACGAATGCGAATAGCAGAGATTTACGAAATAAGTCATTATTATCTTCGCAAACCGTTTGACCAACTTACCAATTAACCAACCAAACAACCAACGGACAAAAAGACGAACGAATGAACGAATTTAAAACAAATACACGTTGATGAAAACTCGGCCATTTTGGTCGAATTGATTTATATGTGTTTGAGAGACTTTATTATTTTCCTGCAGGGTGTAGTGCCAGTTCGGAAACCGGTTTTATAGACGGCGTCCGTCCGGAACGGTCCCGGTTTCTGGGGCTGATCCCGTCCACACTCCGGAAGTGCGCGGCACAGAACGGAAAGGGCAGAAGTGGCGTCACGGCACACGCCACCTGCTGTAAGTCACGTGACATGGAGTGCCAAGCCGTCTGGTCAGAACATTCAAAAACAGGAGAAACTCAGGTAAACGATGGCCTCTTGAAAATTGACCTTCACTGTTCTGTACAATATTTGTGTGTGACGTCATGAATACATCTACATGTTTTACCGCCGCCATGTTGGTGGAACACATCATCCACCAAGATGGCAGCCGGCCATTCGAAACGCACTGATACTGAATCGAAGAAAGGAAGTATTAATAGCCATTTCCACGTGTATTCTCTAACTACAGGAAGGCAAAAAGTTGTCATGTTGTTTTATAGGGAAGTTAAATATCTATATCATTTTTCATTTCATAATTTCGCACTCATGTACTTACCAATATCACTTTTTACAGGTTGCTGCCACTTGTCCTTCGGGCACATTGCTGACCGGGTGTAATGTTTACGAGAAGGACGGTCGGGCGGAGGGTGCTTATCCCGTGGACAACACGTGCATGGCACGTGGCAAGGGCGTGAAGGCTGCAGCGATATGCTGCAAGCGAAAATGGTAATTCTAACGCTGCAGCGACATACAGCAGAAAGAGAACAGGGTACTTTATTTACAAAGTTGCATCTACCTCTTTAACGATTTTGATAGAAATATCACTGCCATTTCTAAATAAAGATGTCATCCTTGTTAGATTAGATTCGTTCAATGGAAGAACACCAAAAGAAACATATCATTTTGAGACATTTTTTCATCTTCGCGTTTTCATTATTTAGACAGCAATCTGCCAGATTTTGATATTGAAGAAGTTTTACAATGTGTGTCATGACGTCAACATTAAGACAGAATGTAGCACAAAATGTATCATTACAAATCATCTAGGTTGTAGAATGACATATATTATTGGAATAATTTGAATTCTACCCATTCTAGAAAAAACGCCCGTTACAATAAGACTACTACGTACAGCTATGCGTTGTTATGCTACATTTTACCTAGTTTGTTTGACTTGCTTCCAAAGCTGTGATATGTACAGATAAAAATATGAAGTAAAGATTAAGAATACACGGTCCCAATTCTACTAAAATGAAATAAATGTCTACATGAAAACAAGTATACTTCATGTCGTTTCTTTAGCCTATACATTTGGTATTGATTATAATCGTTAAAGAATACATTGTATTGGGCAAAAACTATAGATATCAAATAGATATGGCCTGTGAGTATCCCTAACCTTGAACAGTACAGGTGAGAATATAAAGGTGGTGACTTTTCTCGATCAGATCGTTTGGCACATATCAAGAATAGCCTATATCCTAACGGCGAATAGAAGATCTAGCGATACCTAGCCTGTGTTTACACAAGCTCTCGGCCGGAGGTGGTTACAGGACCGGCCGGCCGCTAGGTGCGCGATTTGTCAGGCTATAGCGATACCCTACTTACTGGAAATCGAAAGGCATTTCATTACTAGTCAGACTAGGAGACATATTTTGCTGAAGAATAGTGACGCATGTCCTCAGAGTAACTTCTTCTACCGTAGAGACTTGAAAGCGCTTCCAATGCCCTGTGCAAAAGCATTGCCTTACGAACAGGTGCAACGGAAGAATGCTGATTGGTATTTACAAGAAAAAATGTACAAAAGTCACATTAGATTTCCACAGTCTATCGTAACCTCTTCACTCTTTCCTCCGGAGGAGGTTTGACTAAGAACTTCTTCAAGTCCTCCGTAAGGGGCATTTGGAACTGAAGCTCCTCCATGCCCGGAAATGGCACGATTGCACTTCCGCCGGCGCGCTGCATGCTGGGGTAGTTGGTGTCGAAGAGCGGGTGGGAGATGGTGATGAACATGAGTCGGTCGATGAACTCTAGCGTCTCGCCGTGGTACTTCAGCATGCCTTCGGAAAGCTCCCGGATGCCGTTGGACACCTCGTAGTCGCTCATCACTCGTACCTGTAAAATATGACGCACAGAGATAAGAATAATGTTTGCAAGTGACGTCACCGTGAGCCACCATGTTGATTGGTCAAACCTGGAACAGACATAGACCTATAGACTTTCATGTGTGTGTACTCTTGACATGATTAGATCGCTGTAATACATCTCAGTGATCTCACAATTCAAGTTTACATGGCACTTTAACCATCCAAAATGGCGGACATTACTTACGACTTACGTAATAGTCACGTGTGTGCAAACTCCCTATGAGTAACCAATCAGCCAAAGGCTACTGACAATATGATTATCCCGCTTAGGTAAAAACGATTAAATACAAAACAAAAGAATGCAAAAATTTGACGGATATCGACTTTTCTTTTGTGGAAGGGCTTTTTATATCATATCGTTCTTCCAAACTATATCCAATCGAGTTAATCATTCGTCAATACCAACCACCAACCAACGCAAGCAAACATGACCTTAAATAAGTATGACAGGACGGACACGCAATAATAGCCAATATACTCATTCTGCACACGACACCGCTTTATATGAAAAAGACGCTTACAGCAAATTTGTCGGTATCGATCAAGACCACCTGTTTTAACCCCCCTTCCCATAAGAGAAATCTTAGTATGCCTGCATTTTTATGTTACCGATAACTATCCAAATGCATGTTGTTTTCATAAGAAGTGTAAGAATCTATCAGTTATAGCGCTTTGAAATTCCTAACCTTGAGTTTATCTTCAACCAACAAATGCCGTGAAAATGAGCAAACATCAGAGTGTGCTTGAATACACAATAAACGTGATCTCCCATCGATTGACCGAGATTTATCTAAAGGGGCAATGTTGCTTGGTTACACATTGTTGGTATACGGTGTTCTGTTTGGGATAATATTTAATTCTAAGCTTTGAATGATATTTGGTTGTAACATTGGCAACTCGAAGATAGGAATTTGGATTTTTTTAACAGTTGATTTGCGATAAAGTCAGATAGATTGGTATTCAGCCATGGTTAAATTTGCCCCTTGTTGGTCATTGTTGTCAGTAATTTGAGATACGTAACGGCACATTTTGCTGGTTGGGTAAAAGATATCAGTGACTTCACGATTGTCCCCAATACCATGTACATTTTCCTTTCAAATAAATTGAGAAAGGAAAACTTTCTGTATTAACTTCTAGTTCCTTTAGGGGTTTTTTAACAATGGCGTATGCTATGCGGACTATGCCCTGGAAAAGACGTGCGATCTACTAGTTGTCGCGTCTTGGCACCGGAGCCAAAATATTGACTCTGGGTTGTTTGTGTCGAGCAGAACAATGAAGAAAAGCCCATTCATTGGAGCCATTTAGATGGCGAAATGGAGCGTAATTGAGTTTTATCGCCCGGTACATTGTACATAACTTGCATCATGTGTACAATGAAATGGCTTCAATTAGTCACTATACGCTATAAACTACAGTTAGTAATAAGTACGTTATGTCCATTAATGTTTTGATTTACGTTGGTAGCCTATAGAGTGACAAATTCCATACTATCATGGTTTTGATATTGCAAAATAAAGGAGTGTGAAATGCTTCTGCTTCTTACCTGAGGTGGGAACTTTTCCTTGAGCATGGAGAGCCACTTGAGTTTGGGGATGACCACAGGCAACTGTTCTAGTTCCCATTCTACGTCAGCTTTACATGATTGAATGTCCTGTAGGATGTTGATGTAAGGAACGTCTAACTCCCGTACCCTTTTACTCAAGTCTGTGAAATATGGTAAAGTGTTCATAGGACCCGGCCGATGGATGACCAAAACCTTGCCGAACTCGTGTAGCGTCTTTAAGATGTAGCCGAAGGTTTCTCGGAGGTTCTGGATGTGTTCTATGGCGTCGAACATGATGATGCGATCGAACGGAGCGGCGCTGTACACCGAGGGAAAGTCTTTGGCCGCCTCGCGGAAGTATTGCTCGGCGCCGACGTTTTGGATCTCGATCGGGAGAAGTCGGCGGAGGTCGGGCGTGGGTTCGTAGTGGACCTTACCCGGTGCGACGGCGACAACGGGTTGTGTTAGACAGAAATGGTTCTGTATCTTCTGTGCCAGGCTGCCTACGGGGTCGCCGATGTAGGCCACCCGGTGGTGAGTGTCTAACTCCAGGTATTTGTGGATGGTCTCGAAGATGCCGTCCTCGTACACGGGACCGAAGCTGAACTTCTCGGCCTCGTCGTACGAAGGGATCCGTAGACGGTTCCGGTATTCTTCGGAGATGACCGAGAGGAGCCGAGGACTCTCCGGGCTTTCCACACGACGCCGGGGAGAACGGGTCGACATCGCCGCCGCCATCTTACCAACCACCTTCCGTCCGCTAATTCGTACTCACAGCACAGACCAAGAAAATGGCGCCCCAAATCGCAGACCTTGCTCAACCCAGACCTTTCCTTGCTGTCACGCTACAAAGGTTTCTCCGCAAGTGGTCACTGGGGACTAGTTAAGCGTTAAAGGCCACACATCGAACACGCCAAGTACCTGTTAGGATAAATCCGGGTCGCCAGGTCGCGCGACAGGAAATACAACACCTGTTGTCGCCATGGTGACGGGTAAACAATTGACGTCCCAATGGACCTAACGTGAACAGGGGCGTCCAGCGTTAAAAATCAACAATCACGTGACTGCCGGCCTATCAAACTGACACCCAGGGGTTGGAATAAGCAATATTTGCCATTAATATTTCTTTGTCTGAAATTTGCTACGGACTGTTCCATTGGTGATAAAGGGGGTAAAAGAGGGAAGGGACATTGCATGACAAAATAATGGCATACATTGTAAACCATAATACAGTACCCTCCAGAATCTTCAGACCGTTGCATACCCTTTCAAAGAATTTAAGTGGACTCTTCTTGTCCTTGTATGATCTTTAACCGGTCGCCTAATGGTTTATATATGTATGCAGATGGCGTAAGCATGGCCCGTTATACAACTAGAAGGTCATGCCTCTAGCTATAGAAGGCTTTAGCCTATTCGTGTTCAAGGCGTAAGCGCTGAAAGCCCTTGTAATGCTGAGAAAGGTTTTGGAGTGCAAAGTTTTAAAGGGATAACATCGGTAGTCAACGGAGCACGGAATAACATGTGTGTTGCCTAGAGACAGACGTTTGCGGAATATTGATTTTTTTCATTGAGAACAAATACAGTGGTGGCTTTTATTTCAGTAGGGTAGAACGTACGTGGACAGCAGTTTGGAAAATGCAAGCCGTGTCGCAACCACTTCTATTGAATACTTATAACCCTACAGATGTAGTCTAAGGGGAGACCAAGAAATAAAAAGTCGGACCACCAGAATGCTACAAAACACGTGTATAACTATCATACATCTGCTTGGAGATGACGTCAATGCTGCTTTGCGAGGCTTACGGACAACAAGAGTCATTGTTTGCTTTTTCTAATGATCAAAATATTAATAAAAATGGTGCTTGATCTTGTTTGCACCCCTCCCCATATGAGAGTCAACCATACAGCCCCCCTCCCCAAAGCGCAAAGCAACTCGGACCAATAGTTACAGCTCCAGCTGCTAGACTGGAATGGCAACATGTGTGCGACAGAATTGATAGTGGTCTCGATCCAGGCCTACCGAACTGGGATTCCTTGATTGCCCTCCGTGATATAAGTTCAATACAAGTGTCAGTCCCTGAATATCTGATTCCAGGCTATTTCCGCGGGATTCTCAGTTTCTGCATAAACAGCCAGAAGCTATAGATCGATAAGAAAGATCCGGGTTCAAACTTTACGGCTTATTATTGAATGAAAATGGAAAGGATACAAGAGGGCAAACAAAAATATTACAAGTTTTCGAATTATGGACACAGTCACTGTAACGGCCACCGGAATAACGAATTGTTTGGCAGTTTGGGGATGTCCGATTTGAACTGGTGACCTTTTTTGCTCTCTCCGCTACAAACCCTCCCCAATGAACCAATGGAATAGCCCCAGATCAGTGTGTGTCTGTTCTACATTGGCGTTATACAGCAAACGTAAACAGTTCTTTCGGTGTTGTAATACGGAATCTTTCATTGATGTTTGACTATGAGAGGTCGACGCTTAGTGGCTAGTTTGTTCCAAAATTGATAAATTGAACAGAACAGAACTGCATATGTGCTCCACGCCACTGCGCCAGCCTAACACACAGTGATGTAACGATGTACTACTTGTCTTCTACAGTTCGAAGGTAAACTTAAATCATCCTCCGATGCGCCTTTGAATGCATGGGAATGACGGGAACCTCTGCTTTTTAGCAGTCTGAGAAGATCGAGGATTACAACTTAACAGGTGGTTCCAAACATGGTCGTGGTGCAGGTAAAATATCGTCCGGTAGGGGTCCTCACTGTGCTGATTTTGTTGTCGACTCTAGCAGTGATCTTCCTGAAAAGTGGAAAGAAGACTAGAGCATTGACAAAGGACCTGCAGTCGACAAGGTAACATTCCTGTATTATTGTCCTCTTATCGGTTGATTAACAGTAGCCACTAAATATTTCACGAGCTGGGTTTTTTTCATGTTAAGGCCACAGCAAGTAATTTTTATGGATGACATCAGCGCGCTCATTAATTTTCACCTGATTTTGAAATAAAAAACAAGACATTTCATTGCCCTCCGACGGTGATCAACATGCCAAAAATGGGCAAATATGTAGTAAACGTTGACAGTCTAAGGTGTTTCATTGCATATGAATACCCAGTGTAGTTCCTGCCCATGATGGTATAATAACAAGCTGTTTTCTGCATTTGTTCTAGCAAGGCCATTATATAAATAATGGGGGTTAATTGAGCTGTATACACAAGGCGTTTCATCGCATATGAATACCAGTGTAGTTGCTTCAGATGATGGTACAACAAGCTCTTTTCTGCATTTGTTGTAGTTAGTCTATTGAGATGTAACGTTATACACATATAAAAGGACATGTTTACTGTTGAATCAATGAGGTTTTATATTATATATGAAACCTCATTGGTTGAATACAGGAATAAAAGATCTGTTGTTCATGATATCATATTTCGTCGCCTCAATTCTTACTAACAAGATTTATGATATCAAAATTTTAAAATATATGAATCTTGTTTTTTTGGCCCGCCTTGTTTGTTTTTTCGCCCTATCTCATTAATTTTGGAGTCTGCGGAGGATGTCATCCATAAAATTTACTTACTATGGCCTAATGTGGAAAGACTTACTTGTCAACTTGTCTGTATATAGTTTCATAAATTTAATTTGAAAGAGCAAATTTCTCTCTATGTTGAAGTGTCTTCATGTCTATTTCTCAACAATAAAGGGTATTTTTTGTCCACGGCAGTCATACTTTTTTTTCAAAAGCCCACAAATTGTAAATTTGCCATTTTTTCTCTGTACTATATGAAGGGGTGCACCGAAGACTGTTCACGACTGTCTGGGATACTGCGCATGTCTCAAGTACTCAGACCCCGGATGTAGGGAGAAGATCAACTTGGTTTTCATCCGGACGGAAAGGTACGCAGAGCAATATCATATCATATCATTTCAGTACTTTCATATCTTTTATCTGCGTTTGGGTTGAACAAGCAGTATTATACATGAATAAAAATGCCTGTTTGTGTATTTGTAATTGTAGTTACTTTGCATCGCGTTTCATTGGGAAAGATGTAGATTTTGTATTTATGTATGTATGTATGTATGTTGACATTGTGTTTTACTCTTGTTTTATATTTACGTTTTTTAGTAGAAGGCTTTATAAGCAATTGTGCTGATGTCTGTTGTGCAGGACCGGAAGTGACGTACTGGCGTCCATGTTCCATCGGTTCGGACATGAGAGGAAGTTGGAGTTCGTCCTTCCGCGGGGAGGGGAGGATGACTTGTAAGTTTTTACGTTTAGACGTTATCGCAGACTTTATTCCACAGTGGACGCCTAACGTTATAGAGATAGGCACACACACACACATACATACATACAAAAATACACACACACACACACACACACACACACACAGACATACACACACACACACACACACACACACACATACACACACACACATACACACACACACATAGATACAAACACACACACACAGACATACAGACACATACATACATACATACAAACACGCACACAGAGACATACACACACACATACATACAAACACAAACACACCCACACACAGACACACACACACACAAACACACATACATACACACTCACACAAACACACATACATGTACACACACATACTTTAACGGAGAAGAACCTTGCATTTTTTTGTTCATTTTTCGAAGATATTCTGCCTAAAAAAACTCTCCCACCAGAGTTAGTGTATTACAGACTACATATGTGCAATGTATAAAACATATTGTGTTCTTACATAGGTATCTAGGCTGGCCAGGCCCGGTACAGTTGAGGCACCACCGACCGCGGCACACCCGTCACTTTAACCTGCTGGTAGAGAGGACCGTTTATGACAAACACGCGATACGTGACGTCATACCGCATGGCGCTTCTTACGTCACAGTTCTGAGGGAACCCTGGGCTCAATTCAAGTCCGCCTTCCACTACTACAGGGTTGGTACAGTAGTCGGAATACAAGGTATCTAAACATGTACATGGTACATCTACATTTCTTTAGCACTACTTTGAATGGCTTGGCCTTGTTCACTTTGGCATTGTCCTGATACTTAACGTTATATCAGCAAACAGATAAGGAAAAGTACACTAGAACTGGTCTTTAATCGGTTTCAAAATTGTTGCAAAAAGGTGCAAAAGTATATGGTAGAACAGTTTATTTTGATTTGTTTTATCTAATACATGGATAACCGTCTGCTAAATACTTGTCAAGTAAGTTGCTTTGCAAATCATCAATACGTTGATGTAATTTGTAACACTTAAGACAGGTGCTTTCTGTTTCCTGCAAACTTCCGAGTTCATGCATGTAGTTACTGTCCTACGTCAACAACAATTTTTTCTGTTATTCAATGTGGAAAGTCCAACAGATTACATATTACAAGCATTGTGTTGGTATAAAAAATCTAATGTTATTCAAAAGTTGCACAAAACATACTCTATCACTTTTGGAAAATCAATTAAGTTTACTTTTGGAGATATACACAATATACTTACCTATTTGTATAAATGAGTCTGCCTACCAATACTATTCATTGAATTCAAGTAGAAACTGGAAAGAAATAACATGATAAACATTTGAAAACACGTGCATTGTACAGACTATTGCAAGGTGAACAACAAATAGCTTCCATTCAATGAATAACAAATTTTCTAGTCTGTTGATGGTGATATTCCAGCAAAATTTGATTGTCTTCCGGTAAAAGCCGAATACATGAAATTGATATATATATATAAAGAAAAAATATAGACGATGCCCAACGTCCTTCCAGAATTTTTTTTCCTTAGTCAATAACAGTTCCATTGTTTCAATCTAGGAGACGACCCTATAGCAGAGTTCCTCCAACGCGCACAGTTTTATGACGATGTGTACACGTCATCAGCTGCCGGCAGCCGGAGGCCCGAGGTTCCTGATGGTGTGTCGGTCACACACAACCCCATAGCGCGAGACCTCGGTATCTCAGAACGGTTATGGAACAACGTGACGGCCATCGATGAGCAGATCAAGGTATGTGACTGTAAAATGATTGTGATTTAAAGGGCCAACCTTCTTAAGAGGATACTAGATGATCTCCTGATACATGTATTTATATTCCCAACTTACATTATGATTTGTTACGTTCGTCGCCGGGTGATGTTTGCCGTTTGACAAGTCCGAACGGTTCATTTCCGATCCAAGTCTTGTTCGCTTGTTGTTTACAGTTCTTTTGAGAGCTACAGTTTTGTGGGATATATAGTCCTTATCCCTTCGGTATTGTAGGGAACGGGACAGGAGATGCCTTAGGACAATACTCTGCATCACGCTTCGTGATCTCACACCAAATGACGAAATCGGATTTAAACATGGGGTAATACAGTCCATCGTCGAAGCCCTTCGGACAAGAAGATGATTTGGTCACGAAATAAGGAGACCTTCGCAGACATTGGTCCACGAAGTTTACAACCGGGAGTTGGCAAACCCCAGACCTGGGGGAGACCCCCAAGCGTTGGAAAGAGATCAGATTTGAAGAGACAAGGACTGATTCTGAAGGCAGCAGAAGCGATGGCTCAGGACCGTGCAACATGGAGGAACCCTACGGAGAGGGGCCAGTCTCTAGCCTTGATAGGCAGACAGGCAGGTACATCCAAGTTGAGGTACACGGGCTTAGCCTGTGTGCCACCCTCAATGCTTTTCGCTTGCTAACCACAGAGTAGCCTGCGTACCATCCTCCCTCCGTATATCTCCGTAGTGACCGCTGGCTCAATGCTTTTCGCTTGCCATGGTTAGCAAGTGAAAGGCATTGAGCTAGTGGTCACTACGTTTGCCAAGATTGGTACTCAGGCTAAAAAGGCCTTACTATAAAAAAAGTTTGATTTGGGAGTAACCACACTTGCTGGGAACGTTCGAAATTATCTTATAGGAGAGATCTAGACCTTTATTCGTCCTCTGGTTCCGGTAGTGCCAGGTTGACGCAAACGTCTACGTCGCTTGCCTGAACGCCCTTCTGAAATGACCCACACATGTCTTCCACATCCTCCTCTGAGGTGCGGTCATGGTCTACAAACTTGCCGGTGAAGTGCATCTGTCCACCGAGGATGAAGTACGCCTTACGGTCAATGACTGCAACTTGGGAGGCAAACCTGTGAACGCACGGAGGCTGGGGGACCACCGACCACCCTGAAACAGCCACGTCATCCTTCACAAGACTCTGCACATCTCGACTGTTGTGCTGTTGCATATCTTGTCATCATTAAAGGTGTTACCACCTGCTATGTATATGGTGTCAACTTGGACCATTGCGGTCGCTTCTGCATGGGGCCGAGTCGTCGGCGACACTGCTTTCCAGCAGGAGTTCTTCGGTGGGAAGAACGCGTCGACTGCAGCAACCGGTTCTTTTTTATACTCAATTCGTGCCGCAGATCTAGCAGGCACACCAAATATTTCGGTCCCAGCGAATATGCTCTGGCCCATGCTGGCTGCTTTGAATGCTGTAGAACAACCTTTGCTCATAGCATTTTCTTTGCTTTGTTTTTCCTCCTTTGGATCCACAGGGTGATGGACGTAGCCACCGATTGCAAACACAACTCCCTGACAACTTACCAGGGCTACTCCATCGGAGGATCGGGGCATTGACGGGATTCTGCTCCATCGGCCATCAGAAATTTCATAGCAGTAGGCGTTGCTGCTGCGATGGTCTCCTTTGCCCGTAACAAGAAATAGTCTTGTGTTCATTGCTATCATTTCATTCAACTTACCACGTGGGTCATAGTAGCCGACAATTGGAGACGGTAGGCTCTTCCACGTGTTTGTTGCTGGGTCGTAGGACTGGAAAGATGACTGATTCACCGCATAGAGGACGTTCCCCACCACAGCCGCCGCATGAATTTGTTCAGGAGGGCACACGGACTTCTGCTCCACCCATCCGTTGGCAGCGAATTCGAAGGCTTTTCTTGAGCTTAAAGCCAACGGAACCTGTGAAGGACCAATATTTAAGATTCAACAGCAATGGTACTTGGCGTTGATTTCGGCCACAACTTTGATGGCTTTTTACATATTAATATTCATTTTCCTTGCACGAATGATCATGTCACAGTGATGACATTTACCGGATTAATTCATATAACGGAACGTACGGCAGCAACTTGTGTGTCTGCTTTTCCCAAGTAAGGTTAACATAAAGATCATCAATGTCGTGTTTTGCTTTCATTCCTGTAAACAAATAAACCGTACCTTTTTGTCAACTGAAGTTCTGGGCTTTGATCGTGGCCAGGCAATACCTTGTTTCACCTCGGATGGATAGCTATGGTAGGCCATGGCTTCCATGATCAGTTGCCTACAACTTTCTTCGGCACCCATGTCGGTCTGTAGCAGTCTCGATAGCGTGTTCTGGTCCATCAGTGCGAATCTCACGTGGCTGAGTACTTCAGCCGCGTGTGGTATTCTGGAGTGCTCGTCGTACATGAGCCAGCGAACCACCGCCTCATACACCTGAAATATGTTATGGTATTGTACTTATTAGACAATGATATCCTATTCGGCTGATTTTCTGTTGCGACTTTCAGTTAGCAGACATCAATTATTTATCTATACAAATATTCAGTTACGGTCTCCTGTTATGCTACGGTCACAATTGGAAAAGGGGCCCGGCCGGCTAGTTTATGGGATGTTGTTTGGCACTTTTTGGCGTAACCCCTACTGTGGCCCCACGGGACACCCCGTGGATACCGGGCTCCTTTTTGGCACCGCCAGGTCCCGGATTCTTTTGACTCGCAGTTAAAATCAGCCCGGGACCCGGCGACAAATAGACGCCGTAAGCTAATCATGAAAACACCGAGAGGTACCCTGCCGGTATCCGGCACTCCACTGGGAAAAATTTGTGGCTTCAGAGCCCTGCCGGGGCTACGCCCCCTACAGGCATGTCTAATGTGCATATGTGACCGTAGCATTAATCAGTGTTTCCGTTGTTCTTTTTCTCAGTGGTGCACTGTGTGGTATTTTTGCATAAAGAAATAAAAGATTTCTAAAAAAATATTTCGTCGTACCTGTAGCTCAGATGGCGCCACAAGATCGTTTGTCTTTAACAATTTCACTAGCTGGTCCGCTGTGGTGTACCGAAGGAACTCGTCTGAGGTGCTTAGCTCCAGAAAGTTCTCTGACAGCGCATAGTTCACTTTCTCCTGCAAGGTTGTCAATCCGTACGTATCAGCAAGCTGCGCAAAAGAAAAAGAAAAAATAAGCAAAAGATATACATTTTGCACAACTCGAAACTCAACTTCTCACACAAAGCTAGAAAGCGAATCGATCTATCCAGGTTTGCAAAAAAATGCATTTTATTATACATGTATGAAGAACATAACAACATGAAAGATTTGAACGCTTTTGATATTCATCACCCACCTTTTCTGCATTTGTATAATTTGTCAGGTCCAGCGGTGCATCTCGCATGTTTTGTGAAATAAACTCGTAGCACAATTTCATGACAGACTGAATCTGTGAACAAAAACGTGACAATTACAGGTTTGCAATGTGTTTGCAGCAGGTGGCGCCGCCATGTTGGATTCTGACGTCACGTGGGCGCCATCTTGTTTTCTTGCAGAAAGTGACGCCATGTTTCCAGTAGGGAAACATTTATAGATTGCGTCTGATTGCGTCATGCTGTTTATGATTGGAATTCGGATGTTGAATTTAAAAGGTTATCTGCACAAAAGATGTTGCTGTGACAATATATATGTTTTGTTCCAACAGGTAAGAATAACATGTTCCAAAACTTGTAAAAGGGCCAATTCATTTTTTTCGCATATGATGATGCCCATTATTTCATCGAATGTCTAAGCACAGCCTGTATACCACCAACGTGATGATATAACCTAAGGGGGAACTATTTTATCGCGTATTTGCACACTACGGCTTCTACAACCGAAATCATGATCGGACAGCCTACCTGTAGATGGTTGGCCGCCAAGAGAACATCGTATACGCTCTCAGTTGAAGTCACCACAAGTTCCCCAGAATACAGGAAGTTCAGTAGGAGACGGAAGCCCACAGCGGTCACACTGGGGTCCTTCAGTTCCACTCGGTTGTCTCGGCTTTCCTTCATACCTATATACGTCAAATAGGAGTGGTCCAATTCATATTCTCAAATTGTTTTACGCTTATATCCGCGCGCAATATCCATGCCAACTGCACGTAGAGACAAATACTGTGTATAGGTAATGACGTCACTGAACCGGAATCAGCATGGGGAACTAAACAAACACACCATGCATTCGTCTAGTTAACAACTTACCACGATGTTTCTATCTGTAGATCCAATGGTGAGCCATAATATGAAAGATATGCATTAATCAATCTTCTGTAAGTAACTTAAGAGTCTGCAGATCGAGTAAAATATCAAATTCAACAGTCTCAGATTACGATAAAATTTTAGACTACCTGAGGCAAAAAGGCGTCGGAAGTAGTCGCTGCCATAGGCCAGGACTGTAGAGTGCGCCCTGAACTCTTCCTCCCCGGCAACAACCGTGACGTCCAGGAGATCTCCCTCGGCTCTCATGTCGTTCAGCACCGACAACATGTCGTTACCGAACGTTGGGTCACTCAGGGTACGGTGGACCTGCTCGATTGCACCACTGTCCGCCATTGTCGTTAGTTTTGCTCTTTGTCCGACCGGTTGTCAGGGTCGCGTGCAATGGTACGTACTGCGATGTCACAAAAGTTCAAAGGTTACTTATACTGCAACCGTGCAGTTGAAGGTAGTAAGGGTTCTTAGGATTATTGGTTGGAAAATATTAAACTCGAAAAGTAATAAACCAGACTATCCGGAAACTGGAGCCGAAACTGACCCATTGGTTTGATTAAAAGTGTCTTATCATCATGATAGAATCCCCGCATCAATCATACTGCGTGTTTCTTTGTCACTATACAAAAGAATAAATAAAGTATAAACAAACAAATATCTGAACTAATACAAGACATTTGATGTATCTGTTGTATGTTCTTTGTCAGCAGAGTTTAATAATTCAAGAAGATGTTTAACTACTATTTGTTCTAGTTCTAAGTAACAGTTAAGGTTAATGTTACAGATCTATATGATAACAAATGTCACATACTTGACATTGTACCATACCCTCTCAACAAGGGGTTCTATTGTCACAAAATTTCTTCTAACTAAATCCGAATATTAACTGTACAACTGAAAAAGGATATTATCAGCTTTCACCAATGTAATTATAAATTCCTAATCAAAGTAAAGGAAGCTTATGCTTTTGAATACTGTAACTGGTTGATAACAAAAACGTGAAGCCCATATTATGCAATTTACATTACATTAGCCAGTACATTATTATACTATGTCTACTATACTAGCCGGTCTATGTCTATAAATCTTGATAATTCTTCAAAAATGCCTGCCACAAAGTTTGTCGGCTTATCTGTGACTTCTAAAACTGGATAGTAGGTCAAACTATTAGTCAACATTTTATAAATTTTAGATACGGACAAAATTGCCAAACTAGTACAAAAGTACTGGCAAAAGCCTGTCACGTGTGACTTGTGAAATGTTCCGCTTGTGTGTCTTGTCCAAATAATGGTATACTCTATAGATATGTATTGTATAGGATTTAAATTTCAAACGATAAATTTATATAGACTTGTCACAATCCAATATAGATCGATATATTAGTTGTACATGGTTACATGGGCACTATTATGCATCTGTTTTGACCAGCCCTTCTCATCTCAAGCCTTATTTTTGGCGACGCTTCAGGAGCGCGCCAATAGTTTCTGGTTACTAGGAATTCCGGTTATTCCACGTACGTGCTGTGGTATTGTTTCTCCTTTAATGACAAAATGGCACACACAACGTTGCCTGATTGGACATCCTTCCGAAATGCCCGACACATGTCTTCCACATCCTCCTCTGACGTGCGGTCATGGTCAACAAACTTGCCGGTGAAGTGCATCTGTCCGCCGAGGATGAAGTACGCCTTGCGGTCGATGACGGCAACTTTGGAGGCAAACCTGTGAACGCACGGAGGCTGGGGGACCACCGACCACGCTGAAACAGCCACGTCATCCTTAACAAAGACTCTGCACATCTCTACCGTGGTGTTGTCAACTGTATCACCGTTGACACGCGTTACACCGCCCCCTATGTAGACGGTGTCACCTTGCACCAGTGCAGTTGCTCCCGCGTGAGGTTGTGTTGTAGACGACACCGTTTCCCATGACTTCTTCCCTGGGAGATAGGCTTGGACTCTCGACATTGGTGTATCTGTGTACTGACTAGGGTCCATACTAGTAACACCCATAAGATATTGTCGATGAATACCTCCAATTGCCAGCACAGCTCCCTGACAGCTGGCCAAAGCTACCCCACCTCGGTTCTCGCCTACGGGAGGAATTTCTGTCCATCGACCCACGGTAGTGTCGAAACACCAGGCTTTCTTTTGACAACCACACACAAGAAACAACCTCGCGCCGACAGCAACCATCTGTGCATCGCCGATGATTGACGGATGATAACCATCATCAGGTGACGATAGCGTGTTGACAGCGTTGGTTGCTGGGTCGTAGGACTTGAAACGTGAAGATGATGATGATGAGAACAGCATATACAGCACGTTCCCAGCAACAGCTGCTGTGATGACATCTGACCCATCGAGCGACGGAACGATGTCCTGGTTCCTGATCCATCCTTTCGTTGTGAAGATCCGAGATTCCCAGCTTAAAGCTAGCAACGACTGTTGAAGTGAAAGGTACAGAGCAAATTAAAACTTTTATATGGGGGAGATCTTAGTTTTGGTTCCAGATGATGCTTAATTTGCCCTAAGGCCATGTTAATTGGATTAGATGGATGACATCTATGACATCCGCACGCGCATCAATTTTCGCCCATTTAAAAAAAATTTTCTACCATACTGTAAATCGTGCAAAGCAGCTACAAAATGAGCAAATTTTTGCCGAAGATTGCAAAAGGATATTTCGAAAAATGGATACTAATGTCGTAGAAGGCCAAAGTCAAAGAAGAAAATGCGAATGAACAAAAATGAAGAATCCATTATTTGGTAACCATTCTCTGTGTGTTTAGTCATTTGTTCAACCTTGTTGACCACGTAGATTTCATAATGAAGGCAACCTTCTTTTTGCCAAACTTTTTTATTCTCACGCTCGCATCAGTTTGGGGATCCCAGATGATGTCATCCATATAATCAAATCAACATGGCCTAAGCATACATGATAACAGTTTCAAGTAGTAGCCGTATCATATTTTGCTGGCGACGTCTCATACAGCGTATACAGCTCGCTTTCTGTTTGTGTCTATCAGTACACTATATTCACATTATAATATTTATACACGAAAATAACATACTTTCATTTGTGTCCTTGGTGTCGACCGTGGCCAGTTCAAACTTCGCCTGGTCTCAGGTGAAAGACCATGGTAGGCCATCGCTTCCATTATGAGGTGCCTGCATTCCTGTGTCGCTCCAAAGTCTGTCTCCAAATGTGCATGCAGCACGTCCACATCAAGTAGGGCGAGTTGCACGTGGCTGAGTACTGCAGCTGCATGCTCCATCCGGCTTGTGTGATGCGTCAGCCATCGCATGACCGCCTCATACACCTGGAAAAATACGATCGGAACTCATGATTCCGATCCCCTTCCCACTGGACCCGCGGCACGCTGGCGGCGTCGCTGCGGCCGATCGAATTGACAAAGCACTCAATGAATTTCATCGACAAAAACGAATCTTTTTAAGCTTTGTGTGTTTTGTTGCCTTTTTCGTCATACTTGTACTTTTTGGCGACGCCTCGGGGGCGAGCCAAATGATATAGTATTGTGTGCAGATTGCAACTATTCTAGGAATTGTACAGGCATGTGTCCATAGGCATATTAAGACAATAGGAATGTTAGTCAGACAGAAAGCCTCCCTCGGGAAATTCCTCCTAGATAACCTAGACAGGCAGCTACATCTGTCTTCCAGATGTGCCAGGCTTATGTATACATGACCCATTTAAGACCTCAGCTCTACAGTAATATTGCTCTTTTCTAAAACGATGTGTGTCTGTTACAATGTTTTTAGATGCCCTAGCCTAATGCTGGTCCTTACAACTGTAAGATTTAATGCCTTTCTTCAGGGAACAGGTCATAACTGCATCAACTCTGTACTGATAACAATTGTGCACACGCTGCTTCAGTTACCTATACAAGCAGATTAATTAAAGGGCATTAACCTCATTCATGACATTGGGAACATGTCCAAGCCAGATCGATCAATGAAAAATTTCACTGTCGCAAGGAAATTTAGCAAGCCAGTTGTACTAGTACTAGATGATTATCCTGCTGATAAGATGCCACTTTCTTGCTGATATAATCCTGTACACTTCCAAGAACACATGGGACACATTTTTACACAACATTCCTGTGGATTAAGATTCCCAGGCTGGCATTTCATTAGGGCTCCAGGAATTACTGGCAAATTCCTTTATGACTGGTGTTCCTGGTATTCCGGTGGGACTCGAATTCCATCCTGGCATTCCATCCTGGGATTCCATCCTGGCATTTCATCCTGGCATTCTATCCTGGCATTCCATCCTGGCATTCCATCCTGGCATTCCATCCTTAGCTAACATCCCTGGCCATTCACACTCTAGAGGACTTAGTTCTATAGTTCAGGGAACATAAATAGTGTACAAGCTGTTGCATGGTGTATGCTGTGTCTGTTGGTAAGTGGACTATGATGTTAAAATTTGTGTAGATTTGGCTTAACATGTTGTTCATGTAAACAGCAGTCCTATCAGAGTAGAAAGTCATTTTGTATGGTGGGAACCCGGTCCGTGGGCTGTTTTCAGTTGTCATGATCAGGCTGTGATGAAATCGATGTTCGTTCTGGCAGTGGGGTGTGCCTGGTAGAATCTAGTGGAACTGTCGCTGTCTGTGTGTGTGCATGTCTGTGTGTGTATTTGTCCAGTGGAACAGCCCTTTTCGTTAGAAATCCTGTATGAACAGCACCACCTATCACTGTGCCCTAAGCAGGGTACAGTAAAAATTAAAACAACAACCACCGTCGCCATGGCAATGTCTTTTTATCATTGCCAGTCTTGTTGAATGATATTCCCATTATAAAGTCAAGGGTAGCACAAATCCAGTTTAGGACGCAGCGACGCCGCCAGCGTGCCGCGGGTCCAGTGAGAGGGGGGCTTAAAATGACGATACCAGACCTGAACGGGTATTTCACTAGGAAGTGAGGCACGTTGGCGACCTCGCTACGACCTAAATGGGACTTGAGATACCCTTGACTTTATAATGGGAATACCATGCAAAATGTAAAAGTATATGACTAAAAATACAAAACAAATTCTTAACAATTTTTTTTAAACTCCTTGATGTGACTGAGGCATAACTTTACCTGTTGCTCGGAAGGCACCGCAAGATTCTCCAGCTGTAAAAGCCGGATCAACTCGTCCTTTGTAGCAGGCTCCAGGAAGTCGTCAGAGCTGGTCACTTCCATGAAGTCCTCTGCGATCACGGTGTCCAGTGACTCCTGTAAGGTCTTAAGGCTGTACAGGTCTGCAGCCTTGACCAAATGGAAGTGAATGAATCAAGATTGGCACGGAAAGGAAAAAGAAACAGGCATGCCCCCACAGGCTTGAAGGTCCACTTTTTAATGTTCAAGATTTGTTGGCGGACTTATTAGTATCACCAGCAGGGCCACAGAGGCTAGAATACTAGAAAAAACTGCCCACTTTGTCTCTGATATTTCCTCTGAAACCCTTTCAAAAACACAGGGAATGGCCTTTCAGAAGGTTCCATTTTTGAAATTTACACGCTCGAAGGTCCACTTTTTAACGTCCAAGGTTTTTTCAAGGTGGACTTATTTGTATCACCAGCGGGGCTGGAATCCAAGAAAAACTGCTCACTTTGCTCTGATTTCTTTCTTTGAAATCCTCTCAAAAACACAGGAAATGCCACATCAGAAGGTTCAATTTTTAAAATTTTCCGGGGGGGGGGGCATACCCCCGAACCCCCTAGGAAGCTCGCGCCTGCGGCGCTCGTCTCGCGCCTACGGCGCTCTCTGGACCCTCAAACATCCAAAAAGACCAATCAAAATCCTGGATTAGGGCATGAAACAGACACACATATACATTCGGGATTTCAATTGTGAAATGCAAGATCTTACAAAAAATCAACAAAATAATAAGATGGGAAGTTACCTGGATCCCTCTGGTATATTTTGCCATGTCAAATTGAAGATCGCGTAGATCTTGCGTGATGAATTCACCGCAAAGCCGAAGGGCCGATTGTACCTGCAATCCAATGAGAAAGAGCAAATCGCGGCGCACACACACACACACACACACACACACACACACACACACACACACACACACACACACACACACACACACACACACACACACACACAGAGTGACAAACGGTAGTAGCCCTTCCGCTACAGCCTAGCCCTTGTACTTCAGATCACGTAGACCAAGACAAAGAAGACACAGATCTAGAAGTATTTACCTGCAGATGGTTTGCGACCGCAAGCACATCGTACACGTTCTCCGAGCACACCACAAGCTGTCCGGTGTACAGGAACTCCAGTAGGAGACGAAAGGCCTCCGCTGTGACACTTGGGTCTTTCAGATCGACACGTTTCTCCCGACTTTCCTTCATACCTACACACAGAGTACAAGAAAACCCGTGTTGCCTCCGTGTACTAAAGTTTTGTTTTGGTGTGTCTATTTGTGCATGTATGAACCCTAAGGCAGTTTAAAGCATCAGTAAAGCGTCCTTGACAGCATTACGCATAGCTATATATAGCCGATCGCGCGCGACCTTGTCCCCAACCGAGGTTGGCGGCAGGTCGCCCAGGAGCAATTTGGCCATAGTCGGCTAACCGGGGCTTAAACTACAAGAGACGTTAGGCGTAAAAAAATAAACTTTTCAGCCCTATTAGTATTACTGGTAGAAGCCGCACCGTCTTTCGAAATGGACGTAAAATGGAGGTCCCATATTCGAGGAGAGGCTCGAGCTCGTTACAACAGCCTCATTACTCAGATGGGTACCTACTGGCTGTAATAATACAACAAAGGTGAATATATGGCCTATTACAGTTTATAATGTACTTACCAGATGAAAACAAACCCCTGAAGTAGTCGCTGCCACATGCCAGAACTGTAGAGTGCGCCCTGAACTCTTCCTCCCCTGCAACAACCGTCACGTCCAGGAGATCTCCCTCGGCTCTCATGTCGTTTAGTACCGACAACATGTCGTTACCGAACGCTGGGTCACTCAGGGTACGGTGGACCTGCTCGATAGCTATAGAACCAACGACCGCCATTGTCGTTAGATCCACTCTTTGTCAAACCCGTGGTCAGCATGCGCATCGCGTGCGGTGGTGCGTGCAGTGATGTCACGTCCAAACGTCCAACTTAAATACGGCCTACTTTTCGGGACACAGCAACGAAAGAAGACCATAACCTCTACAAGCATTCATTTGATAGACAATACATACTACTTTGACATTTGCAAAGCTTCAAACATAGACAATCATGTATTTGATTTCTGCACATGCCAAAAATATGGCCTACTTTTAGGGACAAGTACATAGCAAAAAAAAACAAGACACCAAGCTAAACAAGCATTCATTTGAGAGGCAAAACGTAGGGTTATATTTGACATGAATTTGACTTAGCTTATATCTCCTCATATATTGTATCTTACAAATGACTCAAAATCGTTTATTTGGTCAAACGTAATAAAATGACCTACTTCTGAGGACAACTACGTAACATCCAAGGTAAAGGTACAGCGGTCAAACCCCAGACTGAGCTATTATTAGCTCATATCAGCTAGAAGTGCAATCTTTTTTGGCCAAGCACACCGGGTCACCCCTACTCTTCTCGACAAGTGTGTTGGGTTCTTTTACATGCAGATGATTGACGCTTGAGGCTTATGCCTGAAGCCCCCTCATACACGGGGCCGTCGGCTTTACGTCACCATCCGAAATGACGAATGCAATCCCTTACAACATGTCCTAGCTGGGGCCCGGCCCTAGGATAGAACTCAGGCCCACGGATCCACGGAATTTGAACCAGATGGCGAAGGCGCGGGGTTGCGTTACCCCTTGCGCCACGGGGACATTACTAATCCCCCACAATTGTTTTAATGTCCGTCCCGTTGTGTTCTCACAGACCCTGGATGATGACATGACCTTGGTGATGATCACAGAACGCCTGCACGAGTCCCTGGTCTTATTGAAGCGGCTGATGTGCTGGAGGCTACAGGACATCCTCTACTGGCCGCGCCAGTACCCAGACTACACTCTCAGACTGGACAACAACCCCGACAGTCGCGCCAAACACAGGCAAGAAAGTCGTTAGTAATTTCCAAGCAGATGTAAGGATCCATCTCATTCTCAGTGTTTTATGTCTGTTTTCGCACTATCTTGTACTCTTTTGTAGTTGCACCTTTTAACGGTTTTCAGGTTGCCTTTTCTTATCAAAAATAACATGTAATACTACATAAAGAGTGTTAAATGTTGCAAAAACAGGCGTACATCTGATTGCGCTTGGAGAAGGAAGTCGTTAGACTTTTCTAACGGACACTTGATCATCTTTGGCTTATCCGTCGTTTTATTGCATCATTGCATGATTATACACAATGAATTGAAAACCACAGATTTGCACCATGCCAGTTCTATATTGTTACTGCTTGCATCTGTTGAAACATTTGTTATCTAATTATTGAAATGCTGTCGTGCTGCCCAGAATGCGACATACCTTTACTTCTAAGAATATTTTGACTTCTCTATTTTCTATTTTTACAGAAAATGGAGCTTGGCAGATTACATGTTGTACGATCATTTCAACAAGACCTTGCAACAGAAGATTTCCGAGCAAGGGAAGGACTTTCATAGGGAGGTTGGTGACTTTTGAATACTGTAAATTTATTTATGTTCGTTGGAGTGGAAATGAGGTTTTTGTGACGTTTTAAGTTCGCGGCTGAAACAATACAGTAGCACAAAAACACTCGCTATGTTATGATTTTACAGTGAAGAGGCACTGGGAAAATAAGACTCGCGAATATTTCAAGATTTACGGTATACCATAAGTTTTGCAGATAAAGTATGTTGCATTGCAGTTCACCAGTTAGCCTTTATTAACATTAATCCCAATTAACAGGCGCTGGGTTACATAAATCCACCACTTTAAAAAATAGTGGGTTTGAGTGTGTGCTGCACTAGAGATATCTCAATTTGAGATATCTCTAGTGCAGCACACACACAGGTATGCACAGTTTAGATATTCAGGACTTCATGTACTAGTACATTATACTAGAGATCCTCTTAGGGTGGCGGAATTATGTACTCAAGTAAAATTTTGTGTTAGTAGATGTTAGACTATACAGATTACAGAAAAATGAGGTGCTTTTGCATTTTCTCCCTCAAGGTTGACCATTTTACAACAGTGCTCCATGATGTACTAGAGTACTGCCAGTCTAACCTGAAGACTTACATGGTGGTGTCGGCTTCGAAGTGGAACCAGGAGTTTGTCCTTTCTCGAGACTACTGTAGAAGGATGAAGATGAACACTCAACAGTACCTCAACGTCTTCAAGACTTCTTATCAGAATCTCTGGCCAGGAACACAATGATAACTCCTTGTTGCAATGTGATAACTTCATGTGATAACTTTGTCGCAACGATATATAGAACCGTAACCGTGAACTTGTAACTTCTTCTTTTTAGAAGGTTTTCAGATAAATGGCGATTTAAGCATGGTCTCTAAATCGTCTCGGAAATCTGAATATTCGATAGTCATATTTAATTTGAATCCTCTAACAATAAAGTATCAAATTAAAGTATATTGCTGTGTCACTGTATACTTTTTAGAACGTACTCGTAACGCATAATGTAATGTACCTTAGTATACGACACCGAGAACATGTTTGTATAACCTTACCTTGTTTCTTTAGGGTTGCGTCGATACGAAAAGATATTCTTCAAGGTTACGTCAATACGAAAAAATATCGTTTATTCATACCTTATGAATAAACGCTATCTTTACGTATGGGTTAAGGTATGCTTAAAGATTGGATTTCGTGCAGTAATATCTTACAGATCCTTACAGTCCAAACACGAGCAACAAGACGTCAAGTTGTGTTCACTTGCTGTCCCAATGCCTACGAATTTCTTCTCGCGATGTGACGAATTAAGCTTCAAGACCGAGTCATACACGTTTTATTGTTCTGCTGTTCGGTATTGTTCACGCAAGGAACTCCAGACTAACAAAAACAACATCAGTGTAACGGATCCTGACATCTGAAACCCGACTATACAGCCGGAAAAAATGGCGGACTATGGTGTTTGTGTTGAGGGTACCGAGCAGGTCCACCGTACCTTGAGTGACCCAGCGTTCGGTAACGACATGTTGTCGGCACTGAACGACATGAGAGCCGAGGGAGTCCTCCTGGACGTGACGGTTGTTGCAGGGGAGGAAGAGTTCAGGGCGCACTCTACCGTCTTGGCCTACGGCAGCGACTACTTTCGACGCCTTTTTGCCTCAGGTAGTCTGATGATGTCTGCCATCTTGCAAGTTGTCCGCAACATCTTTCTCCAGCGTTTCATTCGTTTTACTGTTGTTTTTCGGTGGCAGATATAGAAACCCGTGTCTCTTTTAACCACTCAACATACGAAACAATGTTGTCATGTAACGTTAATGTTAAATCGTGACTATGTACAAGTGTGCATTGTATTCTCTCTATAACGTCGCTTTTATCTTATACATGTAGGCATGAAGGAAACTAGGGACAACCGTGTGGAACTGAAGGATGCTAGTGTCAGTGCGGATGGCTTTCGCATCTTGCTGAACTTCTTATACACGGGAAAGCTTGCGGTGTCTTTAGAGAGCGTGTACGATGTTCTGTTGGTGGCCAATCATCTGCAGGTAGGCTGTTATGTGTATGAATATGTCTGCATATTCATAAAGACACGATACGCTCGTAGTTCAAACACGCGAAACTCACAATATCATGTCAAATAGTGTACTTAGACCTCAAACAATGATGAGTTTTACATATGTTATCAATACTTTGTTGCACTATGTCCGTATGTATAACTAGCTTTCAAGGACTTCTAAGTTAAATACCAGTTATTCAAATTTACTTGATTCAAAATGACTCACATTGTTTCTGTATACAGGTTCAGCCCGTCATGAAAATGTGCTACGAATTTATATCCCAAAATATGCGTGACGCACCACTGGACTTGGCGAATTATACTAAGGCACAGGAGGTGAGATACGTTCTTTTAAGGCATCCGAATATATCATGCATCATTCTGCTGAATTCTAGATCTGTTGTTTGATGAATATAAGAAGTATTTGCCAGTTACTATTTATGGAGTAGCACATAGCTGTGATTAGATGCATTTTGTCAACCTCGCAATCGTTCAAATACGATTTAAAAAAATCGAGTGATGGATTTCTATATTTCTGTTCAAGAATTGATATCCTGTCAGATTATTTACCATGGCATTTTTCTTTGCCTACATGTACAGGTTGCGGATATGTACGGCTTGACGACCTTGCAAGAGAAAGTGGAGTCTGCGCTTGCGGACAGTTTTATGGAACTGAGCACTTCTGAAGACTTTCTGACGTCCACTACAGCGGACCAACTGGTGAAGCTGTTACAGACCAACGACCTTGTATCGCCTTCAGAGTTAGAGGTGCTCGAAATTTAATAATAATTCATCTAAGTTGTCAATATTGCGACACGTGTAAGGTGTACATGACCAAGCATATTTTATGCAAATGTGGAGTTGATTTGCATAATCAAAATGTTTCATGGAGATATCAGGTGTCCGAACTCTTGTTATCTCTATGGAAAATGGAGATATTGTTTTGGGTGTGTCTGTGTGTCTGTTTGTCTGTCTGTTTGTGCTTCCGGACTACTATAGTCAGCATAACTCAAGAACCTCTTGATGGATTACGATAATATTTGGTATGTAGGCAGGTGTTGTGAAGCCGAAATTCAAGGTCGATTTTGGGCCCCCTGGTATGTGACCTTGGTACTGCAGCAGAAATTTCAGCTTTGTATCTCTTGACCTGGACGTGCTATGGTCTTGATTTTTTGGTGGCAGATAGCTTGTGTTGTCTGTTTTACAGGTGTATGAGGGGTGGTGCGTTGGCTCATGCATGACAAGCAGACCAGAATGCCACACGCGACCGATGTACTCAGCCACGTGAGATTTGCACTACTGGACCAGAGCACGCTGAATGGACTGCTACAGACCGACATGGGACTTGTGGAAAGTTGCAGACAGCTGATCCTGGAAGCCATGGCCTACCATAGCTATCCATCCGAGATGAAACAAGGCATTGACTGGCCACGATCAAAGCCCAGAACCAAGATGGAAAAGAAGGTATGCTTGTCCATTTGCTTAGTCATAATATCAATGTTAACACATGTATAAAAGTAAAACACTTGAACGTTGTACTTGAAATCAATGCAAAGCATATTTATCTGTCGTGGTATACTGAACCTAAAACTTTGCCTTCAACAGGCTTGGTTGGCTTTTACTGAGGACGAAATATGGATATTCACTCCCAGTGGATGGGAGCAAATGGAGGTTACTCATGGATCCATTGGTGCAGCGACTGCGGTCGGAAACGTTCTTTACGTGATGTTAGAGTTTATGTCAGCTTTTAAGTCCTACGACCCAATAGAAAACATTTGGAACGACCTACCATTACCTCCTGAGTGCGGATATCGACCCAGAACACCTCAAATGACATCTGTAGGCACAAGACTCTTTCTTGTTCAGGGCACAGACAGCAGCAAATCTCGAGTTTGTTGCTACGACATATGCGAGGGCCAATGGACTCTTCTTCCTACATTGAGCCGATACTCAGCACAAGTGTCTCTCGCAAGCTGCGAAGGAGTTGTATTTGCTATTGGTGGTGAGGTTAAAGTGAGTGGTTATAATATGGGTGAACAAGAAAAATGCGTGCCAACATCAGTGGTTGAAACGTTCTTCCCGCCGAATAACTCCTGGGAAGCAGTGGCACCCACAGTTCATCCCCATTCTGAAGCGACAGCCATGGTGCAAGGTGACATCATCTACATAGCAGGCGGTAAAACGTTCAAAGACGGACAGATAACAAGCAGCACCATTGTAGAGATGTGCAGGGCTGGTCAACCGGTCACTATGAAGGCATCTCCCTGGTCAGTAGTCCCTCAGCCTCTGTGCGTACACAAGTTTGCGTCCAAAGTTGCAGTCATCGACCGCAAGGCGTACTTCCTCCTCGGCGGACAGATGCACTTCACCGGCAAGTTTGTTGACAGTCACACGTCAGAGGAAGATGTGGATGCAATGTCGTATTCATTTCATAAAGACATTCCATATGAAGTAAAAGTGTGCGCCACCTTAGCAATGCCAAGAAGCGGTGATTGTGGAGTACCTGCCTCCCATGGATTACGTGGCGTACCACAATAGATTTCTAAGATTCTCAACAAGGCAATCCATACCAGACCTGTATCTAAGACTTTTTTGTACTTGTATTTTTACGTGGACCAGAAGGACTTGTGTCTTTCAATACTGAATGTGTGACTGTAAGGGTGAAATTGATTTTAAACTTATAAAGACTATAACTCTAACCCTGAAACAGGGTTCTTGTGGGCTTTTGGTGTTTTCATTGTCACTGTATGTGGCTTTTAAGATGCAAAACTGTACATACTGTAAATATTGGTAGGTCAAGTATAGATACATGTATGTCAAGTATTAGTGGATACTACTTTCTTGCTCATTTGTCCTGTAAATAAGTACCAAAGGAAAGTAAAAACACAATGAACATAGTGTGCAGAAATACACAGTAGTTGCATTTAGTCATCTCATTTGTTACCTATAGGCACTTTGATGCTGCTACTATTTGAAGATATGAATTGTTTTGAGAAATAAAGAACAGCAGACAAATAATGAAATATTTTCTGTCATTTATTAGGAGAATGTCTGTCACAAAATATGAGGTAAAGCCCACAATTTCCTCATATGAGACCTGGACCATGGATATCCACTACGCATTTTAGCCAGTTGCTTGAGTAACTGTTATCTGGCATACTATGATACTAGTATCTTATCACCTGGATGTCTAACCTTCATCAACATTGTTTCTGCCATAACTTTGCTAACCTTACCATCCACATTGCACTGTAACTTTCCCAAGATTCCCATTAACCTGTAGCCTGCTAAGGTAGCCATTTGGCACCAAATATGTATAGGTTAATCCTCTAACTTAGCAAGAGTAGGTTAAAGACTGGATGGCACCTACATACAGTATCTATATGTAAGCACAGTGCCAAAAGTGAAGATGCTTATTGTGAAGGGATAATGGACATGATAACATGGGCTTTAGTACTAGTCACCTATTACCATACCATACCATACCATATCATAAAATATATTAGTAACAGAAATATAGCTGCTGCAAGAGAACTATCAATGTTCAAACATTTTTGATATTAGTCTTCCACAATACAGCTGTAGTAGGGGCAGGGGGCACTTTGTATCTAAGATTATTAAGGTAAGGACCTCCGTTTTAAGTAAAGAATCTCCATTGTCAAAGATTGTACAAGAAAAATCCTTGCATAGGATGTAACGATTCCTTTTAAACATTGATCTTCCATTCTATGGTTGGAGAAGGGGGGGGGGCACCATAACAAAGATTGCGATTAACTAAAGAACCTGTTTCTCTGTTCTCAAAGATTGTACAACAAAAATCCTTGCATAGGATGCAGTGATTCCTTTAACATAAGACTCAAAGCTTAACACTGTCTGAAAACCCACAGCAATTGTTAGGCTATTTATGAAAATAATGTTTCACTTCTATCTACTATCCTGCTATTTTCGTCAGCAGCATTTGCATGGCAGGACTGTCACTAGGTGCTGTGGTGTAGAGGCTTCCTACATAAACGTGTGTTCCCCAGAGTTTGTGACTTATAACTTTACAACAGCCAAGATCTTCGATCTTGAAGCCTAGGTGCCGGTAGCGCTCGTCGGTCTCAAACAATGTATTGTTGGTATACGGTCCGAAGAACTGTGGAAAAAGAAGGAGGTTTATGTATTACTGGTTAGCTAGTAAAAGGTTCAAATCTTATCCACACCTTTCGTTGTATAGGACAGTGCCCATCTCCATTTCTATAGCCCTTGAGCCACACAGTCATGCAAGCACTACAGCAGGGGGCTAGTCTACTGGTAGTGAATAACTGGTTGTTGCAGCTTAAACAACACTGATGCTGTGTATGCTAAGTATGTCCCTCTCCCACAAATTATAAAATATGATACTTATACACCAATACTAAAATCATGTACATATTTACCATGTTATTGTCTTTCACAAGAATTGTGTATGCAATGAAAATTAATAGCAACCCAAGGAAGAGACATTAAATTTTAGACTAACTCTTACAGTCAAAACAGGAAAACAGCAAATATGGACACTACAACTGGGTAAAAGAGTTTCAAAATCTACATAACCAGTAAACAATAAAAATTCTTAAGCTGAATTCTGACACTTACTGCTCTCCCTGATGATGGGTCTATGAAGTCTGCCCAGTACCCTTCCTTCTTCAGGTCCTCACAGATCTGCTGAGCTGCTGTCACAAACTATGGGAAAAGATATCACATTTGTATGCTAACAAAAATGCCTCCACCCCTGAGGTGTCACCAAAAAATAAGGAAAGAAGATTCACCATATGGTCTTTTCCTTCCCTTATTCTTCCAACAATAACAACAATTGTATCAGAGTTGCAAGAGAGGAGTTAGTCCAAATGCTCAAAAATATCTAAAGAGCCATCTACCAACTCCTGAATCAAGAAAATCATGACCATAGCATGTGCAGAACATGAGACCTGAATCAAGAAAATAATGACCATAGCATGTGCAGAACATGAGATATCAAAACTGGTCCGGCTGCAGTATCATGGGAAGCCGCTAGGGGGCGTACAATCTAATGATTTCTTCATCTTACTAGCACTTACCAACATACCAAGTATCATGAAGAGCCATTCATAACTTGCTGTTTACAGCAGAGTTACCACTTCACAGACGAACACACACAAAGACCGAAGAACATATTGTTTCAAGGCAATAATAGGAGTTATCCTAGCTATACTCACACAGCCTAAGAGTTCTTCGCGCTCCTGTTCCACGTCCATGCTCCAGATGCTCATGTCGTTCTGCGTCCGCTGGCTCAACGTGATCACAGTCAGGGGGTCGTTCAGGGAGCTCAACTCCGTAAACAAGGCATCAAAATCTGCAGGGGGAGACATATCAATGATTAGACAAGTTTGTAAACCGGATTGTGCCTTATCAGTGCTCAGTGTTAGAACAAAGGCCATAAATGAAGTTGTCTCCAGAATGCTTACTTAACCTTCTCCATGCTACCTAACTCTGTAACCAATAGGGAATTGGGTGCTGATTAGAGTGCTAAAGGTTCATGCATTAACTTATTAAGTAGAGTGTAATGATTTGAATTAAACCATCTAAGAACTGTACATCTATTCATTTTTGCAAGACTCATTTTCATGGTTGGAAGGGAAAGGAAGATTTTAATAATGCGTTAGAAACACATTTTTGCAGCGCCATGATTTTGCAGTGGAAGAGGTCACTACAATAACTGTGAGAATAAAACCACTGCAAACATTTCATTATTTACAGTATCGTTTTCCCCAAATTACACAATGTTTTCTTACCTTTCCTGAGTTTTTCTGGACAGTCCATAGCCACACACTCCAACATGTCTCCACTCTTGTCCAGGGCACTTTGTAGGTCGGGCTGTAAAACATAACCTGGTCATGATACAGAATTCAAATACATTGACATGATAACAGTATAGGTAACCATATACACCAATATGCCTAAAGCAAAACTTCTTCGATAAACCAATGCAACTACAGTTTGTGTCCTATCATTTGATTTTGAGTTGTGCAATGAAAACATGACATCTCTGGAAAAAGAACGTAGAAATCCATCATTATTGTTTCCTTCAAAGTAAAGCCAAAACTGTGTATGAAAAAAGCAACAGAAAACAAATTTCAAATCACTACTGGAAAAACGATAATGGTTATACAGTCTTTGCAAACGAAAGCTCTGTCCTGTTTGGTATCCTGAAGGCTTTGAAGTTTCATACGCAGAGATGAGAAAAGAATGCAAAGAAAACTACAAGACAGCTCTCTAATTCTAAAAAGCACAGAAGGAAGTTGCAAGCTTGTACTACTGGGTCTCATACCTGAACCTCCCCAGTCACCACAGACGAGTGTAGAAACTGCTGAACGGTATCAAACTGACGTTCATGCGCCGTCATGTCAGTTATAACGTCGGGCAAGGGAGCCCGCTGGTGGGAAGCCATTTTTGGATGAGGGGAAGACGAGAGTTGACTGGCCGCCCCCACGTGACCGGGGAAGGGGAAACGTAGGTCACGGGGCCCGAGAGGACCCATGTGGACATCGGGCCACACTGTGTCCGAGACCTCACCTACAGGGTGACGGGAAAAGCCATTAAAACTTCTCACTCCACTCACACAGATGGAAGACACACAGAAAGATGAAAGTTGGATGTCAAGTCTGAACCTTTAGCACACTGAAGTAGCTGTTTGGCACCCCATACCCTATTGGTTACAGAGCTAGGCAGCAGGGAGAAGGTTAAGAAAGACAAGAAGGACATCTAAGTCTACTTAAACAGAAAGATGCTTTATCTAGCATGACACACAAGGAAGAGCTCCTTTAACGGACTGAAGACAAGACAGATGTACACACCACAGTGTCAGACACAACGTCTTACATTGCTATATGCAAGTTACTAGGGATAGATATTAACCTTATCAATTTATGTGGCATGAAGAAAAAATGCCTCCACCCTGAGGTGTTGCCAAAAAGAATGATAAAATGCCACCAAGCTATGACAGTGCAACTACAATTCTACCCAGGGCAACAGATGGTATCCATGTACATGTACAACTTATTTAGGATTAGACTCTTAAGAAACAACTACTGATCTTAAGACCTACAGCCAAACAGATTAGTCACTTCACCAAGCCTCATTCCATCCTTTAATCAGAAGAATAGAGAAAAGGAATCTACAGGTGTAGCAGGCCAAAACATACCCCTAGTCAGAATATACCCGGGTACATTTTGACCAGGGGTATAGTCTGGGCTGCTACACCTGTAGCTGTATGTATTGAATGTGTTTTTGAGAGAATAGCATGATCTTCCTTTCCATTCTGAAGCTATATCAGGATACCAACAGGACATCACCTTGTCTGCGAGGGTCGGGTATGGCCGTGTCTACTGTCTCCTGCTGGTCAAAGCTGGAGAAAAGGCGGACCCTAGACGCTAGGATGCGCATGCTGGGGACATACAGTAATGTCCGCACTCGACACGTCAGGGCCTGGGGACCCACAGAGGGTACATGGTAAGGAAGAACAATGGTAGGGGACAAGGCCCTGTTCACACTCAGCAAAATCTATGGGAATCAATTCAAATCAAATCTGTTCAATTCGAATAGCTATCAATTTGATTTCGTTCACACTTGAGCCAAATAGGGTGTTTACAACTACGGCACGGAGTACTGTAATTCTTAATTTGTAACTGTACCTTAATTTAAGCTAATCTAACGGCCACTAGTCAACCGCTAAAATTTCATCATCGCAAATATTTGATACCTAACATTTGAGACAGTAATGTTTGTTCCCATCATTAAAACTAAATGCAGTGAACTACTCCATTTTCCCCCAACCGCTAAAATTACCGACCGCTATATTAAAGTGATTTAAAATCTTCACTAGCAAAGCCAAGCCATGAAGGTATATATGTATACTTCCACATTACAGTAAACCCCAAGGTACATGTATGCACAGTTGCACACTTTTGAATCTGATAATGAGTAGAGTAGAGTAGAGTAGAATTTTTGGTCAGGTAGGACTGCTCCAGTTTAGACCGCTCTTCATTGTGAGTTGTAAAAAATTTCCATTAGGACTCGGTTATATAAAATACCATCTTTTTTTAATGCTGTGGTCTCGGGGTACTTGACAGAATTATAACAGAATTATAACAGTTGAAGTTTGATGTTGCGAAGGACAAAAAAAATCTGAAAATTGCGTAATGCACCCCAAAGAGCTATGCCTAATGTTGTACGGACATGTTGTAGATGTACATGTATTAAGGAAAACAAGCCTGGTGAACAATATGGTAGCCTTTAATGTATTTGTTCCTTGGTTTTGATTATTGTGACTTTAATAATATATACGTAACATGACAAAGTGACTTACCGCAGTGGCCATTTTTCTCGGTATATCTTGATTCTTGTTGTTCAACCCAAAATAGCAGAGCTGTGTCAGTGTGCGTAAGACAAATGTTGGTGATTATAAATATTTTAAGTGTCAACAAAACGTAGGTAAAATGGCGTCGTTGGTTAAGATTATTCAACAACACAACAACTAGGGTCAAAGAAACTATTCTGCTTTCGTACCCAAACAATGATACACAAGGTCTAAACTAGTTTTGGGACAAGGACCACAAGATTTAAACCTTCCTGGCCTTCCAAGGATCTTTGAAACTTTTCTGTTCAGTTCGATTCAGTTCAAAACAGTGTACCAGGCTTAATATTTCAACAAGTGAATCTAAAGACTCCTAGAGAGCAGAACGAAATCCTTCTTTACCCATACGTACCTTCAAATACAAAGATCGTTCAACGAAATGGCGAGAAAATCGAAATTATTGGCAGTGCATTTTGTTCTGTTTTCACGATGAAGGTCCTTCGGCCATTTTGTGGTCATCAGATAGAAACGCGTCATCACGTTGACCTCGGTTAACCTTTCCAAACCTCGCGAGATTTGGACTCCAATTTTGCAAACTTGTCGAAACTTGCTAGTTTTTTTGCATTTTAGTTGATTCAAATACGCAGAAGTATTAATTTCCGGGTCATAATTAATATCAAGACTTAAGAAAGAGGGTTATGATTGATACACTGAAGAGATGTAACATTATTTTGTAATATTTTGCCAACAACGAGAGTTCATGATAAGTCACATGACAGATAATAGGAATAATTCATTCTTTGTGTACTACAGTAGGGGTGGTTTTAAATTTAAAACTTTATTCTTTCAGTTAGCTTTCTTTTCATATCATATAAATATAAAATCTTAGAAATAAACTACTACATTTATATCTTTTATAACATTCATGTATCGTATTTTTTGATATTTTATTATAAAGAAAATACAGACTAACTCCTTCTCTCCCTCTATAATAGAACATTCCACAATTCGCGGGAAAGACGAAGCAAAATGGCGTTGTAGAGGTGTGAAACAGTAAACAGTCCTTCCAATTTCAACCATTTCCACCTCGGATCGAGTGTCTTCAGACAACTCTTTGCAAAGGTAAGAAGATAAGATGGTAACGTCATCATAGAGAAATGTAGAATCGTAGATTAGGTGTGTTTTAATCGTCTGCTGAGGTAAAGATGGGAGGGCGATCGTGCGATCGCGGTAGGAGGCCGGACCGGTCTCTTTCGCGCGAAAATAAAAATGTATTCGGTACAAGCTCCCCTTGGCCTGTATGATACATGTAGCATTTCTAATCTAAATCGGATATGATTTTGCAAGTCAGATGTCGAGTTTCAGATGTAACGTTTAATAGCTGTTGTGTTTAACCTCCGTTTTGGATTTGGAAGTTTGTGATGAAATCGAGATGTTATGCAACTGTGGATTTGTTTGTGGTAGACGATGATTTGCATAACTACCGTAGTTGATTTTGTTTGGCTTTGACTGTCCTTGTTCAAAAGTAACAGGCGGGCCCTGTAGTGGCAAAGAAGTCGCTCGCGGGGGTAGGTACGGTCTCCCCCTCCCTCCCCCTAAAAAAATTGTAAATTGAGACCCCCTAAATATGGTTCAACACGCTAAATTTTACAGTACCTTGTTGTTGTCTCTATATAGTTTGTACACTGCTTTCTAGTTGGTTGATGGTCACTGACACATGTGCTTTCTTCCTTCTTACTGTAAATGCAGAAATGTTTGGGTATTTAATATCGTGGTAGGGAGAAAATGAAGTGTTTGCGGTGGTTTTGTTTCAACGGCAACCTAAAAATTGTAGCGAACACTGGAAAATGTCTCCCTGCTGCAGAATTAAATCCCCGCAAATTTAAAGGTACAATTTACAGTGAGTACTCTTTTCATGTCTGTCTCCTGTTCTCTTGTCATGTCTCTGTTGTCTTTTTATGCCCGATGCCTGCATATGATTGATTGATTGATTGATTTTAAGTTTATACACAACCCAGCCACCATGGACTCTGTCAGCAGTACCACAGGAACAGAACTGACCAGGGCTCGGCACATCCTGGGCCTCATGCAGAAAAACCTGGAGTGCCCCATATGGTACGTATAAGCAAAGGCAGTGTTTCCGCCAGAGGGGCGTCTTCCCGTCAAATGACGGCCTTATGTCGCTTTGGACGGCCTGAACTCAGACATAGGCCGTCCTCTTAAAAAAAAAAAGACAAACTAAATGCCGAGAAATCGGGAAAAAAATACGAGAGGTCGGCATAATTTCTTTGTTTTTCTTTGTTACTGCGGGCGTGGGGACGCTCTATATCGTTAGACATTCACACTCTTTTGTTTGTTGCTATTGTTAAGCTTGCGAAGAATCGATGTCGGTGCCTTTGGCATACGATGATCTCATTAAAAACCCGTTTTTCAAGACTCAATCGAAGAAAGTCATCGAAGAAAACAAGGGAAAACGTAAACAAAACAAGAATTTCGCCCGTGCATTTCAGCCTCTACGTCGTGATTTGCCGCGATTCGCCATCATTTCTGACCGTATTCGACACAATATATATTCCTTTGAATGTTTTAAGGGGAAAATTCTCCATATGTACCGTAGATAAGTCGTTTTTTTTGCTATGAATTCACATGTCATGACGCCCGCTCGAGTTGCAGCCTGCCCCGTCCCGGGCCGTCCGCCATGTTTTTAAGCTCATTGATATGCAAGGTTCTAAGCGCTGATTGGTTCGCGTCATAAAACCTGTGCTCTGATTGGTTGACGGCAAGATGTCACGTGACCACAGAGCGGGAAAACCCCTTTTACACTTCAGGCCTTTCTGGTCAATATAGATCGCATTTTGTGACGATTGAAGCAGTATTATAGCGACCTTCGTAACAAATTGATTTTGAAAAATTAACAAAGTCTTTTCTGATCACAACATTCAGTTAGTTTTCCTTGTCAATTAATTTTCGCAGTACGGTCAATTAATTTTCGCGGTACGGTCAATTAATTTTCGCGGTACGGCCCTCCCCAAGTGGACGGCCTCTCAGTCGCGGTCTGGCGGAAACACTGAGCAAAGGGTTTACCTTCAAGTTGATATTGTTTAATTTGAATTGTAAAAGAAAACTCTCCTGTATTGTGTTACAATGAAAGTAACAACTTTTCTTCATCAAAATATCAAGAAAATTCAGTAACCAGTAGCTTATACTTGACAGAATGACATTACATGTATCTGTATTGTACAGGCGATACTGTCCTTTGGTTTAACACACCGGCTTCACAGACATGCGGCGGCTGGCTTTTTTACATTGAGAAATCTGACACACCTAACTGCTGCACATATAGCCTACACACGGCATTGTTTGAAACTCTAGTGAGGATGCCCCTATTAATATATACTTGGTGATATTGACAATAAGTTCCACTCTTTGAAAGGTCTCGCAGTAATGTTTTGTTCATTTAAATTCTAGTTTTATAACTTTGATACCTGAAAGATATGCTTTTGACGTTTGACATCATTGCTGTTCCATGTAGCTTAGACCTGTTGAAGAACCCTGTCTCCACCCGCTGTGACCACCAGTTCTGTAGGTAAGGCACCACAACTTCTGATTCTTCTTGCCCTATATTATGTTTTTAATGTGAGTTTTTGTATATAAACATTGCAAAATAAGGATTCCTGTGACAGTGTTTTTTTTCTTCTCATGTCAAATTTAAAAGTAGGTCAAGAACAATTTCATATCCTGATGTCATTGGCATACATAATTCTTCAGAAAAAACCTTAGGCCTTTTCATATCTGTTGGCAACAGAATGTATGTTTGCATGTATTTTTTGGTATATAGATCTCTGTTTCATCTTTTGTTCAGATTCTGCATCCTGAAGGCCCTAACAGGAAAGCAGAGCGTCTCCTGTCCACTGTGTAAGGCAGAAGTGACCAAAAGGTGCTGTACCAGACAATTTCATTCTGCCTTTGTGTTTTGTATGTTCAAAATTCAGAAACTTCTTTCTTTGGCCAAATCACTAAAGTATTATAAAATCGAGTCATACTCATAGTGAAAGCATGTTGCATAATCAGCCTTTGAAAAAACGTTATGCTCTAGCGTTACACTTCAAGTTTTACAAAGAAATAGGGACAGTGTTAAGTTTGAAAATTGCGTGGTTAAGTTTTACCTTACTTAATCTTTCTTACTGCTACATGTGTAACTGCAGGAGTCTACAGGACAACACACAACTGCAACAGATCATCACAGCTGTACAGTCAGTGACAGAGGCTGTCTACAAAGACACTGGTCAGCAGAAAGGTACAGTTGGAATGTTGATTAAGATGTCTAAATGTTAGTTATTTGCTGCATACCGACTTGTTTTTTTGTTTGTTTGTTTTTTCTTAATTTTCTAAGACCTTGATCCTCAGTTTGCTTCCTATCTTTCACTGGAACCACGTGTACTTGCAGCCTCTCCTGTAGGATCGCCACAGAACTGCAGGCAGGACCAAAAGGAGCAGAGAGAGAAAAGGAGGCACATTTCCACAGACTCAGTGAGTGCCTTTTTCAAAATAGAAAATCGTAACGCAAATCTAAGGCTCATGTATTGAATCTGGCTCAATGTGTAAGTGCAAGCTGCTTAGTGAAATGTTTGTCTGACATCTTTTGAAAATGTTTCTCTCTTCAGTTTGATTAAAGCTGAGAACTGACTTGTTTTGCTTTGAAGCTTTGACAGCCCACCAACTCTCTTACTCATACCTTACTTACACAGTTGTTAAAAAGTGTACACACAGTGTCAGACACAACGTCAAGTTATGAAATGAAATTACCAATTGTTGGAAACATAACATCAGCATTTTAGTTTTTACTCTGATGCTGGAGTAAAAAAAAATCATCAGCTCAAGGTAGGTGATCCTATGCTGACAGTGGTTGCACATCTAGGTGATTAAGATTTGAAAAAAAAAAATTGGATTACTGATAATTAGTAAGAGAAATGACTCACACTTTAATGCTATGTACATTGTGAAAGACAAAACGATGCATTTATTAGTAGGGGTGCTTTGCTGTTTCGTTCCATAGTATCTTTTTCCTCTTGCCTTTTCTACGTAATCAGTATTAATCACTAAAAGACAAATAAAAGCTGCTTTCTACAAAATAGCAAAATTGAATAAACTATATCTTGCACACCACACTGACTACTACTAGTACTGCAGTACTAGTACAAAATGTACTACAAGAGTTGTAGCTCAAATATTACTATCATTTCAGCTAAAAGGTCCTCTGTAGCCTGAATACATTGTGGAACTTTGAATTCCTTAAATTGATACTACATGTATTTTTAGTACATTTTGTATTACCAATAACAGCATCTCACAATGAACCTTTTCAAGCCCTTGTCAAGTCTATTGCTATACAAGAATCACAATTTTTCTTAACAAGTTTATCCATTCGTGACACAACGTTGCTTCAGAAATGTTTTGAAGTTTTTGACATTCTCCCTTCTTTTTAGCAAGTGCAGCCAAAGATAGCATTAAAAACAAACAGGCAACACTCTATAATTTATACGTATGTTTACCATCCAAGAAGTCATAGTCAGAGATTTATTTCATTTCTACTTTTTTCATAAGATTTCCATGTACTCCCTTCTTGATATAATCCAAGTGCGCCTAAATATAAAAATCCAAACAAATATATAGTATATTATGATTTATATATAGTTATTAAACAATCATTTCATTGCTACTTTTATTGAAGACTTGTTGCTTCCAAAACATAAACAGATGTGTCTTAACGCTGATAGCAGACATTGTTCTTAATCATTATTCATAATGATAACAGCATTAATAGGTTAATTGTTAGACATAGCTCAGAAAACATGTGTACGATGTCTACTCTAAGCCATCTGTTCAATGTCTAACAACATATAAGACCCCCATTCCACTAGATGGCTACATTCTAAGTTGGATTTGTGTTACCCTTGACTTCATAATTGGAATATCATACAAATTGTAAAAGTATGACTGAAAATATCACAAAATATACATAGTGTAAAAGATTCGTCTTTTATCTATGAAATTTGTGGTCTGTCATATTGCTTGGTCTCAGGGCGCTCGTAGCGAAGTCGCCGCATTAGTGGAATGGGAGTCACCCTGTATAACATGTAGAAGATAATCACTACTGCTAGTTCTATACCTGCCGTAAGTAACAACAAGCTACATTTCAAATCAATAGGGTCTAGTGGACTATTTCACTTTTGCTTCGGTTGTGGCTCTCCTAGGACAGAGGGCCCTTTAAATGACTAAGTTCCTACTAGTAAAATGACATAGGGGAGGGACCGGTTAATGGACCTGCGCAGAAAGCCCAGTTTGAAGGTCCACGTTTTTTTTCTTGTTATTATTTTTGTGATTTTTTTCCTGGTGAAATCTTTGGTCAATTTTGGCCAGTTTTCAGGCAGGGGGACCAGACATGTGTTTTATTTTCAAATCCAGAAAGAAATTGTGACCTTTGACCTTTGTTGTGGTATAGAATTGCATCATTTGGGAGGGGATTTTCCCCTGCTAGACCAGTGATTCCCAGCTGCAGGGGGTAAGATCAGGGATTGTTTACGTTCAGACACGTCTAGCGCGTTAGAATGCAGGAGTCGAACCCCGGCTTTTTCCAAAAATGGCAACTAGACATGTTTAGCTGTCCAGTGGATGGAAGTTTTTGGACATTGAAATACTGTTAAGTGTACTTTGAAGCCTGTTTTTGTTCCTTGTTTTGTATATAATCTGATGGAAGTCTGTTCAACTGCTCCCTCCCCCATAGCAATAGGTTGGCCAAAACTTGAACCCTAACCCTGTAATCCAAAGCCATGATTGCTAAGCACTAGATCACTGCACACTATAGCTACAGGTTTATTAGCATCTACAACGAAACGTTAAGCTTCACATCATCACATTATATAATATAAAGGTACTCTGCAAAAATAAAGATCACAGTAACTTATTGGTTACACAGTCTACTAGTTGATGTACATGAGTACTGAAAATGCATTTTAAGTTTGCGGTAATTTGATTTCCTGGCAGGGAGAAAATAGAGTGTTTGCAGTGGTTTTTAGTTTCTGGTTTAAACACGGTTGTATAGGCGGGTAGAGGGCAAATCAAACACTGTCGCAGTGATTTTAAGTTTGCGATGAAGAGGTTACCGTGAAAACTGCAAACATTAAACCACTGCAAACCTAAATGCATTTACAGTATTCAAGTGTATTCTTAATTGGTTGCTGTGTCAAAGGCACTTAAACACAATGCCGTTTCATTGCAGGCTTACTAGTACTTACACAGTCAGGACAGTCTTGGTCAAAAATTATCTTATCTTATATGAATTAACACTACATGTATATACAGGGAAAAGCAAATATAGCGGTACTTCTCAGTAACTTGTTTTTAAAGAAGGATCCTTGCATTTTACCGAAGCAAAGAATGAGTCAGGTGATTTTACCCTTACCTGACATAAGATCTCAGAAATGACCTGAACCTCTGATACATTGAAAAAGCCTTGCACACCAAAGTGAAAGCCTTAAAGCCTAAACCCTTGGACTTAGAGAATCATTACTTCAAGAGCTTGGGAGACCCTGTATGACAATTTCACGGATCTGGATTTTGACTTTGTATGCTGGAAAAAAATTGAGAATTCTGGGGGGTAACTAACGTAAGGAGCAAGCCAAACCAGTACCTTAAATCGTTGATCTGCGTTATTCTGTATCTGTGCTAATCTTATTACCATGACAACATAGACAAAGTAGACATGTAGCATGCATGCACTTTGTCATGGTCATCTTAAACGTCCATTCAGGGAAGCAATCACAGTAGTAAAGCAGAGCTAGAATAGGATGGATACCAGGCTAGTTCATATACAGGACCAGTGCTGCCCCTTAACTTGTAACCTCAAGCCTGTTACATGTACCTGTTTCATTTAGATGAACAGCTACATGTATATGCAGAAATTAAGACCTTGGAACTGAGGCAACCTAAAATTGTGACGGACAACCTAGCTTTTGACTCAGGTTGCCCAGTAGGAAACCTGACTTTTAAACGTATTTGGAACCCTGGTTCGAGCTCACATGACTCCCTTGCTGCTCCCGGAAGCGGCGCCATTCTCGGCGGGACAGAGCCTTCTGGCCTTGTGGGGTAGAACCGGACTGGCTGCCTCATAGGTAACGGTAGGGCACAGGTGGCCTGGCTGACTCCGGGGCGGCTCACGATCCAGACTTTTCCTGCTAAATGATGGAAAAAATAGTTATTGTCCATCGGAATTGCATAGAAATATTATGGGAACTTTTCACAACTGAAAATGAATAAGAAATCTCAAAGCATTGTGAACTGGTCTGGAGTTTGAAGGAAAATGACAATTTAGATGCTTTTTCCTGCTAATTTGAATATTGATTAGTAATTTACCGGTAATCTGCTAACATCATTTTGCCTACCAGTCGAGGAATACCACGGATGTAAACAAGAACAGTGATTGCTCCTGTTGAGTCTAACTTTTCCCATTTTTCTGGTCTTCCTATTTCTACACAAAAATGTGGGGTGAAAGGTAGGGTTTGTTTACTACTGGCAGCTTTCCTCGGAGTTTGAGCTGAACAACCCTTGGTTTTCTTTACATGGTTGTCAAGTAGACCCTTGTGACTTTCTGGTGGAGAAGAATTTTTAAGATTGAAATTTGGGTTAGTACTTGTATTAAGCCTTCTTTCAGTGTATTTTAACATGCTTTCCTATGGGCTGCCCTTACTACATGTATGTGATCAGCCGTAAAGTAAAGCTTTCACAAATCCTACCTGTTCTGCATGTGTTCCATGTTGATCTGAGCCCGTGGTAGCGCAGGGCTAGCAGCCTCGTAGTGGATGGCAGGGATGGACAGGTTCGGAGCAGAGGTCTGGGGGGCCTGCTGGACAGGACCGTGGTCACCCTTCTTACCGTTTCCCCTGAAAATGAAGAAAAATCACAATTAGCAACAAACAACCATTTTATGCTACATTTGTACTTAAAGATGACATTTTGTTTGTTTGTTTCCGTGTAGTTATAAGTTGTAAACCACCTCAAGGCGTAACACACCAGTTTTGCACTGTAAGTTCAAGCTGTGTACGACCAGATTGATAAATTTGATCTACTCACACCAGGAAGGACTAATCGACCAAATTTTGCGCAATTGACTTCCTGCTTTAAATGTAATACTTAGGGGGTTCTTCTAAATTCAGCGTAAAGCGTTGTCTTGACCCCCCATGCAGACCCTCATAAATAGACTAGCGTTAGATGTTGTTCTCACCGTTTCCCTAAGCTTGCCCGCGGCATGACCGGCGTGGCTGCCTCGTAGTGTGAGTCCGGCGGGCCCAGGTTGTTCATCCCGGGTGCGCCCAGGCTGGCCGGGGAGCTGGCGTGGAGGCGGGACTCCATCTGAGCGCGCGGCATGACGGGGCTGGCCTGCTCGTACACGTGAGGCGCTGCGGGGGGCAGGAGGCTGTTGTTGTTGTTGGTTGTTTCCTCGGGCGCCTGGTCACCATTGCCATGACCTGGGATTGAGAATAAGAAATATAACTTTTATAAGTACTAGGGGGCCCAAAGTCTAATCATTTCGAGATCTCCAGAAGACCTACCCATATACCAAGTATGAAGACAATCCATCCAGGCATTCTCGAGTTATCGTGTTCACACACACATGAACGATGACGAAAACATTACCTTCTCTGCGAAGGTAATAAGTATAACTAGAAGGACAACTGAGGCATACCTTTACAAAATTATTGAAGGGGAAAGTCCAGAATGGTACATGTACATGAACTTGATGAAGCCTCATGCATGTGTGATCGCGGTTTTTGTCTAAAAATAGTAAATTCGGGGTGTATTCGACGACTGGTAGACAAAATGACGTTAGTAGATTTGATTACTGATAAATATTGAAATTAGCAAATCAAACTATTGAGAAACATGTAATTATTCTTTTGCGTTCCACCTGATTTTTGCCTGCCATTGCATCATCGCGATCACTTGTATGTATGCACAGCAGAATAGCTTGTATAAGACAATTAATGTTTAAGTCTAGATCTAGAGTCACTCCTAAAAGAATGGATTTGTTCAGTTTATGTTGTTTTTGTTTGCACCACCGACCTGAGTTGTTCCAGCCTTCGGTGGGTTCGGAGTCGGAGTCTGCCGGCGCGTTGGCAGTTACCCTGGCGGCGCGGGCGAGGACAGGGCTCGCTGACTCGTAGTGGTGCTCCTCTGGGCGCAGGAAATCTGCTGCCAGACACGGTGCAAAACAATCAAATCTTTATTGCAGTCAACGAGTACATAAACAAGCACAGTTCCAATTTTAGGTGCACAAAAGTGCATATGTATAAGGAGAAATTCAAACTCTACAACAGGATAAAAATTCGGAGATTTTATCCAGTTGTAGAGTTTGAATTTCTCCTTATATATTGTTTACCTGGATGTCTAACCTTCACAAACGTAAAAGTGCATATGCACCTAATATTTCGTGCCCTGCATATGCTCTGTTTGGATTGTGTTACTATAGTTGTTTCAACTGTGAACTAAAAGTTTAGTAAAACACCATGAATGACTCCTCCATTGTAGGCAGCAAAATTAAGTCATGCAAACTCAAATCTTGTACATTTATATATGAAATCTAAGAAAGAAATCCAAGGAATTGGGTTGGTTACAGGTTTAATACCTATTGCCCAGGTCAAAGATTTTTTGTTCACCCATTGAAGATAGTAATCCTCCTGTTTTAAACAATCTCATGCTTTGAGTCCAAATCACAAAACTGTCTAGACAATTTTAGATTGGTGTGGGTTGTAATATTTACTACCTTTTCTGTCTGCTATGTTTTGCATTATAATGCATGGACATGATGTTTGCTTTAACCTTCTCCCTGCTACCTAACCCCATAACCAGTATAAATTTTCTAACCAAACGGCTACTCTAGAAGACTAGGTTAAAGATAACCTAGATACGTTGATGAAGGTTAGACATCCAGGTAATAAGATATGCCAAAAGACAGTTACTGTACTCAAGCAACTGGATAAAATTTTCAACAGTCAGGCGTTTCAGATAGCATCCGCTGTCTTTCGTCAGTGAGTGAAAGATAACTGAAAGATAACCTACCTCCCCTGTTGTCTGTCCCGTTGCCGGTGTTGTGAGCTGCCCGCGGCATGACAGGACTGGCAGACTCGTACTCAGGCTCCTCCTGTAGGGGGGACAGGGCCGCACGATTCAGCAGCGGGGTGGAGTTGGGCGGGCGGCTGGCTCCGAGCTGTCCCCCTCCTCCGCCTTGGTCGGGCACAACGATAGTCGGGATCTCGCGCCCTAGAAACAATTAAGTACAGTCAAAACTCCTCGCTCAGGGGACCAATTTAATCTGGTCTATGTAGACAGGTGGTCACTATATGAGGGGTGATCAATAAGTCCTCGGCCTCACCCAGAAATAAGGTGCACAACTCAAATTTCATGGCATAATTATAAAGTATGACGTCTTTTAGCAATATCCACCAAATTTCAATCCAATGCGGTCATCACTTTTCAGTCAACGTCCATTTGAAATCAGTAGGTACTAGTAAGTGTTTAGAAAAACAAGGTTGAACTGTGATCAGAGCTGTGTGAGTGGAGTTTCTCATGCCATGAAATCGGCATAAGATCTTAGTAGACATTCATTTTTTTGTCAAAATGTGTGATGAACATTCTCTTTTCTCATTTCAACTAAAAAGAAGTGGGTATCTGACTTTCAGCAAAGTAAGTCGGCCCGCACACCTCAGGTTGCAGCTCAATAAAAAGTCAATTGTCCATGTCGTTATCCTTCTACCTCACCTAGCGTTACTGGGTGCCACCTGCAAATTAACGATCACAATGATTTAAATTTTGGTAGACATTCATAGAAGCCTTTATTCTTTAGAATTATTCCCTGATATTTGAGTTGTGCACCTTATTGATCACCCCTCGTATATGTAGGATTCTCAATGCTTGTGTCAATAGTGAAAAATTATCGAAGTGCAGGAATGCAGGTTTAACGACTGAACGACCTGTCAAACCTAACCTTTGCACATCTGATTACAAGTATTATCTAGTGAGGATGCTTCTACTGTAATTGATGGTAACGAGTTACGATAGTTCTTGGAAAATACGAAGTAAAAAGTGTTGTACCCATGATCATGTGTCCGTTATTTTGCTGTTGCTCCCTGCGGCGCTGGTTCAGGTGCTTGGGCCTGAGGTAGATCTTGCTGCGATCGCAGCACTTGTAGATACAGATGCCCAGGATGCTGCTGATCAGGGTGGTGGCTGTTGCCGTGGCAATGATGCTGGGAAGGAAAACAGACAAATTTGAAATTTGGTACCAGTTATTCGCAAGAAGAGATTACTAATCTCCAAGCAGATGCTATGGTGGTAGGGGACAGTATCTATTGGTCAAACAGTACACTGTCCTTTGCCGCCATAGGATCTGCTTGGAGATTAGAGCTGGGCTCTATTGGCTGAAAAAGTTAAATATAACGAGGTACTTTGATATGGTGTCGATCTTATAGCCCTTGGGCCACAGAGCTACATGTAGGTAAGGCCTAGGAAAATTAATGTTGTGTATCGGAATTACGGTCCTGAAAAGATTAGGGTTGGTAGATAGGGATTAACTATAGCAGGGCAAGCACTGTGTGTTGAACTTCCACCCTCTTTCACATATTTGCTGAGTGCTGAGCAGAGAAAAGAACAGTCATGTACCATTTGTGCAGTATAAAAGTCTACACAAATATATCTACAGACATATGGGACCGAAGTAGTCTTAAACTAAGGAAAGTTGTTAAGGAAAAGCAGGGCCGAGATCCGTGGTACATGTAACAAGGTACATGTGACAACATTTTTATCATGTTACCTTTGCCAGTGGAGTGGGATATAAGAGCTGACATCGTTGCCAGGTGCCTTGGTGGTCACCGCTGTGCAGCGTGGGTTATTCTGGCCTTGGGAGTGCTCACAGCCCAGCAGCAGACATACTGGAAGGAAAGTTGTATTTGTTTTATAGTTATTTTCGTGAGGGCTTGCCAAAATCGTGAAAGTTAGATAGAATACAAGCCAAGGTTCAGACCATTGACAGCTGGATTTGAACCAGACTTTGGCCCAGAAGTGTGATTACTATCCACAAGTCAGCTGCAAACTATCAGGTGTTCAATTAAAGAATTAGAAAAATAGTAGCCTGAAATGGCTTACAGCCACTCTCCATACTTTTCACTCAATGCAGTAGAGTCTAGCAACCCCTCTGTAGAAATATACCCGGCTGCGGAAACAGCCTGGAAACTGAATGGATGAACGCAGGAACACAGAAACAGAGTTCGACAAGTCCATTTACCTGATTGTCCAGGGCAAGTGAAAGCTATGATCGGGCAAGCTCCAGGATTTGCCCAATCGGGCCAGTGATATTTGGGGTACACTACACTTGGAAAATAAGAAATTGGATGCCACAGTGTAGCAGTGTTTGACGCAAATTTCCTGATTGTTTTGCCATGAATTCATCATATGATAATTATTGATGGTAGCCCAATTCTGGGCTAGTGAAAAGTTGTTCCTGGCAAGTGGAAATGAGCCCAATAGGGCAAGTGCATTTTCAAAAGTTGTCTAACCCTGCCTGGGAGTTTGTGAGAGATGGAGAAGGAAACCTACCGGTATATGTGGTGTTTGCCTGCAGCCCAGTGATGAGATGAGAGTCGAGGGAGGGGTTACACTGCGAGATGTAGCGCGGGTGGGTGTGTTGGACAGTCAGACTCACATGGCAGCGGCCCTTAACCATTGGGCCCTGCTGGATGGGCATCCACTGGAGCTGCATGGTCGTCGAGTGCAGGTCCGTCACCTACGGATAAACGTCATCATCAGAATCATTTCAGGTTGACGAGTGACCCAGGGTAGCCTGAGTGTCAACCTGTTTCAGTTCCAGGCTTCACCAGGTAGAGCCTGGAACTGAAACAGGATGACACTCAAGCTAGGCCCAAGGTTTTTCTTGGAACAATTTGCAAGGGGAGTGCATTGCAAGGGAGCAGAATGACCAATCAGGGGGATGGTGTTGAAGGGGTGGTTCCCCCTTTCATAGTGTGGAGTTTTAGAAAAAATTAAGTTAAAATTAGGCTTTTTGAGGCTTCCTGAGGGACAAAATTACTGTCAGACAGGTCACAGTTGAAGACTGGCCACGTGTGACCTAGTAGCATCCCTGGTCAATCAGAATTTTATGCTTTTCAGGGGATCTGTTTGCCCAGGGTAAGGTTGCGCATGGCTAGGGCATGGGGAACAGCGCCCCTGTAACCCTGTCCACTATTGCCCTCCAATCTATAGTGGCCTTCCTTAGCATAATGATAGGGTGTTTTAGCTGTTTCGTCCTGGGTTCAAACCTTCTGACATGCCATGATGTTTTGCCCATGGGAAAACCACTTTACATGCATCTCTTAACTTCGTCCAGGTGAAGATGAGTACCTAGCCTCGTTAGGGACTTCCCTCAGATAGGAAGTTGTAATACATTGTAGATAGAGGTCCCAAGAAGAGCCACACCTCAAGCACGTAAAAGAGCCCACCATGCTTGAATAATTGAAAAGAGAAAGACAAGTCTGCTGGCTCATAAAGACCTTTTCAATGGGCACATCACCTCACAATGTTCGTAGGTCATCAAGTCCCTTCCAATATGGTAAGGTACTTTTTCAGAGGAAAATATGCTTGACTCTGGCAATTTCTAGTAATCAACAAATTCGGCTATAGGTTATGGACATTGCAATGCCGGCTATAGACTAGTTTTTCAACAGTTCTGCTTGTCCATTATATTTTATTGAGATGTGAAATACATTTTCATGATTCTTTGTTTTCTTTTTGTTTTTATTTGACTTCACAAATTTAAAACGAACAATGAATCTGTAACAAGCCGGGAACAGAAACCTTGTTTCTCTACAAGTTCGGCTGTTTGGAAAATATACATTCAATAAAAAGAACGAGATATAAGAAAAACCTAAAATCCAACTGATACTACTAATTACAAAAAGTAATGACTAGGTAATAATACTGAAAATAGACACAGCGAGAAGGAAAAAAATACAATGTAATGAGAATTAAGCTTATGTTACAAAACCGGGCGAGGAATTAAGTTGTTCTTTAATGATAATAAACAGAGCGGCTTACCTTAAAGTTTAGGTAGGCACAGCCTCCTGTCAGCTTCCATCCATGTGCTGCAAACGCACCTCCGCAAAGAAACAAAACCAAGAACAAAGCTTCCAGAATGATCGTCCTCGCCTGTTGTTTTCTGGTCCGCATTGTGGTTACCTTACGTGTAAACCTCCTTCTATGCCGATCAAAGTCTCTCGTGGAGGTAAATTTCAATAAATCCTTTGATCATCGACATACAAGCATTTAACCACACCTTTTGTAACGCTGTTGTGTTCTTGCCTTTCTTGGAGTCCTGAAAATATTTAACTCTGAAAAAAAATATTAACAGGATGTACGTCACTTGCACGTAGGACACAGACCTATCTTCCACCCAAAATGTAAATGAATCTTTCCCGTGTCACGTTTCGAGAAATAAACTGGGCGAGGTTGGCGTCCACATTTCGTCGTCTCTTCGCTCTCTCTGGTCGCTTGCGAGACGTTTTTGCCGCAATGTTTTCTTGAGATCCTTGTTTAGCAGATGAGCTGTGCCTTCTTCAAAGTGAGGAGTTGCACCAGTGCAGCACGTACGCTCATGGAAAATGTAAAACACTTGCCGGGAAATTTATTCATTGTCTGCACTACCACCAGAAGAAGTATGCGTTGGTGTAGAACTCATGTATGATTCACGACATGACAGGACAACCTAGCAACACTGACGTCATTCCCACTAAATGCAAATTGAATGAAAAATATAACTTTTTTTAACAGGCCTGTATTTTTTAAATTTTTACTGAAGTTAAGAAAAATAAGAATAGAATCACCCTCAACCCTATGTACTTGTAGCGAACAAATGTACTTTTTGACCATGAAATGCCAGGATTTGCAGAAGCATTTTGTATGAAAATCTTTATTTTGGTTTCACAAACATCCTTGCCTGTTGAAAGAAGTGACCAGTATAGAAAATGTGACCAGCGTAGTAAATAAACATTAGGTTGTAATCTCAAGGTTTCCTTCAATAAGGTAATGAATTTTCTATTGCTTGCTTTGTTTACAAGCATAGTGGGTAGCCCTACAGTTTGCCAAAAGACTTCACATTTCGTTAGCCTGAAAATTTTTAACTGTAGCAGAGGTGAAAGATAGACAAAGCAAAGTTACGAATGAAAACATTTTGCCTAACCTATGTATTTGTATCACATCAAATTGTCGACATTTGAAATTTCACCTTTTCCTTCTTGATACAGCCAGGCTTAAAGCACACATACATTGATTCTATACAAAACAATCAATTAACATGAAAAGCTAGTATATTTTTAAAGATTGTTTTCCTTTAGCTTGGGAATATGATTATGAATATGCAGACATCCATACTCCAGACTCATTTCAAGGATTCTTCCCAGCTGTCCTTGTAGATTTCATTTCATATATATTCGTATATATTTGTATAATTGTATACTATTTTGCAACTTAATCTCAAGGATGTTTCCTTGGAATGTTGAGGAAGGTTAGTTAAGAAATGTATTTCGTAATCTTCTTGCCATTACGAAGGAGGTAGCGTTTTTATGCAACTACGGCTTGTTGGTTGTCTTGATCGGGCTAGGTATATATAGAGCTGTGTCCCTATGTGCATTGTAAATGTTAGGTGCAGGTACAGGTATACGGGTTACTATGCGGGTTAGTGTACACGTCCGGACCTGTACCTTAGTACAGTACCTGAACTACTTGTTCAAATAATGGTTGATTTTCAGAAAGGACAAAAACATGTTTGAACCGATAACAACATAATGTTTAGCTGTACTAGACTCAACTCCTATTGCATGGCTACCACCCTCCCCGCAAAATATTGTTTTTATGAAAACAAACATGAAAATTTGACTCCGACGTTGTTTATAAGCTTATTCTGTGCTTTAGCATAGTATAGATGTGGCTTCAGTACACTGCCAGCTCTAGGTTCATACATATATATGTGGGGTAAAGAATTTGAACTTAAGGTGCGTGGGCGTTTAATTTGGTACATTTATTCATTCATGAAAAACTGAAATTGGCCTGCAGGCCGCTTTTCAATAAGGTCATGCAGGAAGAAGCAAGACAAAGATAAAACAAAGATACAGATCTCATGATTTAGTTGAAATAAATCTGTAAACATGCACACACGCACATACACACACACACACACACACACACACACACACTATTTTTTACAGGGAGGGGTTGCTAGCCCTTCCCCTTACAATGCTTGAGGCCACTCCTCAAACACCATTTTATGTCCCTTCCAAAAGACGGGGGCAACCCCAACCACGATGGCCTGTCCAGGATTCAACCATGGTCTCCCAGTTACTAACTATAATTGGAACCCGGAGCTCAACTGTGAGTTGAGCTATAGGGACATCCCTAGAACAAATAAGTCTCTGTCTCTAAAGCGTTAATATTTTGCCCCCTGCAGGATGAAGGAAATGCAATACCATCGACTGTGCAGGTCAGAAACAGACGAAACATCAGACAAGCCAAGAGGAGGAAAATAGAGGAAACACCAGTTTACATTGAAGAAGGTATGTAATCAACATAAACAAGACAGTAAATAAAATCTCTAGACTATAACTTGAAAGTTCATCTGTGTTGGAAGAAGTCATTCTGGATTTCCAACACACAAAAATTGGTCTTACCCAAATTTTCGAAAATTTCCCATATTTTGTGTTGGAAATTATAGTTTAAATTTGATCCAGAAAATCTCTACCAACTAGACTAGTGGCTCTATTTTTGTACGAGTTACTTAATAGGAAAAGAAACATTCCATTTTCACATGTCATTTTCTCCCATTGTATTTTTAGATCCAGTGGAAGATCATTCAGCACCAAGGACAACAACAAATATAAACATAAGGTCAGTGATTCTTCAAAATAAGACATGTAGCTGACTGTCTGTTTTCTTCAATTTGGTTGTTTTGTAATAGTTTTTTAATTAGAATTGTATCATCCCGGTAATAGTCTGACATTGTCTATTTAAGCCTAATTATCTATGAATTAATTTATCACTTTGCACCGATAAAGAGAGCAGAGTTGTTAACATGTCTGTAGAAAAGAAAAATAATGTTGCATACCTAAGAAAACTATGTTTAACAGTTACTGCTACAGAAAGAAAGAAGATTCAGATTACTCTATTGAAGTCTAAATAAATCCACTTAACACTAATTCTCTCTTGTAGTCATGGCTTCCCTGTTCAAGTTCAACTTCCAAAGGGAAGGAAAAACAGGAATTTCAACAACTCGCCAAACCGCGAGACCCATCTTAGGCCCGTCTCACGGAGAACCAGACATGCTGCGAGAAGGGACGGTCGTGCCAGTAATTGTGAACTTGGCAGCGGTCATCTCGAGCAGACTGTTACAAGTGCTGAACTGTTGTCAGCATTGGTGGATAATTCCCTAGGTAAGGAGGTATACTAGTAATTATAACAAGATATTAACAGCAGTGGTATCTAGTCATTGTAGTGATGAAAGACAATTATGCAAAAAGTGTTGAATACTTCTATGTTAGTCTTCTGTATTCTAGATTTACCACTAAAGTTTTACTCTAATGTTCAAAAAGATTAATGATATATTGTGTGTAGTTAACTCCTATGTGTGATGTGAAAATATGAAACTGAAAGGCCATGTATTTTGCCAGGTAACACATTATACTGAAAATCAGAATGAAAGACCTGGAAATATAAGAGGGTCTCCATGCTGCAATTGTAGCTGTTGACAAATTTTATTTGTGCTATGAAAAATATGCAAAGGATGCTTCAGGGTTTAGTATTTAGGACGTTAATTTTTTTCCTGTACTTAAGACTTATTCATAAACAATATTTGTATGTTGTTTACAACATAACTAAAGAAGAGAGTTCACATGACTTGGATGTAAATTTCAGGTGTTACAAGTGATGATCATGTGACCAGCGGTTGCCATGGTGACGGTGATGTCACAGCAAATGCTGACCCCTCAGCTGAAGGTCACAGGCTCCTGCACGTGCTTGGAGAGGCCTCGCTTGGAATGTTCGAGAACAGCGGCACAGGAAACATCCAAGATTCTGGCGCTGTCGGCAATTCTGAAGGTTGGATATAAATAGCGTCGCATTTTTTTCTTTCTTTTCAAAACTTGATTAAATGTAAGCTAGAAGGGCTTATAACGTGATTTCATGATAACAATTGTTGCCTACAAAGTTCTTGGTAATTATGATATATTGTTATTCCTTGTTGGAGGTTGGACAGCATTATGTAATACAAATAAATCAAGCAACTCGATAGAATCTCTTATGAGTCAAATCACTGATGACAGATAGTGTATGCTACATGATTCTTAAACAATTGACTTTTTAGAAATCAATTTATACAGTTGCTGGATTTATGTTGCATTTATTTTGCATTATGTATTGTAATTCTGGTTCAATGCTCCATGAAATTTTACACTATGCTTATAATGTATATATTTTGGTTCTTTTCCCATAGGAAAAGGTCCAACAACAGAAGAACACAAAGTAGACCAAGTTGGTGAAAGGCCCTTACTGATCAGCCATGATCACAAAGATGGGAGTCGTGCAGACCAGGGCCCCCCTGAAGATGACCAGAAATCGGACACCCTCGGTCCCACCATCAGTGAGGCAGAACCTCTGGACATCAGCAAGGACCCAGAACAGATGACCGTCGATCTTCTGACAACAGGTAAGGACATATTCTTTTCTCAAGGTCAAGGGCATAATTTGAAGCTAGACCACACTGATGTAGTTAATTTGCATCTTCTCTTCTATTCTTCTTGGTCTTGGAAGTTGACCTTCTCCTCAAGTGTTTCTAGTCGGCCCATTCTATACTTCATTAGAGTCTCTTGTACTAAACTTTATCTTCAGAAAACAAAAAGTCTTGTCATAAGTCATCCCTTCAGGAGCTTATTCAAACCCCTGTATTTGTATCTTTATAGCCGGTATAACCTTCCTCCGGTGTAACACACCAGTTTCGCAGGCACGCGGTGCGACATCAGCTGGTTATATATCACACTGAATAACCTGTTACACTTAACCTTTGCACATCTGACTGCAAGCATTGTTTGAACTGTAATTTTTTCCTGACAGACGATGAAGTCCCTGCAGACATTGGCAAGGAAGTCAAGGTGCAGGAGAAGGTGGAGTTCTGGCTGAAACACCAGCGTCTGCAGACTGAAGTCAACACAACCGCCACAGGACCTGGAGCCTCGGATGACCTGGACCCCTATGAATTCATAGGTAATGTACAAAATGTACCTTGTATTTAGTATGCATACTGTAATTCTTGATTTGTTAACAGTAATTTGATTTTAGCTGCTTTAACGGTCACTAGTCAATCGCTAAAATTTCATCATTGCAAATATTTGATTACTAACTTTAGAATTTAGAGACATTGATGTTTGTTCTCACAGTTAAGATTAAATGCCGTGAACTACTACCTTTCCCCCGAACCATTAATATTACTGACTTCAACATTAAATGGATTTACAGTTGTTTACTTCAGATAGACATTGCTAAACACCGATCTCCTTAGATATGAAAATGCATGATTATTTCTGAATTTCAAATCCATGCATGTTAGTTAAAGTTGTAATTTTCCCACACCTTTCACTTTCAGTGTAAAGGGGCAGTGCCCATCTCTATCTCTTAAGCCCCTGGGCCACACATGGCCACTACAGTATTGGGCTAGCCCACTGGTAGTGGCGTGTGTCCAACTCCCATACTCTTTCTCATTTGTGCTGAGTGCTAATCAGAGATGCAGTATGTACCATTTTTGTAAATCTTTGATATGACCTAGCCCCTAGCCTTCTGAATACAAGATCTGTCTTATAAAGATTGAAGATATTTTCTAAACCCTTTCCTTGTTTTGAAATACTTAGGCAGCCAACAGGATCCTGCAAAAGGGAAGAAGAAGTCCAAGAAAAGGGGGAAGAAAGGAAGAAAGCCTCCTGCAGCTGACAACAGGAATAAGACGTCTGCTGGGCCTTCTAAGACACCAGCTAAGAAGGTTGAAGAAGTTGATGATGTGGAAGGAGATTTTGAAGCTGGAGATGGGTTGGATGAGGAAGAAAAGGATACCTCAGGTACTGGTAGTGTCCATTACCCAGTAACTTGACTCCAGAAAGATTAGTGAAGTATTCATGTACTTGATACGCACTAATGGAGATCTTTCAAATAAACAAATAAACAAAACTTAGCACTTTAGTCTGCTACTAACTATATGTTTGTTGCCACTGAAATGCGTACAACCATTTTAGACAATTCCCCTAGGCTTGTATTTCAAAAGGAAGGTAATATTGTTGGTGCAATTTACACTTCTACATCCTTATTTCTATGTTTGGTAGCTTTGTCATATCATACAACATAACAAATGTTGAACACAAAGCTATGTTAGGAGGGAGTGTGGAAATGGAGTACTGGACACAAATCCATACTATCAGTCTCACATACATTTCATAAGATACTTGGCTCAATGTGTTTTTCTGTTTTATTGATTTGTTTAGCTGCTAGCATGACCGACGGTTCAGAGGCATCGTGGAAGCCGGGGCAGTCTGACCCAGATTGGGGGAAGGGTCGAAACACGCGGCGGAAATCAGCAGAGATAAAAGCTGACAATGAGTCTGTATCAAGTAAAGGTCAGTGTGAAATTTTGTACTGCTCCGGTTATAGTCTTGATGTTGATTGGTCAGTTTCAGATGCAGCTATAATTTTTTGCTGATGAGGTTAACTCTAACATTTACGTCCACATCAAACATATAGGCTGTCGAATTTTACCCCTTGTCCTGCTGGCAATTTTTTACCATACATTCTCCCTTTGCTGGGCTTTTTAGACCCTCTTGAAAGATAGATACTGCTTGCACTTTGCTCCTGTATAGTTACTTCTCTTCCAAGTAACCCTATAATGCTATACATATATAGAAAGCTGAGAGTCTCTACTTTTAGAAAATGTCTTGCAATCTACAATGTATATGTTGGGAGCCACAGGACAAGGATTAAAGAATAGGCTCCCTTCACTTAACCTGCATTGTTTAATTTCCAGTGCAATTAAATAAACATACTCAAACATGAAGCACAAGATTGCCAGGCATGCAGTTGCAACTGGTTATGTTACATTGAACGACCTGTCATGTCAAAGAAGACAAATTTAATGATATGTCTTCTTTCATATGTCACAAGGACGTAAGAGGAAGCGCAGAAATCCTGCAGACAAGGAGGATCAGATGACGGTGTCTTCAGGAAGCAGCAGTCAGCTGTGCATAGACCGCTGGGTACAGAGGAAAGAGAAGGTCTTCGTCAAGAGCTACAGCAAACCTGGTACGTCTATAAACCATAGATCCATTTAGGTTTGCGGTGATTTAATTTCGTGGTAGAGACAAAATGGAATTGTTGCGGTGGGTTTTAGTCAACGGTTGGAATAATGTGGTAGGTTGGAAGAACACAAAACAAGTAATTTTTTTATGTAAGTTCGTGGAGATTCCTGTGAAAACCACAAACATTAAACCACCGCAAACTTAAAGGCATTTACAATTAGTTGTTCTGTTGTGCTGTCATAGTTGTTGGCTATTCCAAAAAAAGATGGAGGGGGTTAGCAAGAGGATTGAGTCTAGCTAGAAATGCTTTTAAAGGCCCCCTTTTGAAGATTTTTGGTGGGAAAGTTAAACATCATCTTGGTAGAATTTGTCACACTTTGGTGATAGCTTAAAAGTTTCTGAAAGAAAGTTGCATGCTGTGGATGATGTGACACAGAAGTTAAGATACTACAGATGTAGAGTGCATGAAACATTGTGGAAGAGGTGGATGTATGAAAATTAAATGAAAAAAATTAAAGTGCATGAAGAAAAGTTGTTTTCAATTACTTAATCAGGTGTTCCGAATATAAACAGTGTTGATTTTGGCAAAATTTTCTGACGGGTTTTTTGCATGGTTAGTTTGGAAGAAATCACTCGGTGCTGATGCAAGCCCTGGTCTCATTCACAGCTTCGTCCCGGCGCGAGAAAACTCTACTTCAGAAGAAGACGGCCGGTCTCGAGGAGCAGTGGAGGAGGGCCAAGAAAATGGCCGGGGACTTCTCTGCCAAAGTCTTGCACCCTATCGCTGAAGAAGTCCCCAGCAAGAATAAGAGGAAATCTAAGACTACCAACACTCCGTCAAAAGCTCCAATAGAGGAAATATCTCGTGCAACAGTCCCTCCACCTTTGCAGAAATCACCAGCAAAAACAAGCCTGGAAAAAAGAGAGGAGGTACAAAATAGTGATGACGACATGTGTGTGTACCTCACAAGCAATGGAGATCTCCTCGACGAACCAGACAGCCCTGAAAAAAGTGATGATCCAACTGAAGACGAAAGAGATCAAGAAGAACAGACAGCCAACGAGAAATCTGTAGCATTAACAGATCAGGAACAGAAGATTGCAGCAGATCTCAACGAGCTTGATGAACAGACGCTCAGCCAGCTTGGCATGTTCTCACAGCAGTATCTACAGAAGAGGAAGAGAAGGAAGGACCGGAGGAAGAAATATCAAGACGAGCAAAACGAAGATGAGGACAACATCTTTGCTGCAATCCGGGCTTTAGAAGGTGAGAGCAACCTTTGCAACAACGTAAAACATGCAGACCAAGACCAGCCATCAAGAAAGAAAGAGGAATACACAGAAGTGGTGGAAGATAAGTTCAACAAAGAAGATCAGATTCCAGCACCTGTGGAGAGAGAACTGAAGACGACTTCAAGTCCAGATAACAATTCCAGGAAGTCTCGACAGACAAGGTCTTTGTCCAAAGAGATCAGAGTTCAAGGTGACATCACCGAAGAAGAAGCAAGGCCAAGAAGGACAAGGTCTTCTTCAAGGAAGGGTACAGAAGACAACTGCAACGTTGAGAAAACTTCCAAGAAAGACTTGAATGTTGGGAATGTAGTGTCAAATGAAAAGCATGGACAAGCACCATCTACATGTAAGGCTAACAGTGGAAGGAAGACACAGGATAAGAGGGAAGATGGAGAAAGAAATGCTAAAGAAACATCAGTACCAGGCTACATGAAGGATGTCTCCCAAGACGCAGGAATGTCTGACGATGATAAGAAAAAGAAGGAAGAAACTACAAAACAAGGAAAGACATCTGAGTCTTCAAAGGAATTAGAAGCAAGGCAAGAAGGATCTACCAACATCGAAGAAGCCGTCATAAAAGAAAATGTTTCATCTCCAAAAGCTTTGCAGACGAGAAAACGTCACGCAGCAGAAGAACAAACAACCATGAAAACGATTGTCAACATGGCTGAGTCACTTGGTGTACGACAAACAAGACGCAGCAATAAGGTGTCTGAGACTACGAAGGAAGCTGAACTGCCAAAGCGTCTCCCTCTTGTTACAACAAAAGACAGAGCCCCTCAAGATCCTTACCAGTTTCAGTGCAGCCAAGATGGAAACAGAAAGACAGCAGGAAAGAAGAGGGGAAGAAGGCAACGTGGTAAAGTGAAGAAGCTGAAAAGGACGAAAGCAAGGAAACGGGAGCTACTGTTAATCAAAACAGGATGGATGGAAAAAGAAGACGCCAGACAAGATGAAGATGATAGCGAAGAGGAAAATGTTCCAGAGATGGTGGATGAAAACGCAGTTGATGTTGAGATACATGTGGATGAATCTGAAGATGCCCAAGCACACTTAGAAAAGAAAGAAGAAAGAGGCCAGGATACGCTTCTCCTTGGTGAAGGGATGGAAAATTCTGAAGTATCAGTTGTGCCTGAGTCAAATCCCAACACAGAAACTGTCTCAAGCAGTCTGAAAAACACAGGGCAAGGTGTTGTTGATCTGACTGCTAGTCAACCGAGTTGTCCGGTAGAGGAAACTCCAGGCATCTACTCCACAGACATCATCCCTCCATCTGAGGAAGAGAAGGGTACACCTCAACATCAGACCAAGGCTCCTCAAGCTGGAAAGAAGAAAAGGAAGACATCTAGTCAGAAGAAAGCAGGGGAAGATCCAAAACTGTTCACATCTGGGAAAGTTGCAATGCAGGAGACAGAGAACTCTGAGGACGTCATTCAACCATCCTGGCAGGAGAAAGAACAGAAGCAAGCAGAAGACAAACAAGAAGATTTAAAGTTGTCAGAAGGAGTACAAGTTGAAAACATTAGGAGGAGTCCAAGATGCAGTCCTAAGAATGCTAAGAAAAAGAACAGAGAACAAGACATAAGGAACAGTGGAAGACACAGCCCAGAGAAGGAGAAGGATGGACAGCAAGACATCTTGAGTAGTCCAAGACGTAGACAGAAGAAACCTCTGGGACAACAAGACATACGAAGTAGTCCAAGACACAGCACACGCAAATCCCTTGTTGGAGTTATTAATGGAGAACAAGCTGCAAAAATGATTCCAAGGCAAAGCCAAGAGCAAGTTAAGGATCGAAAACAAAACATAAGAACAAGTCCAAGGCATAGCCCAGAGAAAGCTTTGGATAAAGGTAACGATGAAGAAGAGACAATAAGAAGTCCAAGCAATATGACTGAGAAAGTGATGGATGAAGACAAGAACAAAAGAGGAAAGGGAAATCCTCACCCCACTAACAAAGAGACGAGAAACATACTACAAGACTTTGGGAATGTGGTCAGGAATATCCCTGATACCATCACTTTAGCAAGTCCCACTCCACCAAGGAGAAACTTCGCAGGTATTGCTAGCAACACGAGATCCAACAAGAGGGGAGAAGAGCAAGTTTCGGACGCAAGAAACGAGGAAGAAATCTTCTCTTCGCCTGGGAGTCGAGACAGAAGTCTAGAGAACAGCATGGAGGACTCTATGGTGATTCCTGAGTCCGAGACTACTACAGAGTTTGAAGGGAAGATGGTGGAAGTGGTAGCTGATGTCCACAGACTTGCAGAGTTCTCAGAGGGAAGCCCTCAGTCTCAGAGACAAAACAAATCAAGAAAAGGTAGACTTCTCTTTAACCTTAAGCCTGCTAAGGTAGCTGTTTAGCACCGAATCTGTATTGGTTCTGGCATTATGCAGCAGGGAGAAGGTTTGATATTGTCTTCCTCTGCAACTATCTTGTAACCATTGCTTGGTCCCTAGAGTGAGACTTTAAGTCATACATGCATTGAATTTACAGGGTGAAATTAGAGGGTAACAACTTGCTTTTAAATGGATGTATGGAGGTTAGAAAGAGTACAACTTCTTATAATTGTCTCTGCCAAGGAGTGTTTCAACCGCAAAATTGTCTCCCACCAGGATTTGTGTGCACAAACACACCAGGGCTCGAAATCCTTTTTCTGAATACAGAAGTAAGTCTAAGAAAATGTGTGTTCGCAGTGGTTTTAAGTTTGTGATTGTAAAGGAGCATGAACACAACTAGCATTTTCACGGTGGCAATAAGTTTCCATAAACCACAAACATGAAACCACTGGGAAAATATCTGCATTTACAGTAATATCTGTTTCTTTTCCCTAAACACAGCATCGTCAGAGATTCAGTCTCCCGAATGGATCGTCGGTGGGAGAACCCCAGGGTCACTCCGCAGCAGTGGGAAGAACAGCACCCCAGGGGAGGTTCCCCCCACCCCTCCGCCATTCTCCACACCTCCTGTCCTACCAGCTACTATCAGCAACAGTGGTCCAGTAAGGAAACAATTCTATGAACTATTGATTGCAAACTGAAGTTTAAGTGATATCCTCTGAAGCCTTTTGTAAAGGCAAAACTTTACAAAACTCCTAAAAGATTGCTACAGTCATTTCTAAAATCGTTTTTAGTTTCTAAACTTCTGTCTTGAATGTTAGATAAAATTAGAATCTTCCCACACCTTATGGTGTATAGGGCTTTAGCTAGTTTCTAAAACCCTTTAGCCACACATTTATGAAGGAAACTACAAAATGTACAGGGGGGGCTAGTTCATTGACTGTGGTGTGTGTTCAACTACCACACTCTTTCAACAGACATTGATTCTGATGACGTAGCTCATAAAGGCTTGTTTTTCTTAATATGATTAATAAACAGGTATAGCTTCTGAAATTAGACACAATAATCCTTTTATATTTAACTTATTTAAGATTACTGCACTGTTTGCAGTGTATCATTTTGATAAAATAATCTTGATTTGGATCCTCTGCCTCTATTTTAACCCACAGAAGGTAGTAAAAGACAGGAACAGACTGAGCACACGGAGACGACGCTCGAAGCTCAGCTCGCCAGAAAACACACCATCAGTCTGTTCCATCTCCCAAGAGAACATGCCTTCTACACCCGCTGTCCTGAAGTCACCACCAGCTAGCACCAAGCCTCAGCCAAAGTCTTGTACTACACCTACATGTAAAGTTGCTCCTGGTGTAGTTGACACTGGAAAGGATACACCCAAGTCATGTCCTCCAGAGAGTGAAGTGTCCACAGTGTGTAGTCAGTTATCCTCACCAACTGTTGGACGTAAAACGCTGGACGTGGACTCAGATGTGGTCCCAGACACGGAAGAAAATGTTACAAAGAGAGGAAAAAGAAAATCCTCCAGTTTACATAAGGCGTCTGATTCAGAATCTACTCCCAAAGCAAAAGTGACATCCCCAAGTATGATGTTACAACAGTCTTTTCCAGATTCAGGAAATACAGAAGCCAGCATCTCTCTCCTTGAGAATGTAAGATTCCAGTCAAAAGGTTCGCAACAGAAGAGAAAGAGTCCTAGACTTGGCAAATCTAACATAAGCAAAGAAGAGACAGTAACACAGAAAGTGGAGCTAAATGAAGTTAAGGAAACCAACATGGGAAGTCCTCTTGTAGAACAAATACAAGGAAAAAGAGAGGAAGACAAAGCTGACAATTTGAAGCCCACTAAAAATCTGGCTGGAAAACAAGCTACCTTTGATAGACAAGGTCAGAAATCTGAAGAAAATGAACACATAGATTTGACAGATAATGATGTGGAGGACATTCAAGTAGAAGACAATGAAGAGGAAGGTGTACAAGACAAGGAAGATGAAGAAGGTGGAGAAAGTGACGATGATGATCTTGATGTGACAGATAATGATAAGCAGGATATTCTAGTAGAAGACACTGAACAGGGGGAGGAAGATGTACAAGAGGATGAGGAGGATGCTAATGAGGATGAAGAAAGTGAGGAAGATGATCTTGTCCCTCCAACTCCTCCAGACACTTCCTTCACACAACTTACCCAGAGAACCAAGACGGTAAAATCCAAAACTTGGACACCAGAAAGGATTTCAAGGGAAGACTTGAAAGAAAAGAGCTTTCAGCCTATCATATTAGAAGAAGAGGAGAGCCGTGAGTGTGGCTGGTCGGATGACGATGATGATGAACTGCCTGACCTCGATGAGGAACCAGAGCATCGGGTATCACCCACGTGTCATTCCAACGCAGCCACGCCACAGAACGACAGAAAGAGCAAGGCAGGGAAACCATCAGATGTGAAGAAAAACTTTGAGGAAATGCAAGCTGGCATTTCTCCTAGAGAGAAGGACACTGACATTAACACTCGTTCTCAGAGTAAGAGAAGGAAGGAGGCAAGTGGAAAACTTGACGTGAAAGAGGAAACAGCAGACGAATCGATGCCCAAGAGGAGAAAGTCAAAAGCGAACGTTGAGCCAGAGGCAAAAGAAGAAAGGATCCCTAAAGCTGCTGTTGCAGATGTCACAGGTGGCTTAGAGAATAATGAAGGTACTGGAATCTGATATTAATTTACTGTATTTTTGCAGGGATTTGATGTCGCAATAGGAATGGAAAGGAGATGTTCACAGCACATTCAAATTTGTGGTTGAAACACTATTGTAGCACAAAAACACTCAAATAAAACCACAGCCAATATTTCAAGATATATAGTATTTGATCATTGCTTTTCATGTATACCTCCTAAGAACAATGTTATTTACAGGCTTATTCTACTCTTTTGGTTGTTTTATTCATGAAATTTATAAGATCTTTTCATTCTTGATTAATTGTTTGCTGAGTTCGTAATCCACTGCTAATGTTCTCTGGTGCATTGTTTGCTTTAGAATCCGACCTGAGCCAAGACAGCCACGTCCATGATTTGACCAATGCCTCATCATTAAGTGAGCTGTATGATACACAGGTAGGTCTTCATTGCTTAAAATCTTAAAGTGCTGTACCTCAAATATGTATTTTCTTCCTACAATTTGATAGCCTGTGTGCCATCTTATTCAGTTTACCGGGATTCTCATACTTGCTACTTCACATTTTTTGAGGGAGTAGGCATGGGAGCCCCTGTAAACTAAATAGAATGGCACTCAGGCTAACATAAAGTAACAATTAAAACATGTCTGTATCATGCCATAGAGTTATTGTTTAAGGACATTTTTTTGTATATGTACAATTGTATGGGGCCATTTGTTTTGGTATTCAAGCAAAAAGCGATCTGTTCATGGAATGTTTATGAAATAACAGGGCTCCAGACTAACTTTTAGGCCTAGGAGCACTGTGCTCCTAACTCAAAAAAGTTAGGAGCACCAGCAAAAATCTAGGGGCACCACTACAAAAAGTTGGAAGAACAAGCAAAAGTCTTGGCTATACCAAATAATACTCCTATTAATCAATGTTATACGTTAACAACCGGGAATAAAGTATTTGAATAGATCATAAAAGATAAAAACCTACATTGATGGTGCAGAACAATTGGCAATTCAATTCATTCAATACCTTCCTACATACTGATACTAGTACGATGGATTTTTAGAAAAATTGGGCATAGGTTCCCCGGCTGGCCCCTATCCGGGGGCCACGGTGCCTCAAGTTCAACAAGTTGAAAAATACACAATGGTATTTTTTACTTGGAACAAGGCAGGTAATGATTCACATAACCTTGAATGATAAATAAATAGATGACTCTAGAACTTATCTATTGGGTTCATGACCAAAACAAATAAAGTCATATTCCATAATTTGAAACTTCACTGCTGGCATCAAGTTCAACATTTTTACAGGCATTTCTTTTCTTTTTACTCACACTCTGTCTACAGATAATCCAAAATACTTTAATATCCTTAAAATTCTTGCTCAAAATAGTATCAAAAATGATCTGTTTGTGCCGACCCAGTCAAATCGGGAACTTCGAAACGCGTAGTTCAAATTTCCCGCGTCAGGACCGCGCGGCGCCGTCATCCAATGACAGGCAGACCGCTTGGGGAAAGCTTTGTGATTCGCCGCTGTGCAGTATAGACAGCAGCAGAATGAAAGTACATGCAGCACCATAACAACGGGCAGGTAATGAGCTTTGAAATGATACCGGTGACAAAAGGAAAATTTGATATTTTTTTAAATAAAACTCCACTTGAATTGATTCATCAATTTTTGATCGTAAAAATCATCGCTTGAACAGGTATAAATATGACCGCAGGAAACAAGCCTTTCATTCTGCTGCGGTCTATTTTTCATAAACATCATGGCCGCCATTGAAAACAGCGAGCGTCCGGCGAGCGCTCACTTTCATCGACAAAGTTTTGACGTTTGAAACATTTTACAAATCAAACAAATACACCACAAAGGAGAGAAACTTATATCCTTTATTTCTATAGGTAACTTTGCCACTAGGAACGGATAGTTTTTGTACCGCGGGTGTGGGAACATGATAGAAAATTCACCGACGATATTCGCGGTAGCATTGGAATACCTATATTTTCGACTTACCGCTTAGTTCTGCAGCCATTATCCTGGCGCAGGTCTTAATTTTGGATTGTCGCACCGTGCGACCGTGATTTTAAATCTAGTCGCATTCTCAAGAAACTGGTCGCATACATATTGTGTGCGAGTCGCACTCACGAGCGCTGAATAAGTATATTTTGTTGTCTGAAATGTTGTATTGGAGATTCTCCTTTGTCTCTGCATGGTTGCACAGTTGTACTTATTCTAAACAAGCTATGTCTTCTTCCAGAACCAAGACAAGTTAAAGAATGATGTCCAGCACCTAGAAGGACAGATGGCCATGATTCAGATGCTGCTGGCCAAGGGGAAGGAGAGAGCGAGAGAGACTAGAAAAGAAGAAAACACCGATGAAGATCCAGCCTATATCCCTGAACAGCATCTCACAACAGGTACCTAGTTTTCTTTCTAATCGTCATTGTCATAAGTGACATTTAAACATTTTATAGCAGTACTCACTTTTAGCTTCAGCACTTATATATTTACATTTTGATAGTGATATTTGTTCTGTGAATTATGCTTAAGTTTCGATAATTTTTTGGATCTCAAAGGCTGAAAATTGCTCATTTTTTGTTGTACTTGAATTGAATCATAATAGAAAGGATTTGTATTAAGTCATGTGTAAATCTAGCATGTCACTATTGTGTCTTAGTTTACTTAAAAGATAAAGCCAGCTATAATGCTAGTCTTTTAAATCTTTGGTAGAAATCCAAATTAGTTCATGAACTAACTCATTCCCTCTTTTGAACACAGTACATGAAGAGAACATGCAGGTTTCAGAGGGTGACCAAGAGGAAATTTTGAGTGGAAAGGACTTATATGGTACCCCTTCCTCGCAAGCATCTGCAAAGTGCATCTACACCACAGCACAAGAAGAGACTCCTAGAAAACGGAGGTCCAGTAGCACACCTCAAAGTACTAACTCACCCACAAAAGAGTACAACTTCCGGAAGAGGGTGTCATCTCCTCAAAGATCACAGGAGTCTGCAAAGTCACGAAAGTCTCACCAGTCTCAGAGTTCGCCAAGGTCGTCCCAACCGTGCTTCTCGCCGCGATCGCCCTCTCCACCTCCGCCTCTTTCTCCGGAGAAGACGCGAACTCCGAGAGCACTCCCGCCAGCAGTTCGAGCTGCAGCAAGCATACTCGAGAAGTTTAAAAGCCCAAACATCACAGCTGACGACAAAAGAAGTCCTGCAGTGGAAAAAGAAGAAACTGCAACAAGAAGACCAAGTCCTAGAACAAAGGAAGGATGTAGAAGTCCTTCTGATAGAAAGAACACCTCCCCAAGAATCAGCAATTCTAAGAAGTCTGGTTCAAGGAGCCCTACCAGTCCAAGAAGAAAGAAATATGACATAGAGAAAAGAAGGGTTTTCGTAGAAGATGAAGATGAAGGTGATGATACCTTGCTGGTTGAAGACATAGCTTCAACTGCTGTCCGCAAGAACAGGAGAAGTTTGAACTCAAGAAAGAGAAAGTCTTTAGATGACACATTTGCAGATAAAGAAGATGAAACTGCTACAAGGTGTGAGGATGGACTATCTCCTGCTGACGATCACAACATGCCAGCTTCAATAGAACTTAGAGAGGACGCCTATGACGAACCAGAAGAGGTTTCAACCAATTGGAAAGCATTTCAACAAATGAAATGTGATATTCTGGCCCAGAAAGGTACAGCAGCAAATAAAAGGCAAAACATGGAAGCTCCCAAAAGACTGTCTCTGCCTTCAACGCAAAAAACAGACAAATGCTCTTCCGACAAACGAAAATCAGAGCTAGTCGTCCCTTCCTCTCAGTTTGAAAGAAACGGTATCGCAAACAACCCTTCCACTCCGCAACCGAGGAAGACTCCGCTAACGTTCAGCCAGCAGCCCTCTCCGAGTCTAAGAAACCTGTCTCAAAGTGTCGCCAGAAGTAAGAAGGACAGTCCACGCCTTCTTAGCGTGAGAAAATCACCTGCTGATAGCATACCCAACGAAAACGATGAAAGAGTGACTTCCACATCAGCTGTGAAGAATGCAGGAAGTGTAGCAGGACAGAAAACAGCAGTGAAGACTGAGTGGGAAGAGAAGAACTGTGTTCCCATGACATTTGTGACAACAGGACTTAGTAGAGAAGAGACAGTAAGTTCTGCCTTGTATCTTGTACTTTTGGTCCTTACCTGTAGATGACTGAAGCTTTTGATAAGACAAGCTGATGTCAGTTATCATTTGCTGAATTTGTAATTATAGTGTGCTGTGGCATACCAAAGATAACACAGTTTTAACTTTTCTGTTGCCAACTTCGTAACATCACTTGCAAACTAGAACTTATGGTATAGTACTGAAAATTTAAAGCTTATGTGTAAACTGTAAAGTACTTTTAAAAGAATCACTGGCCTTTAAGTAAAGTGTTCAGTAGAATTGCTAATAAATCCTTTTTTCTCTACAGCGAGCAGTGCAGGACCTGGCCAAGAAGACAGGGTCTCAAGTCAAGCAGTCTTTTGACAACAGCACCACTCATGTCATCACTAGAACAGGTGAATCAGATAACTTCTGACCAATAGAAACATGTGTTACAACTTTGTTGAGCAATCGGGAGCCTTGTTTCATTTTGTGACTTTTAAATCTAAGCTATAGACATTCACCAATCATATAACTTGTTACAACTTCTTTGGCCAATGAACATTCTTGTTTCTTGCAGATGTGGACCAGTTCTGTTCCCGTACCCTGAAGTTCTTCCTGGGCATTGCAGGCAGGAAATGGATTGTGTCTTACCAGTGTAAGAAGACTTAATGAACTTAATCATTACAGACAGTATAAGGCTGAAAATACTGTATCTGAGATGATTATGATTATCATTTACTTATGTTTTTAATGTTAAAATCATGGTCTTGATTTTTCAGGGATTGCTGCCTGCTTAGAGGAAGGGAAACGGGTTCCAGAGGTCAGTCATTATTTCTCAAAAGCCACACAGATTTTCTTTGTCGATTATTGTGAAGTTTTGGTCATGTTTTATTTTCCCAAATTGCGTGTGTTTTTTCCCCCAAGTTGTGATAGTATGTGTAAAAGTGCTGTCCGGTTCTTAGTGTGTTAGAGCAGAAATGTACATGAAGCATTGTCAATTATCATTTTTAACCTTCTCCCTGCTGACTTTAGCCTGAATGTCATTCTAGTTAGTGTACCAGGGCTCTCCCCTCATATGAGTATGGGAACCCCTGTAAACTAACAAGAATGACATTCAGTCTATGCTGCCTAACCTGTAACCAATAGAAAATTGTTAGCCAAATGGCCACTTCACTGTGCTAAAGGTTAACATCTGTAACATTTCCATGGTACTACAGGATCCGTATGAAGTTCGAGGAGATCTGGTCCACGGTTGCCATGGTGGCCCACGACAAGCTCGTTCCAACAAGGGCAAGGTAAGTAACTCTTAACTACCACCTATGGACTAGCTTCAAACTACAATGTACCTATATTGGGTATCACTGAGTAGAAGGGATTTTAGGAAGAATTGTCTACTGCATTGTGGTCGCATACATTTTCTACCATGTACATGTACCTACAACCGCGGTATAAAAACTATCTACATGTATTCCTAAAGGCAAAGTTACCCATGGAAATAAAGGTTATTGTCTCTAATCTGTTTTTTGTTTGTTTTTTTATTTAAAAAAAACACATGGTGAACATACATGTATACTGCAGGACTGTGTAGAAGTCCAATGTCGAATGCCACAATGCCACAAACGTCTCTTACAGGAGGATTCCTACCTGTTAGTATGCATTAAATTTACATGTAAGCCTCTGCAATGTTGTGCTCATACTACATTTTTCTAGCACACAATCTATATTGTATGAAGTAATGGTTATGTTTGTCTCCAAACAGCTGCTGTTGTCTGATTATGAGGTCTGCATCTACGGAAAGTTTACTGCACTCACCAGAGGTACTTGCTTTTTTTCTTCATCTTGTAATTTTTTTCATATATTGATTATATTATTCATTTAGGTATTTGTAAATGCAAGCTTTCCTTGAAAAGCTGATCTTATCAGTGCTTTTTTGTAACGAGAATCAAGTTTTTAATCCTCAAAGAAATTGCTGAAGGAAAGTCAGAATCCTCAAAACCCTTGTTTATTCTATCACATCATAAAACATTGTTTTGCATTTTCTACAGATGACCTGCAGTTCATGGTTGAGCTGTGTGGAGGCACTGTTATAAAGGAACCTCATATGTTTCCTCATGATAAGGTGAGTTGGTTTTTCTGTTGTCATATTTTTCCAGCTTTCCCCTTTTTTAAAGAAAAAGGAGTAAGATTTATAGACAAAAGACACACAAAATTACCCCACTAATCAATGTTTTCATTTACAAGTCCCAGTGTTGTGCCTTCTCCAAATGTTGAGTGCTAAGCAGAGAAAGCAGTTTTAAAAGTCTTTGGTATGACCCGGCCGGGGATTGAACTCACTACCCACCTACCAAATGCAAAACGAACACTCACAAAGATTTTAAAAATGGCAACTATTCCTGACCACCCCTCTGTATATTTTAGAATGGTATAGTCCTTAACATGCACAGTCAATAGTTTCACAAAGAGTGGAGTCCTTGACAGCGGTTTAAGTGCCTTCAGACCACCTCTGAGAGCTTAAAAACCAATTCTGGTCTCACAGTCTGGATGGTTTGTTGATACCCAAGTATTTGACCCCAGATAACCCCGGCCTGTGGCAAAATGTGTGTTGAATGTATGACGGATATTCTTGCATATTACTTAAAATGCATTTTAGTTTGCGGGGATTTAATTTTGCTGTAGGGAGAAAAAGGAGTGTTCGTGATGGTTTTTAGTTCACGGTTGCAACAATATGGGGTAGGCAGACAGAAGACAGAAAAGCATTTCCGCAGTGATTTTAAGTTTGCGGTGAAGCGGTCTAAAGCTGAAAAGAAAAACGTGACCATTAAACCACTGCAAAAATTTCAACACTTACAGACAAGTTACAGTACATAGTCTCAAAGGTACTTCATGTGTCAAGCTATACACACAAAGGCCATTAATTTGAAATCTCATAGTGTAACCTTACAGCATAATGTAATTCGCTACAGAAAGACTACCAGTAGTAAGCATTACATGTAGACTCATTAGCCCCAACCTCTGGCACAGGCAGGCACTAAGCTGTCATAGTTTGAAGCCAATTTGGTGGCATTATAGTGTAAAGACAAAGGTTTATTATTATTATTGGTTGAACATATGATCTCTATCAATGTGTTAGTCAAAACAATTTTAAACATATTGGCGGTATTGTGCCTCTACACAGGCAGTTATCAGCCGATGTGTACTGCGTTTGCCGATTTTTAGCGCACCCTTTTAGTTAACTTGTCGACAATGTTTGAACAAATTTGGTGCAGTTATCCGGCATTGGTGACAATGCGCAGTGCAGATATACGGAGTCACTAACAATGCAGTGAATCTTATTACCTGGATATCTAATCTTCATCGACAAATGCAGTGAATGGAAACCTGTTTGGGATTTTGAGATTCGGTGTAAAAAATGGAGTGTGCGTTAATCCGTTGTGCAATTAAATAGATTCTACTGTACTTTGACAATAAGAATATTAAACACAAATTGTTTTTTCCCTTTTGTCTTGTAGAAACCCTTAATTGTGAGCCAGATAGATGCCAACCAACTCACTGAGGAAGACTACAATGGTAAGACAGAACAACATATTTGTTCAGCCTTGTCAAAAAAAATGTTCAACTGTTCATTACATGTATTACCTTGTCTTCAATAGTTTTTATACAAAAAGGTAGAAATAAGAAATTTGATTTCTTCGACAGTCTTCATAGACTCCAAATCTTAGAGAAGAAAAAAGAAACTCATTATATAAGCTTGTTTTCTGTGTGGAATTGTTCAAAAGGCTAACACAAGGCACCTGGTATCTTATTGATTTGCAGCAAGCTGTCACTGACATGTAAATATTGTCCTTTTCCCAACCTTTCCAAAGAAGTGAGATTTCTTTTTTGGAGGGAGACTGGCTAAAATCAATGTGGACACAGATGTTGCATGTGAAATAAAGCTTTTGTGGCCTTCGTTTGGCAAAGGCATCATGTTTTCAGGGTTTCTCATTGTGAAAAAATTGCAAAAATCAAAGGGACTAGGCAGATGCCAAACTTGAAAGCAGAATCAAACATTTTGTTTTATGTCAATCAGGGCTGTCACCAGCTTAAGTTTTTTTCCGTCGCACTCATTTTTTGAGCCTATGTTTTTGTCGTTAAATCTGTCATTTCTACCTTATGAAAGTACATTTTCATCAATTTCATGTCATGAAGTTCACATTTTTGAGATGTAAGCAAGCAACAAGCAAATTTCCATCCTAGGATGGAGGGACGGATCCAAGAGACAGCCCTAATGTCAATGAACCGTAGACAATCATTAACCGATTTTTCTCGTTTCTGCAGCGTTTTACCGACGGTACGGAGTTCTATCCGTGACAAGGGACTGGATCCTAGACAGCGTATCGAGTTACCAGGTGCAACCAATCGAACGCTACATGATGTGTTCTTCAAAAAACCAGAATGTCATTGTCATCGACTGAGCTTCGTCTATAGAAGATTTCTTTTAGAGCATGGAATGAGATAAAGATTCAGTTACAGTGACAATAAACTGCAAATGTTTTAGACAAGATGTAAATAAGCACTTTACTTATTCTATTAGAGTAGCATAGTGTTGTTGCTTTTTAATACTAGTGTAGGGATAGTATTAGATTCCTATATGATAGTCTTTTACATGAGTTTTTTTTCTTCGCAAGAATTCTGCATACGTAAAGAATTGAACTGTTTATCTAAAGCATGAGAGGTAGAAATTGGTTGTCTTTGATATTGCTGGGAATTTGAAGGCTGAGCCAAGATGTTTCAAATCAGTTTTCTGGAGAAATGATAGCTATAACATATATCTAGACATACAGATATGTGCCTTACTTCAGAATAAACTTGTTAGAAATTTAATAGTTGATTACGCTACGCAGCAAAATATTTTACCACAACTTACCTACAGTTATGACGCAGTCCATCTATAATTATATTACAAGGTTTATTGAAAATCTGGAATTGGATGATTTTTTTTAATAGCAACAATTTACAAGAGATATGGAATTAGAATTTTGCATACTAAGGCCTCATTGACTTGGGTATATGGATGACATCCTTGCGCTTATCAAATTTCGTCCATTTAAAAAAAAATTACTATAGTACACCATACTGTTTATCGTATAAAGAAGCTGCAACAAAATTTAAAAAAATATATGCTATAATTGCAATTTTTTTAAACTACAGAAAATGGATACTAATGAATGAATTATTTCAAAGTTAAAGAACATTGATGAACAAAAAGAAAGTATTGTTTATTCAACCTTCCTGGCCACTTAGATTTTGTAATGAAGGTAATTGTTTTTCGCATGTACACATCAGTTTTGGGGTTCCCAGAGGATGCCATCCATATAATCAAATCAGCATGGCCTAATACCAGCCAGTCATTTTCAGCACTCTCAAATCACTTAATGAACTGCCACTTTAGAAGGTCCTCCTTAACAGGTCTCCACTAATCCACCTGCAATTGTATAGAAAGGACGTTTGAATGGTTTTGATATGTTGTAGAAGGACCACTTGAAATGGTCGGGGAACGGGGATCAAGGATTTATAAAAAAATGTTGCGGAAACACAAAGGTCACTAATCACTGGACTAAGCACTCTACAGAGCTTGCAACACATTATTGTACACCAACCGTCCTTATTCCCCTACGAACAGAACTCTGTCCGCAGCAATGAAGAACAAACTAAATTCATTACTATACTACAGGCTCCGTCCCAGAGGCGTCGCCAAAAATTCAATTTTTTTTGCAATTAATTTTCAATTCCTCTTTCCAAATCTCCAAGCAGATGTAAACTTGATCTCACTTTTGCACGTCTTTTCCTTCGTTCTGCAAGTTTTTCAAGCGGCACGAGTGTGTGTTTGACTGGCAGGCCTATACCTTTTATCTGCTTGAAAATGTATTATTTTCCGAAGTACAGCCGGTAGCAAAAAGACGCCGCTGCGTTTCGGATCATTAGCAGTCCTCTGACTAGCTTTTGAGTTCGTGGCTTCATTGATGTTCAAGTGTTTAGTATGACCACTTAGTGTTTAATGGGCCAAAGACGTACGGCTGTGCCCTTGAAAGAGGGGGAAGCTCCAATCTGCAAATCTACATTTCTCATCTGTTGCAATCTCTAAATAGAAATAGGGAGGAAAGATCTTAATATTTTGGTTGCCCCTTGTTTCTCCGGCACATGTAGAACGGAAAGTTACAGCCAGACGTTATGCATTTTCCTCCTAGTATTCTGGTAATTACATCGTTGTGCCATTTAAAAGATCATTACGTGGTGGGATATGGGTGGAGCCTTTTCATTGTGCTTTGATGATAATCTGTTTTACGCCGCCTTGTCGTCTAAAGAAAAATATATATAAAGCATTCTAGAAAGTGATTATTGTGGGTGAGTCTAGGACCAATTTTTAAGCAGATGTTGGGAAGATTAAACCTGTGCTGATTTCCTGACGTTGACGTTTTCTGATCATCTCTAAACAGATGCAGGGTCCGACTCGGTCGGTTTTATTGCGCAATGTCTTTCCAGTTGCCACCGGTGGCTTTGGATATACTCGTTGACCCTTTCGATACTGCCTTGCCACCGATAGATCTTGGAGGTTAGGGGCGAAGAGCCAAAAACGGTGGCAACTGAAAGACACGTACAACAAATTGGAGCACGTCGCAAAAGCACTGAGTCAAACCCTACATATTCTTGGAGATTAGTTTTAAGCTGTCAGACCGGCTATTAAAAACGGGGCTGTCCCGAAACCGCCACGATCTCACGACCTCGACCCTCAGCAAAAACGGGCATGCAGAGCGTCACGTTGTCGCACCCAAACATCTGCTTGCTTATTGGAAACACCCAAACCCTTGACCACAGTTGATCTTTATCTAGCTACTCTATCAGTAGCTGTCAAGGACGCCCTTTCGTCACTGTCAAGGACACAGCCTGAGGGCAGGTGGTCTGGGTTTCATTACCACTCCACAGTCAGGTTCGTCTTGCAGATGGAAGACGATTTTAACAATCTCTGTTCAATGGTAGCCTCCACCAGGCCTTCCTACGGAGGTATGGATCGTAGAATTAGGCAAAAAGGGGCCAGGAGAGTTAGTCCACGGAAGGGTTAACATTTCCCCCTACCGCATGCAAATGAAAACTGCTATGGTACCCAAAACCCTAGCCTCTACCAGGCCCCGCGGATGGCTCGGGAAAAATAGTAGAAATTGGCCAAATAGAGTGAATAGTATGCTAAGGGAATCGGCTACGGAGAGAGGGTCCAATATGCCATCGACAGTATGCCATCGCCAGTACAGAGCGGCAAACTGTAACGTTACCCCTACTAGCTCCGATTGCATGTTATTTGGCCAATTTACTCTTTCCAGCCTGGAGTCTGTTAGAGGCTAGCCGAACTCTCCTGGCAAAATATTCTCCCTATAGGCAACGTCAGAGTGTCTGAACCAGCATAGTCAGTATGGTAGAGACTAGTTCTACTTGCTAAGCCATACTACAATTAAGGTTATAATGTATGGGAACACTAAAGTGTACGCGGAATTTCAAGAAGATTGTTAGATATGCATGTGTCTCTCTTAAGATGAAGGATAGGAACAGAAAGCTATAAAGGTATATTTTGCACAAGATGTGTCGTCGTACGACCATCGCACGATCGTAAACTGGGGCCTTAGGACAGTCGTGCACGTGTCGCAGTACAAAATGCGGTCGTTGTCGGGGGTTGGGTCTGCAGAAAATACGATTTCCTTTTTGTGTAATCATTTACACAAACAAACAAACAAACAAACAAAACAAGGTCGTCGGTGACATCCAGGTAATGAGATACGCAAGAAAACAGTTACTCAAGCAACTGGAGAAATTTTGGAAACAGTCAGGCGTTTAAACTAACATCCACAAACTTGTCAGTCACTGACGAAAGATAGTGAATGCTACATGAAACGTCTGACGGGTGCCAAAATCTCCCCAGTTGGTTGAGTAACTCTTATCGTCAAGGGTAAAACGAGGTCTTGTTGACGGACGTATGAATCAATTTTCCCGCTGACCTATCCATCCATCAGGGTGACGAATTTTCGGGAAAACAAATTTTGTCAGCTGTTGACATGTGTCTGTCACCCCGAGTGTCGGGTTCGCCCGGACGGTCATTTTGGTCACGCCCGATCGGTTTCATATCTGTCGCTGTCACAACGCTCATGTTATTGTTATGACATGTCCGAGCCATCCGTTACAAAACTAGCCTACCCTGTGCTTTCATGTCGCAGCTCTCAAGAAGAACTTAATTGTACGACAATCGTACACGGTACAATGTATGGCAACAACTATTATTTAAACATAGTGCAAAATAAAGGTATAGTATAAAACTTAACATCCTAATTACTAAAGCAATTAGGGCTAGCATAGGTCTTTGATTTAGTGTTACAATCGAGTTGGGCTACTCATGAGTTTCGTTATTTTTTTCTGATAATAAAACAGTCTTTAATATATCTACCTATTTTGCATTGTGGGAGTTGTTGCATCTAAAGGACCCTAAAGATATATTCAAATCTGTCTGTATCAAGTCTTTTGAAATTGATGTATGGTATACTAGTATCATATACGGTACATGTACTGAACAATGTTGATTCCTCCAGTTCTTAGTGCAATACCTGTCTGTTTTTAATGAAATGTAAGAATGATCGAATGATCTGATCAAGGAGGTTTTATATAAAACCTCCTTGATCTGATATAGCACATCGATAGTGTACTACCGTCTGTATTGAAGGGTATATAGTACTCCGTGTTGTATTACTAGTATTACAGCCAGTAGGTACCCATCTGAGTAATGAGGCTGTTGTAACATGCTCGAGGTACCTCCTCGAACACAGGACCCCAATTTTACGTCTCTTCCGAAAGACGGTGCAGCTCCAACAAGAATGCCCTTCCCGGATATATAGGTAATGATATTTTAAAAAGAATCATTTCAATTTGATCACGAGTACATACAATGAATCATCCAATAATAATTGTGATTTTAGAGCAACTTAATATTATGTAATCTCTGGAGTGCAATTCAGGTAACGAAAGGTTACCTGTGAGGCTGTTGTTTGTTTTCCTGTAAATATTGAATAAGAATTTGTAGGGTGTTGGTAGCCACTGTGATCTGCCATGTTGGTGGGTTAGAGACGGCTGTCACGTGACTACGATACAGCCGCCATGTTGGTGAGTCAAAGACGTATTGATAGTCACGTGACTACGATACAGTCGCCATGTTGGTGGGCTCAAAGACGTACTGATAGTCACGTGACTACGATACAGTCGCCATGTTGGTGGGTCAAAGACGTACTGATAGTCACGTGACTACGATACAGTCGCCATGTTGGTGGGTCAGAGACGTATCGATAGTCACGTGACTACGATACAGTCACCATGTTGGTGAGTCAAAGACGTATTGATAGTCACCTGACTACGATACAGCCGCCATGTTGGTGAGTCAAAGACGTATTGATAGTCACCTGACTACGATACAGCCGCTATGTTGGTGAGTCAAAGACGTATTGAGTCACGTGACTACGATATAGCCGCCATTTTTGCTGGTTAAAGACGCTTGTGACGTCATCTTGTGAGAACTGTTAACAACAATTTCTGTTTTCTCTTGATAGATCCTGAACTTTTGGAAGGGGCCACACAGGCCAACTCTTCGGCACCAGGGCTAACATGCCCCCGAAGATATTGTGCCTCGGGCCCCCCTGAGGAAGGCCCTTCAGCAACAATTACCCCTGATATGCAGTGCCTCAACATATATGAGAGAGCTATCCTATTCTATCTTAGGTTTTCTCCTCAAAACGATTTTAGAAGATCCCATCCATAAAGTGAAGACTTTTCGGCCTTTCTTCCTGCTCTAATGCATTCTAAAGCCCTTCGCAGGTCGCATTACCTGTGCAACAATTAACCACTGTATTTAGAGAAACCCCCGGACTTTTAAAAGATATCTTTTGAAGAAGGACAGGCCACCAACATAATGGGCGATGAAGCCGGCCAGGTATTCATATTGTGCAAGTTGTGAAATCGAAGGCGCCAGCGGTCTGACATCTTTCAGACGGCACCAGTTCAATCTTCTCTTGGCTGTCGGACAATAAGACGGAGATGTAGACTTCTTAAGGTAGATGTTTCCCAGTCAATGCGTTGAGTGAGCCGCTTTGTATACTCTTTGTTCCTGAAACGAAACTTTTCGACCGTATGCGTCTAGCAATTTTGAGGTACAAATTTGAAAAGGTGAAAGATACTGTGCAAGAATTCTTTTATGTTCAGGCAATTTGACTGCACTTATCTTCTGTAAAAAGAGTTGAGCTTAACTAATCTCCAAGAAAATCTATCGGTGGCATGCAAGGCAGTAGAAAGGGCCAACCAGTATCAATAGCTCCGGTGGTAGAAATTCTTAACCGCGTAAAGTTAGCTTTTTTTAAAGTTCGTTTTTAAACACGGAAGGGTTGATATACGTTTACGTTGCTAATGGGAAGAAAGTATTTTTCTTTGGTCTGCTTTCTTTCATTTTTTTTTGGCTCAATCTGAGAATGAATGGATCGACCTAAGCTTGTTTGACCTTGGCGTGAGTCCACAAAACGACTGTGAGGCAGCCAAGGTCAAGTCCCCGCCGTGTTTAGACTGGCTGTTGTCTGGACTCAACTGTTTTATAATCGTGATTTAAAACCTCGCTCTCTTTCCACTGTACTCGACTTGGAGTGCAACTTAGCACACTCCAAGCAGATGTGTTGAGGAATTAAAAAAAAAACATTTGTACATAACCATTCAACCGACGTTTCGGTGACCGTCTGTCACCTTCCTCAAGCCACTTTGTACTGCAGCTGTAGGTGTCGCTGCTTACAGATGCGGTCCCAAATCTGTAAGTAGGTACAACCTCCGTGGTTACACTTATACCTTTCCAACCTGATGAAACTATTCACAGATGTGTTGGGGGGGGGCTTGACTCCTTTTGATAGGCAGTATAGCGCTACTTTGATGTACATGATCATGTCAGTCAACGTTCTTTTCTGATCCTTTCAGATCCCTGTAGTGCCTAGTCCCACATAGCCGGTAGTAAGTTTCCTTGCTGTTTCAGCAGCAGGGGAAATATTTCACAGGGAGGGGTTGCTAGCTCTCCCCCTTTAACGTGCTCGAGGCTCCTCCTCGAACACGGGACCCCCATTCTACGTCCCTTCCGAATGAAGGGAGCAGCCCCAACCGAGATGCCCTTCCCAGGATTAAACCGGGGTCTCCCAGTTATCGACTAAGTGGAACCAGGACCTCAACTGCGAGACTGCTAACAGTTGGACCACAGGGGCATCCCTAGAAAGAGGTATACAAAGTCTAGACGCAGAAAACACTATACTGAACCCTACATCTGCTTGGACTTTGTGGTATAGTGGGCTAACTTTTATGTGTCTCTTGTTGATGATTGGAAATCTTATGATCACAAAACAGGATGACATGGATTGACCTCCGAGCAAAATTTATAGGAAAGATCGTATCGTGACTACCTCGTTCAGTTTTCTTTCTTTCTTTTGCTTTTATCGATACTGAATTCGGTAAAAGTCACAGTGGGAGAAGAGGTGCCAGCTGTCTACAGACCCTCGGGCAACGTTCCACAAATTTGTTCTGGGAGACGATGAAAAATTGCACCTGAAAAGACACTTGGCATCCTTGGTTACAGGCGCCTTGCCAAAACAAGAAGAAAACTCTTTAAACCTCAGTCGTAAAGCAAGGTTCGCCTCGATTCCCAGACTTATGTCTACAGCTGAAGTTTATAAACAATTTATCATTTATAATTATTACCGACATGAAAAATGGAGGTAGGGTTTTTTGTCCTGTCTGTCTGTCTGTCCTGTGTTTCCGGATTTTGTAGTCAGCATAACTTTTGAGAGAAATTAACTCTTGAAAGAACCTCTGGATGGATTACGATGATGTTTGGTATGTTGGTAGGCCTTGGGAAGACGAAGATCAAGGTCGATTTTGGGCCACCTGGTATGTGACCTTGGTACTGAAGCAGAACTTCTGTTTTTTTTTAAATCTTTTGACCTGGACGTGCTATGGTCTTAATTTTGTGGTGGCATATAGCTTGTTATGTAAGTAAGAAGTTGTGTAGGTTTGGGCCCCCTAGCAGCTTGCTCTGGAACTGCAGAGGCGTTTTTGTCAAAAACTTCCAAGGAAAATATCTGAACAAAGAAACAACGGATTTCCATGATATTTAGTAGGGAACAACGGCATTGAACCGCTGCGACTTTGTCAAAATTGCCTTTTGAACGCAGGCTACTTTTGCTCTACGCACGTTCGTTTGTTATCAAACACTGAACTGTTGTCATCACCGAAAGGCCATGGATTTCACAGAACCCAACACAGGTCAGTCTTTCCGAGTGACTGCAACACCGCCTCAGGGTAGCGCTGCCCTACTTTTTCCTAAATCCCGGACTTTGTAGTTAACATCTATTTACCAACAATACTGAGATGTTTTCTTTTCTTCAGATGGTCTCTGACCTCTCGCCTGAAGCTATCTGCATTGTGTATTGTACCTTGCCGTCTTTTAGTCAACAATCCCGACTTAATGCTAAACAATGATGCTTCTCAGGCCAGCCACGTGGACTTATAAGCCAAGAATATGACAGAAAAGCCCATCGTTTTATGCTGAGGTGTTTTTTTTCTTTCAGATGGGCACTGACCTATCCCCCGAAGCTATGTGTATTGTGTACTGTGTACCTTACTTCTTTTGTTATCTACAATCCGGGAGCTGTCTTTATGCTATACAATGATGATTCTCAAGCCAGCCACGTGGACTTATAAGCCAGGAAAATGGCTGCCCAACGTTTTTACATGAACAACTAGTTTCCAAAACCCCACCCTATCACATCTGACATCAATGATTTACCTCTGCTGTCAAACGGCCGTAAATTCAACTCTATTTTTAACAGAATTCAACCAAAACATACAATCAAATAACTATTAATCAACTTTATTACTTAACGTATACTGAAGGGCGTACAAAAGAGGTGGATGTAAACAACAGTGAACTGCGCCAAGAATGAAGAACTTAGGATGTAGATGAGTGAGCTGTTCCTTTAATTTTTCTTCTCTCTCAAAATCTTTCTCGCTTTCCCTTCTGTCCCCATACCTCCCGTTTCTCTTTTTGATGCCGTTTCTTTCTTTCTGTCTTTCTTTGTTTCCTTCTCTCTCTCTTCCTTCCTTCCTTCCTTCCTTCCTCTTTCTTTCTTTTTCTTTCTTTCTTTCTTCCTTTCTTTTTTCTTCCTTTCCTTCCTTCCTTCCTTCCTTCCTTCCTTCCTTCCTTCCTTCCTTCCTTCCTTCCTTCCTTCCTTCCTTCCTTCCTTCCTTCCTTCCTTCCTTCCTTCCTTCCTTCCTTCCTTCCTTCTTCCTTCTCTTCTCTTCTCTTCTTTTCTCTCTCTCTCTCTCTCTCTCTCTCTCTTTCTTTCCTTTTCTCGAGCGCATAAGTACTAGCAATATACGTTTCACGACAAGCAGTTTCCCCTCAAGACCGTACGATCTTTGTGTAATCAAATAACTACTTGTCGACCCTGTAGATGATATAATCAAAGGTCGCAGACATGCCGACATCTTTCTTGATATCATCGCCAAAAAGCACTTAACCGGAGCCGACCCGAGCTTGAAAGCTTGTAATTGAATGATGGTATATCAATGGAACTACGGAAGCTGGTTGAAAGGTTCAAGGGGTTCGGGGGTATCGTATTTTGTCTCTCTCTAAGGTACAAGAAAGAAGACTTTGATTTGAAGGAAAAACAAAGATGAGATGAAGTTTTTGAACGGAAATGAGTGGAGGGAAAAGTCTTTGAAATGAAGAAAACGGGGAAATTTCAAACTTGTATTTTCCAGATATTGGTGTACAGAGATTCGCGTGTAGTCTACTTTCAGATCAGAGAAAAGAAACTCTAATCGTTTCAAGGTTTGTGTCACATATTGGATTGTCCTTTCCAGTGCGATTTGGGACAGAAATCTACCGACATGTCGACAAGTTGATCTAGCGCACTGACGACTTGAAAACTTGTGACATTGAGGAACGTTTTTGGCGACGGAATATCTGCTTGGAGATTAGATACAAATGTATCCCATCCTTTAATACAAATCGTATATCCCGTAGAGAGTTTTAAATCGAATAAAAGTGAATCCCTTTACAAATTTCACCTCCCACCGATAGCCTTGTAACCCGTCATTTCACGATGTAATTGATATGCGGGTTTATAAATGGCACAAATGGTCGTTAAATGGATTCCAATTTAGCTCCCCGAACCCCATAATGACCCCCTGGATCCGATTAATCCCCCGGCTAACGACGTCAGGGCGCCAACGGGCGCCACAACGAGGCTCTAGGGTGCCCCTCTGGCGACACATCGGGGACGGTACGTTTTATAGCGGGCATTGATGTGCAGATGAGAGCGGCGCCAGGCCAATAACGAAGGCGACTTGGTTAATTTTCTTCAAGCAGATCTTGGGCGGTTGTCTGGTTGAAAAAGCAAAAGAAAGCCAGCAGCCAAAAAAAGGTCGCGTTTTAATCTATTTAGATGCCTTGCAAAAACACAAAAACTGGTGAAATTACAAAAAAAAAAGAGTCTTATTTAATTGGAATGGGTATGGTTTTGGTACGTTCGTCAGCTAAAGAGTCTTCTACACTTCTTTATCCGAATAGCATTGTCTCAAATGCACCACAGTCTGGCAGAACACAATAGTCAGGAAGCCCCATACCCAATGACTTATTCATGCTATGCTATGAAGCAGTATTACCGAATGTCTGAAAATAAGATATGTCTACTAGTATACCGAGAATGTTGAGTATATTCATTTCAACAGCAGAGAGAACTTCACAACTGCCATTGGTTTTGACTTTTTTCTTCAAAAACCCATACACCCACGGCCATGGGACATATGTTCTCAGTGAAACCAAGGAGGTTAAATAGGACATAGGAAAGATTCGCAGGAGATCTTCTGACCAAGGAGGTTTGGTTTTATCTACAAAAAAACAAAACAACTTGTTATAGACCCTCAAGGGTGCTGTGAGGATCAAATACGTACGTAGAGTCGACACTTACAAAGTTACAAGCGGGGCTCCCTTTTGATTTTGTCGCGACATCGTAACGAAACCATCCCAAGACATGTCGCGACACCCAGCTGCGATTCAGACATGCGTGTTGCTCCCTCTGCCTACCCCGAGGTGTGAAACGGTTTATCCCCGTGGCCTTTGGCCGACCGCTGTGCAGCGATCCGTGGTGCAGAGGGCATCGGGAGAAAGCTGCGGTTTCAGCGGGGTTTTCTCCGCGCTTTTCTGGGGGTGTGCCTTCGTGCAGTCGCCGGGATTCTTGCAACGGGACATCGGGCGAGCCATCCCGCACGCATTTCACGTAAGTTGGCGGTGTTTTCTTTCGGGAGGGTGCAGTGTTTGGGTCCGATCTAGCGGTGTGTGTGTTGCCTCGGCGGCTTCTGCATGCCCCGATGGGCAGCTAGCGCAGTGTTTGAGTGTGCGGGCCTGGAAATCTACGCACACCCCTCGCCAACTTTCCCAAACCACCTCCCCATTTTCTACAAACCCTCCCGACTTTGCATTAACCTTATTAAAGAACCCTCTCCAAGACGCTGGAAACTTCTCCACGTTTTAGTTGAAACCTCCAGCGGAAGAAGTTTACAGTGGAGTGATGACGTCATATGTAAACGACAGGCCTGTCCGAAATGTTGACCATCACTCTTGTTGTCCTCTCCACAGATGTTGAACCTAGATAAAGGCTTGCGCGGCGTAACCACCTCTCTTTTACAACACTGCTACGCTTTTAAAATCAATCCACGAAGTTTGTTACCCCCCAAACGATCACAAGGTATTAAAACACTTAAACAGCACCGTGCAAACCAGGTCATAGGAGCTCCATATTTAAATGTCCGGGGTGATTATTTGTGTCGCAATTTTTTAAGGTTGTCCCCCAAAAAACTAGCGGTGTAGTCTGCCGGTAGAACGGATTCTTTTGTCGCCAGGTATTGTCTGAATGTCACCTTCAGGACCCCGTGCTCACGTGAAGGCGTGCACGTAGCGGACCGTAGCCGGCCGGTGCAGGGTGGGACCCAGGCCAGCCAGGCTCACCCTTGACACCTGCTTGCAGCTGTAACTTTTCCACGGCCACGCCTATAAAGTTGTGTCCACATGTAGGCACCTGCAGCTTGGAAACTGGCAGAACTTTTGAGAAGATTGGGGAGAAGAGTTTTTCCCTCTTTTTTTCTTGTAGGGATAGGAATTGTTTTGATATGTGCTTTTGATATAGGAAAGTGTTAATTGCATGGGCAACTTGGAAACTGGCAGAACTTTTAGAGGATTCTTTTTATATAGGGATAGGTTGAATTGTTTTGACATTTAACGTCATGTGCTTTTGATATAGAAAAGAATTGTTCACTTTGAAGGCACCTGCAGGCTGGAAACTGGCAAAAGTTTTTAGAAGATTCTTTCCTTTTCTTTTTTTAGGGATAGGTGGAATTGTTTTGCCATTTATGTGCTTTACCTTAGGAAAATGTTTGACAAAGTTTCAAAGAAAAAAAATGTCAATTGCAATCTTGTGTTGAAAGAAAGGTTGAAGGAATATTTTGGGAAAGATTAAAACATTTGATGAAAAATGCACCAAGTCTTATGATAAGCATATTGCATTATATAATGTTATAGAAAGAGTTGATATTTCATGATCAGGGTTGGAGACTGAAAAAGTCAATTAGATTTCAAAAACTTTTGTTGACATATTTTTTCAGTACATTTGTCCAAGTACTATCATGATGTTGCTAATATTTTCATCTACTTTCTTCATTAAAAAGTTACTTAACGTATCTTAAATATTCCATATTGGGTTATGAAAATGAAATTTTGTGTCCTGTGAAAATGTGTGTATTCCTTTATTGTACAATGTAAAAGTACAATGTCAGGAACTCATGTAAACTGTATGAACAACTCGGATCACACTAAGCCAGAAACTTGTGTGCAGCTTTCTTGTCACACGCAGGCCTGTCAGTAACATTGTTAGCAGTAAAAGTGTTAAGTGTTATTTAGTGTTAAGACCTGGAGGATTGAGTTTCTGACCTTTGACCTTAATCCCATCCTTCTAGAGGAATACAAGCCTGTCAAACCTTGCTGATCTTGAGGAAGTAGATTCTAAAGTCAATCACCACAGTTATGGAGGAAAAATGTGTTTAAGAAAATCATCTTTACTTTCACAAGAAACTAAAAAGGTTGATAAGATACTGCCCTTTTCTTTTTAGAAATATGTACTCCTACATTTTGTAGCTTAGAGTAATATTGTTACTTATGTAACGTTGGGTAACATAAATTCGGGATTTTTCCGATAATGGTTGACTGAAATCAATCTAGCAGAACAATAAACCATCCTTTTTTTCTATTATTCTGTCAGTATCATGTACTATCTTTGCACTAATCATATATATGGTAGATTTTGTCTCTAGTCGTGCTGACACTATAATATTTCAACTTGAAACTACCGTCCGCCGCACGCCACAATGACGGTGCTGTCGGACAGGGGGGCACATTAATTCGGGAGAGAAGATTCGTCTTGAATATCTTACCGCTAATCACATTTTATACAGCAGCTATTCGTTCCATCCTTGGCTTGAGGAGAGTGCTATGGATATAGACGTGTCCAAGTAAAAAAAATACACGAAAAAACGGCCGTACCGCACGCATCAGGCCTTCGGGAACAACCCGTGTGTTGAGTCGGTAGAACGTCACTCAAAGTTCACCCCCATCGTCATGGAAATTTGTACATTATTCATCGGGGCGTTAGCTGGATGCCCATGTCCATGTGTTTCTGCTTGTGCTAAGAGCAAACTTTGAGGAAAATATCGCCATCAGTCCACTATCACACACAACATTTAGACAAAAAAGTGTTCCTCGCAAATGTTTGTCGTCTGCCGAATAGCAGGATTCTGGGTAACGAATATGGCGGCGGGAAAATTCACCGTAGTGCCGTAGCCATTGGTTGTAGCAACAAAGAGGCGTTTTGATGATTAATCACACTTAGAGTCCAGTTGTAGGTTAGCAAAAGAGATTCTAATAAGTTGTATTGTAAATAATTGTGTTGAGCAGGAAGCGGATGTGACATTTGTCTTATAAACCAGCGAACAACTATGTACATATAATTCTCCCACGAAGCCCTCAGACTGTGACAATAAGGGACGGAGAGTTTTTGACGTAGCCAACTTCTAATGCATGGTTATCGAAGCTTTTCAGACAGTGTTCTGAATGCGTTAGTCTGTCACGTTTGCATTTCTAGCGGTATTACTGATGTTGCATCTAGCACATATCCCTAAACACCCCGTTTTCGAAAAATCCCGAATTTAAGTACCCCGCGAATTTATGTTACCCAACGTTAACTGTTCAACTATAGCTCTGATAAGTGTCAGGCATGCTACTACATTTAGTTAATTAATCACTTTAACATAACCTATAAAAGGACTGAATTGCGTCATTTTATTGCCGCGTGCAAAATAGCCTTAGCTACCAAAACAACACCTCCAAACAACGAAGAAATAAATGTTGTGAAAAACTTTTTGGTTGCAAAGATTGACAATAAACTTGGCTGAGAATTAAGATTGTCTCCTGTGTACCTCAATGTTAGCCTCTTCTTGGGGTGGCGGCATTTATTTTTTTGGAGGGGAGCGCTGATATGCGATTTTTGCATTCCTCCCTCCGCAGCATAACTGCAGTGACCGCGAAACTCCGTAAGCTTGCATTGGGAGAACCTTGAGGCCCGTGTTTAAAAAAATTGTGTATAAGCATTCCCCAAAACAAACGCCACTGCTCCAAGAAGTCTGCGAAGGAGGTTACCTCAACGTACAGACTCTAAGCGTTGTCCAAAAGTTAGTGTTTGGTGTCAATGCCCTCCATCCACTGTTTGTGGTGCTTTCTTGTTGCCTGTATTGAAATGTGGGTTACCACAGGGGTGTTCCCAAGAACAAGGCTATCGGCCCATATCGCTCTTCATGGCACAAGGCACCTTTGATAGCTACATTGACAAATGGACCTTTGAAAGGGGAGATTGAGTTGCGATGGAAACAGCGGCCGAGGGCTTTTGTTCTTCAGGACCTTCAGCTTAGCTTGCATTAGCTTTGTGGTCGGCGGACAAAAGCCACGTTGTACATTGACTGCTTTGTGTATATTGGGACATCGGATCATAAGCCACAGCTAGGCTTTCAAGGATTGACGTCAAAGGGAGCTTGAGTTGCACGGCCTGGAGCAAGGGGCAGAAGTTTTTTAGGGTCAAGCAGTGTGTGATTCTTACTTCTAGGTCGAACAGGACTTAATTGAATTTTACACCAGGTAAGCTTTGGATATGTCAGGTATGTGTCATTGACCCAAGAAGTTTTTGGAGAGAAGGCATAGCTCAGCGCGCCCGAGCTTTGTTTCTGGTGTACCCCAGCGCGTAATGATGACAGACAGATCCCAGCGCTTTGTGAACGTACCCTACTTTCTCTCTCCCCATTGTTGTGGTTTTCTATTGTGCTGTTTCGCCAGGGCTTAGCATGCCCTCAGGGATAATTCTGCCACAGTGTCAGAAGAAATCTTCTGCCAAATTGATTGTGTTCTTACTGGTAAAGCCAGTCAGATAAACCAGGCCAAAAGCCCAACAGTTTAGGGCAGCTTGCCAACTGTAGATGTGGAGAGCTACCTTAAGACTGCTCAAAGTCGATTTCATGGATGATGTCCCATCAAGACCTAATTTCGATGTGAAAGTGCAAGAAAAAGAGGAATGGTTACTTTAGTACACCTAATCTTTTTGTGATGTTCAGTTGAGAAGACAATTATGTCACAATCACTTTGTTTTGAAATAGAAAATGATATTTCCTTATTTGAAAACAGTTATTCAAAGTTTAACTTATTTTTCTTTAAATTCCCATAGGTTCAGAATATTCTGTTTCAATAAATCAGGAACATTCTTACAATCTGTACCTTTAAAACTGGAAAATACTGAAAACTGTACTTCATTAAATCTTGTGAAGGCCACTGATTGGATAAAATTAATGTACCATGTAACAAGATCTAAATGCTGGCCCCTGATTGGTTGAAACTTGATATTCTAGATAATGCAGATTCATGACTAGCCTATGATAGTATAGACCATTAATGAAGCCCTTATTCATGTAACAAGGAGATTTTTTATACACTTTTCAAGCATTTTTTCAATGACTTGTGGAAAGGATAAATATTTGATTTCCACTTGTGAATTTAATTACATCTGTATGCCTTATGTTTGACTTTATGCTTGTGCATTGCCATTAATTGTTGTCAACTTGCAATTATCCTACGAGCATGAATTTGCAATAAAGTTATCATTATTATTTCATAGCCACTTTCCTTCAGCGGATTCAGTCGGAAAATTCACCTGTCAATAGTCATGGCTGGAGGTTTTTCTCCAGGTATATTTATGGTTGACAAGGTCTTGGTGGGTTGGCAAAAGAACGTGATGTTATAGTGTGCCAAATTGTTTGCTATGCTCGGTACCACTGAGGGGTCAAGGGTGCAAATTTGTCAGGTGTAGTGACAGGCCTTCTCCGGTTTCTCAGGAGCTCTGGGCTGTACCATTACAAATGGCGGGGGGATCAGAAGTGAATTATTTTCGTCTGACTCTGAGTTCCTTTTTTGTACCTCTTTAGAGTGTTGTTGTTGACTGATTTGTATGCTTGTTTGTTGCTTATTGGACACAAGAAGTAGAGCCCAAAACTATATGCTCTCACTTCATCTGTCAACCTCAAAGAACTTTTAATGCTTTTTTGATAGCTTATAATGTATTGCGGCTTTACTACATGTACATTTTACTGTTTTATTGCATTTTGCACTCTTCTCGATAAGTGTGTTGGGTTCTTTTTTGTGCAGAGGTTTGACACCTCATAACCAAATGCAGCTTGCATTCAGCAATTCCAAGTCTAGAAATGGTGATTTGCAACATAAATCCATCTTGTGCGTTAGATGCAATCATGATTGAAAAGTTCCCTCCTCCACAACAGAGGGGGAGGGGTGGAGGGAGTTGCCTGGATGCCAGACCCCCAATCTCTATAATATCTGTCCTCTGGGGATACTGTAAATGCATTTAAGTTTGCATGGTTTTTATTTCGCGCTAAATTGAGTGTTTGCGGTGGTTTTAAGTTTTCAGCAGCGCTATAGTCACATACTGCTACAGTATTGGACAAAATTTTTTGCGATGGCTTTAAAAGTTTAAGTTTGGGATGAAACGGTCGCTGCGAACATAAACCACCGCGAACATTTCTGCATTTACAGTAGATATTATAGACATTGGGGGTCTGGCATCCAGGCTAGGAAGGGAGCTGATTCAGCAGACATGCATGGGTAGAGCCAGGTGATGTACTGTAAGTCTTAAAATGTTTGTGATGGTTTTATTTTCCATTTTTCGCAAAATCACAACAAAGTGAATATGCATTTCCCGATGTAGTACAACTGTTCTACAGTGTTGTGTCATAGGCGAACTCAAAACACGAAAACCTCCTTTCCCCTCCTATCACGAAATTCAATTCCTTCCCCAAAAATACATGAATTTACAGTAATTCTTGGAGTTGTTCACCCCATTACTGATCATGACCTATCCAGGATATCAGGTCAGAAGAGAAAATTTCTGCTGAAGGCAAAACGTGGCCTTTTGTGATAACCCAGGGGACAAACCATTAATTACAGTAGGGGGAGGAGAAAAAGAGTTGGTACAGAAGTCTTATTTCTTGTCACATATGATGGTAGAAAATATACCTAAAACTTTTATTATTGGGTGGGCCGACTACTCTCTCTTCGCAGCCAGGGGCTGAATTGCTAGGAGCGCACATTTGGCGGGGCTAGATCGCGAGGGTCTGGAGCGGCTGCCATTCAGCGCTAACTCAGGTGACCTCAATACGACAATTGCCCCATGTACGGCCATAGGACTGTAGGTTTTTAACCACTCACACCGGGAAGGACCCCTACAACTAAAACTGTAAAAATTTAGAACAGTTGTTTGAGGAGGGGCATCATTTATGTAGGAATAGCATCGGGAGTGGTCAATTTTATGATAAAAAGTTTTTTGAAGATTTTTGCAAATCAAACCCAAAGGAGTGGGTTGACAGTCATAAAATAGCAGCTGATTGAAACAGAACTACACGGAGACCAATGCCCGCTTTAGACTGATGACCGTATCTTGTGGTGACTATCGTTGTGAGTGATGGTTCTCTTCAGACGCATGTCCAAAATGTATTTCGAGACACCTGTGACGCACAATTCCATTGCCATGCACGTGTCACCCACTGTGAGTCACGCACACTAATTCAAAATGGCGGGAGAACCGCTTCTTTCCGCCATGCAGCAGACTCAGTTTTTTTCCGTTTGCAACATATGTTGCCCTATGACTACATACTCAAGCAGGCGGTAGAAGTCTAGGCTTCACCTTGTAAATGTTTACAATGCTACGTTCCTTTCTAATCTTGAATACTGATTCTTTTCCCGTCATTTACTGCCACCCTCCCCTCTTATGACTGCTATTACTGTGGGCAGTCCCTTGGCACACTTCCAGTAGTAACAGTGGAATAGAGGCTCTCATCAGCATGACCAAAAGCCTAAATATTTAGGCTTTCAGTACCTATAAACAGAGGGGTGTTGGTATAAAACACTAGAGAACTGTGAGAATGGCTTGTCTTGGCATGGGGTAGACTGGCGGTTTGTGGTCTGGCGTGTGATTGACATGGCTGTCACCTTGAAGTAACCTTGGATGTTGAAGTTTAGTATCCCCAATACAAGCAGCAATTAAGGTACATGTACTATTAAAAAAGTTGTTTTGTAAATATGTTTTTTACCTCCTCCAAGGAGGTTTAACTTCAATTTAGTAATTTGGTTTCGCCGACATTTTCTGGTTGATTGGTTAGTTGGTTGGTTGGTTAGTCAGTTGATCATTTGGTTAATTTATGGGTTGACTAGTAGTTGGTTGGTTATGACATGTATGGTTTTATGGTTGCTTAGTTGAGTGCTAGTAGTAGGTTGGTTAACCAGTTGTCTAGATGGTTGACTAGTTCTTTGGTTAATTGGTTAATCAACTGGATAGATCAAAAGTTTTGAATCAGTTTTTTCAGTGGTTTTGTAAGCAGATCTATCTGCCAGGAATCTTTTATCATATTAAATGATTTTGATACCTGTAGATGATACAGCGAAATTCATTTTAAGTAGACATCTTTGCAGCTCTATGAGTAATGCATGACTTCAATCATCTACTGTAAATGCATTTAAGTTTGCATGGATTTGATTTCGTGGTGTGTTCGCAGTGGTTTTAAGTTCGCGTTTGAGACAATATTAGACAAGGGGGTAGGAGGGGGGAAAAATTTGTGGTGGTTCTAAGTTTGCGGCGAAGAGCTTACCGCGAGAACTGCGAACATAAAACCAACGCAAACATTTCTGTATTTACAGTAATTTACAGTAATTTAAGTAAGACCTTGGCCTATTATGATGGAGGTGATAAGATTTGGGTCAAAGATTTGAATCTGTATCCTGGTCAGGAAATTCCACCTTGGCAAAGTTTTAGGCCCTGCCAGTAGTGCCAAGTTTGCACATTATAAAGGTCAACTTTCCATCAGACTAAGAGGATGGAGAGAAAAAATTGGAGCAATAGTCTAATAGAGACCCTTGCACAATTCTCTAACTTGCCTCTAGTTTTTCTAATCTCTCTGTCATTAAACTTTTTTTTTAAAGATGATGCTTCAGTGCTGTGCTTTGTTGTCACTTGGCAGGTAGTATCTATTGTAGATCTCATTGACCTATTTGTCACATAGGATCCAGGCAGCCCAGTTTCAAAAGAACAATAAAGCCAACACCTCCACCTGTCAATCAACACGCTCTCCTGGGACAATAGCCAGAGGGTCTTTTAGGAGATTTATGAGTCCTAGACTTTTGTAAAAGGGATGAGAGGGTCTTGTAGGGGATAATACAGCATACAACTTATGGTTGTCAGAAGAAATACAGGAAGACAAAGGGACAAAAGCTGTACAACTTACTACAAGTTAAGAAAAATATAAGCTTTTAAGATCTGTGTCTTAAAAAATTTTTTTTTTTTACATATTCCTAACACCATGCAGTGGTAATAAAAATACAAAGGCAAAACTATTAAAACGAGGTAACAAAAGAATGTTTTCTAACTCTGGGTTCTTCTGGAATGTGAAGTTGATATAACAGGTATTAAACAGTGTCCTTTAGACTTACAAATATTTTCGCTGTCAGTAGACTAAAGCAAAATTGTTGACACTACATTATGCTCTTGAATTGTTGACATTCCATAGGAAAAATTCTTGACCTTAATAGTAAATAAGTCCTTTTTGTTATATGACAATGGCAATGACAAGTCAGCATAGTGCTCGTATTTATAACCCGTCAATCAAGTTATAGGCTTGTGAAGTTCGGTAACCTTTGCCTAGACTTGGCTAGAAGGTTAATGTGTATGCTTGAAATAAGAGGTAACTATAAATCTTGAAATAGTCATACTGGTTTAATGTTTCCAGTTTTCTCTGTGACGTCTTACAGCAAACGGGATGAACATGCACTCTGTCTTGCGTTGCATTGCTATGGTTGTTTTTTACTACAAACTTAGAGCACTGAAAATGCCTCTTTTTCCCACGTATCACAAAATAAACTCCTTCACACAAATTTAAATCAATTCACAGTATTAATTTATTTTCAGAATTTTATGATGTCTTTTTTCTATGTCTTAAGTGGGAAAGTGATAATTTGGCAAGGCAAAATGTGCTTTTTATTGTTTTTCACCTCATAACTAAAAAGATGAAATGGATTTCATCTGGAAAAACTCAGACAGATTGAATAAAGGGTCATGACAGTCAAGGTGATCCCCAAAGCCGTTGTTGTCTGTTGCCAGATTTCTGTCCTCTTATGACATAACTCTGGCTGACACAATATGCTGACTCAGCTCTAATAGACAGAAGACAACAGCTGCAAAACCGTAAGGGCTTCTAGGAAAGCCAACTGTATCGACCCTTCAGTCATAACTACAAAATGACTATAACTGACAATGTTACTCAACTATACTGTAAATGCAGAAATGTTTGCGGTAACTGTTTCACCGCGAACTTTAAAAAAACACGAGAACATTTTTGTCCAATACTGTTACAGTATGTGACTATAGCACTGCCGCAAACTTAAAACCACCGCGAACACTCCATTTTCCCCTTAGCAGGAAATAAAAACCACGCGAACTTAAATGCATTTACAGTAATGCTACAACCCTCTGTTTGGGAAGCATGCTGTAATGCATTTAAGTTAGCATGGTTTTTATTTCGCAGTAGGGAGAAAATGGAGTGTTTGCGGTGGCTTTAAGTTCGCTTTTGAAACAATAGTAGCGCTACAGTCATTGGTGGGCAAAAAGTTTCGTGGGGGTTTTACGTTCGCTCTGAAGAGTTTATCGTGAAAGCCGCGAACATAAAACCACCGCGAACATTTCTGCATTTACAGAATGGTAGTACACCTCTAAATTATTCTGCAATGATTTTTGGAACCTGAGCCATGACTGCTAAGGTCATGAATAAACTTTCCTGTTATATTTGTATGGTACAGAAAATAATAGAACAAGAAGATACATCTAAATATATATATTACATCATTTGTTATGGCTTTTATTCTCATAACGGACATACTTACCATGCATATATGGTATAAACATGTTGCCTTCAAGTTATGTTTTGAAAACAATGAAAAATGGAAAAATAACATATGACGTGATATGTAAACATTCTTATATAATATATAGATCTGTCTTTTGTACCCTTCTTTTTAGCCTTTACCTTTATTTGCATCTTGGAAGCACTCTTGAACAAGGTTGTCAAATTGCCTACGTTTACTTGCGGCCATTTTTGGAATGACTGCGGTCTTGCAACCAATGTCAGTGTGTGGTTCCGTTGATTGACAGTAATGAAAACGTTGCTTCAGGGGAAGCGATAAGCTTCGTTGAGCGCAAGGTAGCCGTCTGAGCGATGAGGAATTTTGTCCTGCTTGTAGTGTATTCATTGCGAACAAAGATGGCTTTGTCCGTTGATGAATATATTACACGCGATGACAACTGTTGTATTGTTTGCAGATCATTGTGCACGGAATGCCTCATTTAAGGTCTTGCTGTAACCTGTCAAAGATGAACCTTTTGGTTACCCCTTAAGGGCTTAGAGAAAGTCAAGGTCACTCGACAGTTCAAAGTCCTAAACACTGTTATTTTCAAGCTGAGTAAGGAGAGACATGGACCGATGGTTCGGTAACCTGATAGGCCTAGTACTGTGGTCTGGTAAGAAAAGAGCATTGCACAAGAACGTTTTGACAGGGCTGCTAGAAGAGCGATTTACTGTAAATGCCTTTAACTTCACAGCTGTTTTATATTCACAATGTTCGCAGTAAACCTCTTTAAAAACTTAAAAACACCACAAAAATAGGTTTGGGGTCTGGCATCCAGGCTACAGTGTTTCAACCGCTCTGCTTTCTCCCTACCTCAAAATTGAATCACCACAAACTTAAATGCATTTACAGTATTAAGTTATCAGGCTGTGTTGGAGGCACCTGTTTGAGTTCCCACACACCGTGGACATTGTGACAAGGTCGTCCAGGTGAGGTCACCTTGCCGGAGGCAGGAAAGGTCGCAAGAAGTGGTGATGAGAAATTCATGCTTGAAGACATAACTTAATAAGTATCAGCAGTCTCTTAAATGAGAATCTTTCCACACAAATTAGACCTGCTGATGCCTCACTAGTGTTTCATGCCCTTGTTTTTTCTTAGAATTAAAGCAATTAGGAAACCACCAATGAGAAAGGAGAATGACATGCAAGGAATGGTAACCCCTTGGGAGTTGTGTGTGGATACCATCAGCATGTAATGTAATTCTATTCAACTGTGTGCCTGGTGCCCTCAGGCTGAATTAGTTCTCATTTTGCAGATTCAGGTTTAGAAAAGAAAAGGGTTTAAAATTAAAACTTCCAATCTGGTTTTGATACATTACACAACAAGGAAGTCAGACACAGCAGACTTCATCGCCTTACCCATACTGCTTTGCAACTCTTCAATAGCAGTATTTCTCGACATCTGCCACAAAATCAAAGAACGTAGCATGTCCAGAACAGAAGATACAAAAACAGGAAGTTCTGCTGCAGTGCCAGGGAAAGCCGCTAGATAGGGCCCAAAATCGACCTTGACCTTTATCTTCGCCAGACCTACCCACAAACCAAATATCATTAATTACCACCCATAGCTTCTTGAGTTATCATGCTTGCCATAGTATGTCGAAACAGACCGCCAGACGCACACACAGACATAAAAGAATGCCTTCATCTAAGGTAAGATTACTGCTCAGAGATAACAATGCAGACATTACAACTACATTACAAATGAGTTGGACTGTTACAGATTTGCGTAGCAAAACCTTTGTTGGATCCGTTGGCATGTGTGGTGGCCGCCGTCTTGAATTGTAACGTCTTAGGGTCGCCATACCGATTGATTGTTAAATGAGAGGGGTGTTTTTGGGAATCGCTAGCGTTCTCTCTATTTTTAACAAATCGGCTCACAACTATCACACATTCAACTCATATAAAAAGAAAAATTCAATACCAATTCATATTTATAAAAAGACCCTGTAATCGCTTAACTAACATAGCAAACCTGAAGTATATGTAGCACAAATTCTTAACTCTAGTTTAGCATATGGTTAGGACAACTTCAAGTTTATAGTCAGTAACACTACCACCAAGGGACCATTGTTTTCCAGGGAGTTGGAAATTTCCACCCCAAATCCAGGGGTGCCAAAGAATTCATACGAATTTTACGGAATACCCATACGATCCATTACTAGAAACATACGATCCTTAAGGAATACATACGATCCGTTACGCAGAAACATACGATCCTTACGGAATACGTACAATCCATTATGCGGAATACATACGATCCTTACTATTTGTTGGGTCACACGACATGACCGCCAAATTCAAGATGGCGTACTCGGGATAACCAGTTCTTTGTACGATATCTTGGCTTTTAAGAGCTTAATAATGGCATATCCCATCCGGCTAAACTCTACAAATCTCAAGCTGCTCCAAATCAAGACTGATGTAGGCTTAGACCAACTAGGAGGACCAGACAAAGCTAGATTCGGTGCTAGCGCGATGGCCAACAAATTAGTAAGGATCGTATGTATTCCGCGTAATGGATCGTATGTATTCCGTAAAACTCGTATATTTCTGCGTATTGGATCGTATGTATTCCGTAAAATTCGTATGTTTCTCGTAATGGATCGTATGTATTCCGTAAAAATCATATGAATTCCGTGAAATTCGTATGAATTCTTTGGTACCCCTGAAATCACCAAATGGCTAATCCCCTTGTAAGTGTCACTGTGAGATTATACAGCCTTAGGGGCTATTGCACCTGATGTGTGAGATTAAGTCGGCAATAATAAGTACCTGTCAGTGGAACAATGGGTCCCGTGTTCTGACCTGTGAGTTTGAAGAGATCTTTGCGTGACGTTGGCAGGTGACGAGACAAATCATTTGGGTGAACAGACACAATGGCAACAAGCTTAGTAAGGTCAGGGAATGTATTTAAATCATTTGTTATAAAGAATGGCTTGTTTGCTTCAGAAAGTTGCATTTGTTGATTTTTTGTTGGTCTTAGGATTAAGCTAACGTTATGTATGGATTATTTTTGTTCTCCTCATGTTGGTAGGCTTTTCACATCATCATCATAATCATTACCCCCATATGGCTCCATCAGGTGCAAAGTAAGGGGGGGAGTTGAGGTCCCGGGCTAGGGCGGGCAGGCCTCCAGCCTGGCACAGAACGACTCAATGGTGGGAGCAGGGCATATAAATAGGGGAAAAGGATTGAAATTTTCTGGCTTGTTGTAAAACTACAAGTTATAGAAGAACTTTCATATGGGTGAATTTTTTTATACACGTCTAGATCCTAAGAAAGATAATACTTTCATACAAAGAAACAAACAAAAATGTGAAATCTCAAATTTTCTTGAATCCCAGATGGTCCCTTTCCTCAAGACATGTCGACAGCAATGACTTTTCCACCTTTCTGTTTCTATAATCTTTAAGTAACACAAGAAAGATTTCTCCCGTGGCATGATTATTCCAGCACAGGCCTCAAGATGCCGGTGACTTTTCCACCTTTACTTCTATCTTTAGCAACCAGAGTTTACTTTAGCGGCGGGAACGTTCCAGCAGGAGTCAAGATAAAGGTGAACACATGGAAATTCCCCACCCTTCCATCAAAAAGGAGTTAGCAGGGTTCAGTCTAGGCTCAAGGTTCTGGGTTCTAGTCCTAGGGTTCATTTCAGGCCAGTGGTTCTGGGTTCTGGTCCTACTGACTTTTAAAGGTTAGGTATAACCGGTCGTTCACGGTAATAATAATAAATAGTATAACCAGCTGCTGCTGTGCTCCTACAAGGCTGGTGTGTTCAGACGAAGGTCGGTTATCCCTGCTATATAGATACAGATATTAACCAGTACTTCACAGTGCTGAGGTGGGTGGGATTCAGATCTAGACAACATTTGGTAGAAAGTTGGTGAACGATTTGTACTAACTACAGGACTTGGCATTTGAGACTGTGTAGCATTGCGTTGCGTAGACACGATTTTTACTGCACCCAAAATGGCGGATGTTCAGTGGTACAACGCACAGTTGACATGAAAATCGTATACATGGGAATGCTACACAGTTTCACATGGCCAGTCCTTTGCTACACACTTTAGACCAGTTCCTACCAAATAACATTTATCCAATTCCCTCCCAGTTTATATCAAGAAGGCCTCAACATCGTACATTGATTTCTGTGGGTTTAAAAAAAAATGTGTAGCAGGGTTGTTTTATTTGTTTGGGATTAGGTGAAGGGGCATACGTAAAAGTATACATATGCACGTACAGATGTCGACATCCATAAAATGCAATTAAAGAAGCCTAAGAAAGATCAATATTAGTATTGCGCGGTATGCTAAGTGTTTGCTTTATTTGCGATAATGTCATATGTGCAAAGTGCTCTGGCAGATAAAGTCTGAAAGGTTTCATATATGGTCTGGAACAAAGTTGAGTTAAGGTAGCCATCTTGCCAACTGGGCCAATAGGTGATGTATTAAGGTAGACAAAGGGACAATTGTTGTAGATAAGGCAGGTGGACTTTAGTCTTCTTCCATCAGGTGGGAAAAGAATGTCTTAAAAGTAAGTATGCATCCTGTTAGGAGTGTGTCTTACTGTAACAGTTACACTGTAAATTTGAAGTCTAAATAGTCCAGTGAAAATTGATGGTGTTTGAATCTGCGTAGATCAGTGTACAAAGGATTTGGCTTAGGACATTTAAATTTCATGGATGACTTCAGTGAGGGTCTGAATGGGGGATCCCGACAACTCTTTACGCTGAATTCTAAAGAACCTGACCTACCGTAGAAGTAGTGTATTATGCTAAATTTTAATGAATTCAACTACGCAAAATTAGGATGGCTCGCTATCAATTACTTGAATAAGGCGGTTTCCCTACAAATTATGCAATATGAAAATACATGTAGCTTGCCTATGCCTTACGGAAAAGGGCCATGCAGGCTCCCTTAAGTTTGCACTTTGATTTTTGCCCTTTTTCACCCCAAAATGTTGCGAAATACTAATGCTTTTTTGATAGCTAATAGTGCAATTCAGCTTGGCCATGACTCACGTTTGTAGCCGAACACACCGGGTCACCCCTGCTCTTCTGAATAATTGTGTAATAAAAAAAGGGTAAGTGGTCTTTATGGCATTTGATTCCAAGAAAACGGTAGATGTTGACACTTCTATGAAACACAATCTATTCTAAGTGGAGCAAAATTCTTCCACATTCTTGCATTAGATTTTGGTCTCTGATGTCTTCCAAAGCATTAACTTTGCCTTTTGCCTTATTGACTAACTCTTTGAATTTTAGAAACCAACCACAACGACAAAATACAAGTCGCTAGAGCCTACAGAATATTATTGAAAGTATAAATCATTGTTCAAGTATGCCATTAATGGGATCCAATATTACCTCCAGTTGCAATAAAAACGTAATTTAAGATTTTATGATTGTGCAGTACTAAATAGATTAGCAAGTATTACCTTATCATATAGAGCAAATATGGGATGAATATTAAAGACTTAGTGGAACAATTTATGCCTTTGTGTGTGCGACTGGGTAAATGTTAAAGGGCATCAATTTGGCATTGTCATTACACGTGACTCACTCAGGTAAAAGGCAAATGTTGTGTTATGAGTATGTGTGGAAGATATCGGTAAATACATGTATGCATTGTTTCTTTACTGTTATCAGGATAAGACTTTTAGTCATTGTGTATCTCAAACAAACATAGCTCTTGGGGATATAGATTTATGCAAATGATGCACTTCAACTTTCAGCATTGTAAACTCAGAATCCAGGTGTAGAAAAACTTGTATCCTTGAAGTATTGTTGGATCGAACCTGTTGGGATCAAGTAAGGTATGGGTCACTTTCTTAGAGATCTTTCAAAAAGGTTTGCAAACTTTGCATTTACATGTAGATATGCACAGATTAGGTGTTAGAATGAATCATATCAAGTTATGTAAATATCCCTAGTTATGTAACTCTGAAGCTGGTGTGTTTTGACGAAGGTGCACTTGCATGAAAATTGAATCTTGCAATGTTTAACCCATCTATCTTCGCCATATAGATATTATCATTCATGTGAATTTAGTTGCATACTAATGAAATAGCTTTAGATGTTATGAATGATTTTTATGAATGTTTTTAATCCATTAATTTTTAAGAATTCTTCATTAATTTTCCTACCCTGGGTACCATCCTAGATTACTACCGGGGCTCTTGCGTTCGCAACCCTAAAATTATTTAAAAAATAGTTTTTTTAGGGTAGCAAACACGGGAGCCCCGGTAGTAATCTAGGATGGCACACAGGCTATAATTTTCCTAGAGTCAATTCAAAGGTTTGGGCTCCTAGTCTATATTAGTACATAGTACATGTACTAAGTATTACGTGTATGCGAACAATACTTTATACGATACATTAGTTGCCAAAAGATAAACAATATGACATCTGCTACATGTAGAAGTTTCTACAGGATCATAGGTGTATCTTTGATTCAGAATGATTTAGTCTAAGAATGTTTAATGGCTTTGCAGAAGTTGTGCTGTTTGTGTGGTGTCTCGTTACACCTGTGCTATAGGACAGGTGTTCAGAAACCTTACCTGTGCAGTACAGGTGGTAGTCCTTGCACCTTTTGTGTCTTTCATGTCTACACCTTTTATTCACCCCACCAGACCATGTTCAGAGACAAAGTGATGTTGTCACTTCTCACTGAAGCATGGAAAACTGTCAGATCTAAATGCCACTGTTTGCGCTTCGCTTGAAGAAAAAACAAACTGATTTGTAAAAGATCCCTTTTGTGGTAGGCCTCGCAGTAAGCTAACAAATGTCATAATAGCTCCCCATCATGTCAGGCATAAAGCAACTGCCAACATGTCAAGATCGGGTTACATCTTGCGACCTTGAAGGATTGTCACAAGGTCGTTGGACTAGGTATTCCACATCTTTTTAGCGAATGGCAACGATTCGGGACAAGTCTGTGCTGCATGAATCTCAAATTCTTCTGCAAGGAATGTATTCAGGGTGGTCTCCCATTTATTAATCCCAAGTTTAGGTAATTTATAAGTACACAGATCCCAAGTATCTAAAGCTAATCATGATTATGCAAATGAGGTAAAGCCAAGATGGTAGACACAGATGAACAAAGATTACGACACGGTAGTTTTGGCTTTACTCAAGCTTAAGTACTTTTAAAAAAGCTTGAAAAGCACTAAACTTGGTACGCACAAAGCGGACACCACCTTGAACAGGGCTGTGTTGGATTTCTATGCATCTGTTGTGCAAAGGCCAATACTGTAAATGCATTTAAGTTTGCATGGTTGTAATTTTGCGGTAGGGAGAAAATCGAGTGTTCACGGTGGTTTTAAGTTTGCGTTTGAAACAAAAGTCATTGGTAGGCAAAAAGTTTTGCAGTGGTTTTAAGTTCGCCCTACTATAAAGAGTTCACCACAAAAACGGCAAACATAAAACCACTGAAAACATTTCTGCATTTACAGTATTTTGCAGAGTGGACCGGATATTCACTCAAGTCTAACAAGACGGTAATAAATTTTCAGCGTGTACTTTATATATAACTTCATATTTTTGTATTGGTAATTGGACAGGATATGTAATTTAGAAACCAAGTAGTACAATTTCTACAGCCTAATTTCAAATCTGGGTTCTATAGGTTTGACCCGTCACCATTTGTGAACAAGTAATTTCTTATAGCAGGCACAATTATGTCACATCCTATCCAAATATATTTTGAAGCTCTTTTCAATTCTACGGCCTAATTTGAAATCTGGCTTCTGTAGGTTTGACACATTACCATCTGTGACTGTGAACACGTAATTTCTTATAACAGGCACAGTTATGTAACATCGTATCCATATCAAGCCCTGGAATGAATGATATTGCTGTCTTACATAAGAGAAGTTCTGAGCCTTTGGTCCACTGTATAAAGAAAGCCACACCCTCAGCTATCCAAGAAACATGCAGCATTCGAAGAGAAGGGATTTTGGTCACATTTACTCAGATTTGTTCTGTAATTTGTGAGCATAGAACTTGCATTATGTTTTTCAATTCTACGGCCTAATTTGAAAATCTCGCTTCTATACCTTTGAATCTGTGACTGCGAAATGTGATCACGTAATTTCTTATAACAGACACAGTTATGTAATGTGTAATCCAAGCTCTTTTCAATTGTACGGCCTAATTTGAAATCTGGCTTCTGTAGGCTTGACACGTCACATCTAGATATCTGTGACTGCGAACATGTAATTTCTTATAACAGGCACAGTTATGTCATATTCTATCCAATGCCCATATTCAAGCTCTTTTCAATTTCTGCGGCCTAATTTTAAATCTGGGTTCTGTAGGCTTGACACGTCACCATCTGCGGTATCTTCCCCACAGTTGGGAAACCACATTTGTGGCAGCGGGCCAGACATGGCTTTGGCCCTAATGTGGGAACCATCTGCCTCTGTGTCAGGAAACGTACTGACATGGCAGTTTTCCGTACACCCCTCATCTGTCACATCCACCCATACAGGCAAAGTTCAACACTGTGACGTTCAACCAAAGATCGGGAGGGTACCCAGGCTTTTCGTCTTGTCACTAAGGCGACCCTTGCAATTGAAAAGGGCTGCATTTCAATTTTTGGCGATGCCTCATGAGAGATGGCATTTCTTGTAGTATGATGATTACTCTGAAAATGTTAAGAAAATTGCATCAATGCATTATCAATGTCTTTTAGATGCCCAGTGTGTCAGGAAACGTACTGACATGGCAGTTTTCCGTACACCCCTCATCTGTCACATCCACCCATACAGGCAAAGTTCAACACTGTGACGTTCAACCAAAGATCGGGAGGGTACCCAGGCTTTTCGTCTTGTCACTAAGGCGACCCTTGCAATTGAAAAGGGCTGCATTTCAATTTTTGGCGATGCCTCATGAGAGATGGCATTTCTTGTAGTATGATGATTACTCTGAAAATGTTAAGAAAATTGCATCAATGCATTATCAATGTCTTTTAGATGCCCAGTGTGTCAGGAAACGTACTGACATGGCAGTTTTCCGTACACCCCTCATCTGTCACATCCACCCATACAGGCAAAGTTCAACACTGTGACGTTCAACCAAAGATCGGGAGGGTACCCAGGCTTTTCGTCTTGTCACTAAGGCGACCCTTGCAATTGAAAAGGGCTGCATTTCAATTTTTGGCGATGCATCAGGAGAGATGGCATTTCTTGTAGTATGATGATTGCTCTGAAAATATTAAGGAAATTGCATCAATGTATTATCAATGTCTTTTAGATGCCCAGTGTGTCAGGAAACGTACTGACTTGGCAGTTTTCCGTACACCCCTCATCTGTCACATCCACCCATACAGGCAAAGTTCAACACTGTGACGTTCAACCAAAGACAGGGGGAACCGTGAGGGTACCTGGGCTTTCCGTCTTGTCACTTAAGGCCAGACCCTTGAAAAGGGCTGCATTTTAGTTTTTGGCGATGCCACAGGGGAGGTGGGCATTTCTTGAAGTATGATGATTGCTCAGAAAATACTGTAAGAGGGGACATTCTTGCTGGGATTTTATCATGCGATAAGAAAAAATGGAGTGTTTGCAGTGGTTTTACTGTATTTAAAATGATCGCTATGGTTTTAAGTTTTCTGTGAAGAGGTCACAGCGAAAAATGCAAACATAAAACCATGGCGAACATTTTCCCTTTTGCAGTATGAAGAAAATTGCATCAATGCATTACCTGTCTGAATTATCCTCTAACTGCTGACTTCTATAAGGATTATACAAAGTGATGGTTGGGTGTTTGTATAGTACTGTAGCAAGTAGAAAGGCTGGGCTTTGTTCATTAACCCTCTGTGTGCTGACTCTGCTGTAAATGATGCAAAGTTGAGTGCTGGACAGGTCCAAAGCGGAGAGAAGGTTAAATGACTGCATTAACAATGTACAGTAGCAGGTAGAAATTTATAGGCTGAATACATTGAACTTCTGCTTTAACTTAGTTTAAGGAATGCAAAGTTGAGTGATAGATGGTTGGGTGAGGGTAAATGACAAATTGTAGTGCAAACTGTTTATTGCTATGTACAGTAGCCTACTGGTTGGCAATCACGTTTCTACATAGTGATGTCAATGCTTCAAATTCTCGCATACCACTTTGTCACTGGGTTTTGAATCCTGGAATGAATGGTATCGCTGTCTTGTACGTAAGAGTAGTTCTGAGCCTTTGGTCCACTGTATAAAGAAAGCCACACCTTCAGCAATCCAAGAAACATGCAGCAATCAAAGAGAAGGGATTTTGGTCACATTTACTCAGATTGATAAGTTTATTCTGTAATTTGATAGCACAAAACTTGCGTATCCGAGCCTCATATTGGTCTACCAGATGAATGTAAATCTTGAAATGTTTGCATCGGTTTTATTATCTCCATGAAAAATAGAGATATAGTTTTGGGTGTGCCACAATTCATCTAAATAGTCTAGATGATAGTCAATATTGCGACATGTGCAAGTTGGCTAAAGGTGTTCATGACCAAGCATATATCATGTAAATGTGTATTAAGTCATTTTTTTTGCAGTGATCTGCTGTACTTAGGAATGCGTACCGAAACCCACGTTCTGGTTCAGGTCCGGACCAGGACCCATTGCATCTTTGAATAATTACCTTAGCGGCATAATGCGGCGGCGTTACGACCCGGTGATCGCAAAATTCAAGCGGCGTCCGTCTGCCCCCTGCAGGCTGAGCATGACCGCAAGATCGCAAGACCGATCGGCCTGCGTCGAGGCGTGCGGACCCGCTACACTTCTTCTGGGCGGAGCGCCGATACTTAAAACGTAGTGGCATTGTGTACCCCTCAGAGATCAAGCAAACATGACCCTGTCTGACGCAAAGAAAACAAAGGTTTTGCTACAAAATATCCAATATGGCGCCCACTGCTAGCCATGCGGTCTTCAACCAATCACATCGCTAGCTTCCCTTGACGTTATCCAAATCTCGCGAGAACTTGCGACAACTTGCGAGACTTAGGGAATTCTGTAATGGCTGCCGTGGATGGCAATGATAATTTTAGTCTTTTTCGAGCGCGAATTTCGCGATCTATGGAAGGTTTAAGGTAATCTAGAACGACAAAGATATATCTGAGTGCTAGATTTTTTTACCGGTCCAGTACCGAAATAACCAAATCACAGGGTTTCGGTTTTTTGGACTTGAACCGAAACATTTTTACAGGTCCAAAACCGGTCCAGCGTAACCGATACGCATCCCTAGCTGAACTACAGAATAGTTTCCACCACGTCAACTTAAAACGTTGCAGAAACCTCCTTTCCCCTCTTACCGTGAAATCACCATGAAAATAGGAGAAGAAGAAATAACTACAATGTATTGTTGAACACAATGTTGGTTGGATATTTTTGTATCATACTTTCTATTCTCCATTTTGCCTTGGGAATGGATGCGGAGTAACAGTTACATGTGTGTGCCATATTCAAAGTTACATGCTTTCCTATTTTGTTTCTCTTGTAATACCATTTTTCTCAAGATTCAACATTTTCAGTGTCGTAAATTGAAAATAACTTTTCCATGTTCTTCTCCTGCAGGCTTTGAATATCGCACAGCGCTACTTGAGGGAGCAAATTAGGCGACACTTTCCACAAACCCAGCCTGAAGGCAGCCAATTACTGAGCTCCTTGCACAGACATCTGTTCATCAGGGTTGCCAGGAACAGGTAATGATGAAATTCTTCTCTCATTTCCTTCCACTCAACCAAAATCATTTTACTTTCTTTGGAAACACGTGCAGTGAGTTCTGTCAGTTTTGTAATGCTGGAAGTCTTGAAATGTTCGCGGCGGTCGTATTTCGTGTAGTTTTTGCGGTGACGTCTCCACCGTAAGTCGTGACACCTTGACAGTTCCAATTCGACGGCGAACTTAAAGCAACACTCCTTTCTTCTGCTACCGTGAAATTGACAATATATGATATTTCAAGTTGGTACATTTTCTGTTACAGCCCTATGGTTTGATTCCCAGGAATACTGTAGTTCGGGACGTGACCTCACGTGTCGCTATGGCAACCTCGGAAACCCGTCGACCCAACATGATGCGGCACGCAGGGTTGGGGTTCCTGGGAGACATCCCACTGCAGGAAGTGAGTTAGACCTAGTTTTTCAATAAAGATTGTCATAATAGCATGAAGCTGATTATAAGGATGCTGTGCAAGGATTTGTAGTTAAACTGAATATCAGCTGGTGTGTGTGAGTGTGTGTGTGTCAGTGTGTGTGTCTGTGTGTGCGTGTGGGCATGTGTGTGTGAGTGTGTGTGTGTGTCTCTGTATGTCTGTCTGTGTGTGTGTTTGTGTGTGTGTGTGTGCGTGTGTGTACATGTGTGTTTGTGTACAAGTGTGTGGTGTGTGTGTGTTTACATTTGTACATGTGTGTTGTGTGTGTGTACATCTGTGCACACGCACCTCCCCAAACATTAGGTGTGAATTTGATTGGGGTTATGTCTACGACTATGCCCTCCAAAAGAGGTGGTTATTTTTTGTAAAAGACCAGAATCCGGATTATTTCTTTCCAATATTTGTTCCCCAAATACCTCTAACACTAAGGCCCAACAAGTGAAACATATTTAGCTTGCAGAAATATTTAACTGTGACGTCACCATGCCAGTGGGACTACCATTCACATACAATACAGTTGCGTTGATGTGAAAGGATAGATATTGCTGAAACATTATATAAAAGATCTATTAACTGATTGCTCTGTGAAAAGTAGGTCAATTAGTACGAAAGATCAGCTGACAATAAGATATGAAAGGAAAGATGTCGCTGACACACAATAAGAAATATATCTGAAGTAGTGCTCTCTGAAAAGTAGGGTAATTGTGAATTCAGCTGACAAGCATGAAATATATAGGAAAGAAGATGGCTTATATTTTATTATTAGATTAATTTAGCAATATCTAGATCATTGCAATACATTACATACATCCTTCAAATTTGCAATATAGAGGATACATGTGCATTACATGTATATATGCCAATTTTGCAAAACATCAAATTTGGAACAAGTACAACTTCCAAATGATTAGTTTATATCATTGTGTAATCAAGTCAAATGAGTTCACAAAATGTACTTGAATCTGGTAGATTTGCCAATGACTCCCCTAGTCCCTAAATCAGCTTGATATATAATAATATAAATCCAATGGATCAGATTTGCAAAGGCGGTGTATTTGAGTTGCTGCAATAAATTGTAATCAACCAACAACTGTCCTGAATATGTCAAAATTATCAAAGAACTCTATACAGCACTACAAAGATGAAGATGACAAGCATTGGCCCAGATATTCTCATGTCACAAATACTCCTTTGATACCCTCCGGTCACGGGAAATTCTTGTGTCACGGATACTCCTTTGATACCCTCGGTCCCAAATGATAAAACATACCTTTGTAGTCTTTGTGATGCAGATGTACTTCGAGTGTGCCTGTGAGGGTCTGATCGGTTACCATGGCGATGTAATGATATTACATGATGTCACAGGCGATAGCAGGGGTGCTCGTCACTCAGCATTTATCTCACGAGCTTCTTCTTCTTGCAGACGCAGGTTGCAGCTCTAACGCACCAAGGTGGGTCGTCGTTTTTCTTAAGATCTAATTTTTGTACATCACAGTGTCAGAAGCAATGACAATGAACAATTGTGTATAAGATCATGAGTAATCTTCTTGGTTTGGTGTAGCTTGGTATGAATTCTGTTTTGTTTGATATTATCTACTGAAACATGTTCAAGCATCTCTTGTAGAATGCTGCTTTAAAGGCACCCAGAGCATTTTATGAGGCTTGAAAACTGGAAATATTCTAGTTGCTGTAATCTTTATGAAATTGACATCTAATGCCACTGTTAACCACATTTGAGTGCAGATTTCTTATCAAAAGTGCTCAAAAGCGGCACAAACATAAGCTACATGGTGATCTTTTAGTTTCACGCGCCTAGTGTAAATAGACCGATACCATAGCCCCACCCACCTCCGTCAAAACGTAGAAATGCAAAATTAAAACATAAAAATGCAAATACTTGACGGACATGCAGTCACTCTCTCATTGGTCGAACTGCTAATTGTGATGGACAGTCAGGACCAGTCTACTAGGGCTTGGATTTTCTATCAGTTCTCACCACACAACGACATCGCATCTTTGCTCCTTTAATGTCGATATTTAATGGTATTATGTTATTGAAACTTACTCTGTGTAGGAATGACTAGAAATTGGAGATTTTTTATTCCGGTTTCTTGCCTAATAAAATGCTCTGGATGCCTTTAAAAAGGAACAAATAACTGAACTGAGTCGTAAAGTAAAAGAGTGCATGTCCAACAAAATCCCAGGATTTTTGACTTCCAGAGGGAACCTAGGATGTAGCAAGGGCCTAGTTCCATTTCACAACTTATGCTCATCTTATGTCTTAAACCTAAGGGGTCTTAAGATTAAGACAGTGTGATATCCTATCTGTGCATCTTCTTTGCCAAATGAAGTGATTGACAAATCTGTGTCTGTATATTCTCTCAAATACGTGTAGAGCTTGATGGTCATGACAGTTCCGGGCTTTGAAATTCAGAAATTATTAAAGCCTGTGAGTTGGCAAAGTCTAATTTTGCAGTCCATTCAGTTTTGATATCTGCCCATATTTTCTTTTCCATTCTCTTTCCCTCTTCTTCCTTTTTCTCCTTACCATGAAACTTAAAATATTTGAAGCAGGTAGGCCTGAAAGTATACGTAACCATTGTGAATAGATAAGAATGAAAATTTCTTGTGCAGCTATTTCAACAGCCGTGCTTTTCAAGCCCTTTTTGTATGGAAACCTGAATGTGTGTAGTCTTTGTGGATTTGTTTGAAACTGGAAGTTGTTAAAGCTCTCTCTCAAAATTAGCTCTTATTTCAAAGTAACATCACAAGATAGAAGTTTGAAAAGAAATTCTGGTGGGACATCTGGTTTCATGTGGTGATGCACATTGTATAGTGTTCACCCTTTGAAACCAAAAGCAATCACTTAAGAGGAAAATGAATGAAGGAGCGGTGCCCGCATACATTTTATATGTCCTCAAGTAGGTACACTGGGGATGTCCGTATAAGGACTGATGTGCGGATGTAACGGAAAGTCTTTTGTTGGGAAGTCACGTTTCATCTTGATCTTCTGTGGAAAGCAACCTGAGGCAGTTCTGTCTCCTCAGCCACCTGGGTCCCCTTTGTATCTTCCCACCAGGGCTGGAAATACTGGGTGCATTATGCACTTTTGTGCACCCTATAAATTAGAGCTGTGCACCTAATTTTTGACTGTGGGTGCACCTGTGCACATAGATATAAATTTTTGTAGGCTATAGATTAGACTTTGAGGTACTATTGAGCACTAGTATACAGAATATTCTTGAAATCTTAGAATCAGAAAAAGTAATGTAACCTTTGTTGTACTTTTTTAAAAAAATCACTTGTTTAATATGTTAAAGTTAGCTATAGAATTTTAGATCAAAGAGAGGCAGTTACGGGTTTGTAAATACGTTTTGCTGACTTTCTACTCTATTTTATGATGTGCAACCTAAATTCTTTCAGTGCGCCTAGATTTTAGGTTAGGTGCACCCGCTTCGTTTCAAGGCATCCTCATTTGAGGTGAAGCATGATGCTTTACAAGTAGCTAGTGGTAGTGCGGACGAGTGCACATATTCCCAAAAATTAATTTCAAGCCCTGCTCCCAACCGAATTACAGAAATGCCGGATCAAACGTCATTGATTTCAGCAGGCCAATCAGATGTGAGGAATTTAAAAGGCAGAAGAAGACAGTATTGCGAGTTTCTTTTGAGGCCATGCTAGCTCGATTATATGGATGAGACCCTTTTCGTCCGTTTCCAAGAAACAAAGTTTGTGACCATACTGTAAATCATACAAAGAAGCTGTAAAAGCAGCAAATATATGCTGTAAATTGCAAATGAAAATGGATACTAACGTCGTAGAATGCCAAAGTCAATACCAAAATCAAAGAATAAGATGTGAAAGAACAGAAATGAAAAATCTATTGTTTGGTACAAACCTGTATATTATTACTGTTACCTCTGATGTGTGTTTAGTTATTTGTTCAGCCTTCCTGACCACTTAGATTTCAAAATGAAGGCAACCTTTTTTTGCAACCTTTTAAATTTTTGACACCCTGGCATCAGTTTTAAGGTTCCCAGAGAATGTCATTCATATAATCAAATCAACATGGCCTGATTTGATAAAAGAGAGATATTTCATCCTTTTGATTTGATAATCTTAAAAAAATAAATTTCCTTTGTAGGTTGTAACATCTTCTTTCTGTTCGCAACTTATAGACGATGATGTTGACCTGGATGCACTGATTCGAGACATGAGTTTCGAGTCAAGAGAGCATGTCATGGACAAGCAACCCACTGACGAGGAACATACGCCACTGTTAGGAACAGAGAGAGACACGCCTAGCAACGGCTTCATGTCACAGGCTAGACCGTCCAGGTCAGAGTTTTTCGCTGTTTACAAGTCACTGTCAGATTTGCATTTACTAACAGTAACTATAAGTTCTTGTTCTTCTTACCAAAAGAATGGAATAAGATGTTTGCCATACAGATCCAAAATCTGGGATGCTTTCCTAAGTTTTGGCCTCCCATTCCATAAAGCTTAGCTAATGATATTTGACTGCAACTTAAGTTTGGAGATTCAATTAATCCTTTTTACCCTCAAACTGAGGTAAGTAACAAGAATCTTTTAAGTTTTGAGTCATCATTTTAAAAAAAAACTTAAAAAAAAGATAACCACTTTGGTAGAGGTAAAAATGACAAACTAAATATTGTCAAAAGACTGACCAGTGGACAAGCCCCCTGCTGTAGTGCCTGCATATCTGTGTGGCCCAAGGGCTATAGAAACAGAGATTGGCACTGCCCTATACACCGAAAGGTGTGGGAGAGATATCAACTTTAACTGTAACTGAACACATGATTATTATGTATTGTATATAAAGGTCAGAATAACCTTGAATCGAAATGTGTTTCCAACAGGCCAGTCCATATCAACCTGAACAACAGCCACTCGCCCAATCACAGGATTTCAGGCTCTCCCGTCAATTCTCCGCAGACCCCAAACCCGTTTCCGGACATCCCCGTTTCGGCCAGTCCGACATCCTGGATGATCAGTCCAAGAGCTGCTTCTGCTCCGAGGAAAGACACAGTAAGTTAATCAATCAATCAATCAATCAATCAATCAATCTTTATTCAAAGTCAAGACCAGTTTGAGGATGATCATTCCATGCCTCTGCACCCAGGAAAGGCACTGTAAGTCAGTCAATCAATCAATCCACCAATCAATCAATCAATCAGTCAACCAACCAACCAACCAACCAACCAACCAACCAACCAACCAACCAACCAACCAATCAATCAATATTTATTTAAAGTCAAGACCAGTTTGTGGATTATCAGTCAAAGAGCTGCCTCTGCTCTGAGGAAAGATACAAGAAGTCAATCACTCACTTGCTCGCTCAATCAATCAATCAATCAATCAATCAATCAATCAATCAACCAATCAATCAATCTTTATTCAAAGTCAGTCCAAGAGCTGCCTCTGCTCCCAGGAAAGACATAGTATGTCAATCAATCAATCAATCAATCATTCATTCATTCATAACCAATCTTTATTCAAAGTCAAGACTTTTATTATGATCTTTGATCATCATAGAATCTTATGTAATAGAATACATAATAGATGCCCCCCTGCCCCTCCTCCCACCATGTCATTACGACTGCAGTAATTGTTCTCTTAGGCCACACCAATTTTATTTCTTGGTTAACGGATTTTTATTTTCCAAAAAAAATTTTTTTTTCTAAAATGTTTTAAAAAATCAAAAAAAAATCTGTTAACCAAGAAATTAAATTGGTTTGGCCTTAGAGACAGCCATGTAAATGACTTACACACCTGTAAACACATGTGAGTTCTCCCCATGTCCCCAGGCAGTCCTATCAAGATTTTAGAATGACATCATCACAGACAATCTTATAGTGAAACTAATTGGTTGCATGGTGAAGGCAACGTGGCAAGGTTGTTGGTATTTCTCGGACCATAATCTTAGAGACATGACAGCGGATTTTATGATCATGGGAAAGGCAAGTGCTTTAGGTGTTGGTTTAGTTTCCTTTCATTCATACTTTCATAAGAATCATATGGGTTCTACATGTATGATGTTCCGTGTCTGAAGTTGAAGTGGTTGTATCCGTCTTGCGGGGCATTGTTGACGTTGACAAAACCGTGAGACGGAGCGATCTGACGTGCGTGGCGTTTGTTTTCCCGCGCAATGCGAACTATCAGCACAGTACCCGGATGCATTACCTCACATCCCGGGAACCCCCGGAACCAGCCGAAATCGTGGTTTACTCGTGTTTTGCGTTCACGCTCGTTTTTCGATAGGATTGGATTGGGTTGAATTGGATTAATCCTCCCCAAACTACCTCCGGAGGTGGATAGAAAATAATCCAATCCAAACAATCCGATTGCGATTGGGAGCGTTCACACTGAAAAAATCAATCGCGATCAGATTGTTTCTATCGCGATAATAAGTTTAATACGATGGCGCACGAGGTAATACGGGTCATTGGGATAGTCTACTATAATGTGGGTGGAAATTATTGCATGCGGCGTGATTCCTCGCTAAATTTGTGCCTTTTTAGTGGGACGCAACTTCCAACATTAGAAGAGAAACAAAACCACATGTTATTTTAATGGGTAAATATTGCTAAAATAAACCAGTCAGTTTTCTGCGGCGTTGCCGATTTCGAAAGAAGGTTCCCGAATCGTGCAGTTTCAGCGGCCGACAAGATGATTTTCGCAAACGTACACACTCGCTCCATAAATTATTTTTGTGATTCATTGTACATTTGTGACATGTTGTTGGTACAATTGCAGCGGTTTAACACCCGCTTAAGTCCGCTGTACCCGTATGTATGACGTCGAAACCCTGAAACAAAGCGACCCAGACTGAATTTATCCACTTCGCGTTCACACTGCGCGATTCGGGCGAAAAGGATCGTAAACAATTCACCTGAACTACCTCAGGGTTTGAAATACCACGTGTACATTCACGTGCACCTCAGTGCTTGTAAGATTAGGCTGTTACACGTAACGTTTGGTTCTGTTTGTGCACTGGTGCACTTGAGGGGTTTCATGGAGTTACTGATATTTATGTATTACAGGGCTCGAAATACATTTTTGAGAGTAGGTGCATTGGTGTACCTGTCCGAGGAATTTAGGTGCACACAAAAAACACATTTTTTACATTTAAGTGTCATGAGAAATGATAAAACCTTTGTTATACATGTATCACTAGTCTTGTTAAAAATTTGAAGTTAGCAGTAAGTGTTGTAGAATTTCATATTCAGGCTCTGAAGAGAGGCAAGAAGGCTTGTAGTCAGGTTTTGCTGACTTTCTGCTCAATTTTATGTTGTATGCTAGTGTACAAAAAATATAATACCTTTGCATATGTAACCCTACAAAAATATCTAGGTGCACCTGCAATAAAAAAAATCAACTAACCTAGAACTTTAGGTGCACAGAAAGAATTTAGGGTGCATAACATAAAATAAAGTAGAATGTCAACAAAACGTATTTACAAACCCCACTGCCTCTCTCTTCAATCTATAATTCTATAGCTAACTTCAAGATTTACAACAAGTAATGCATCAAAGTACAATAAAGGTTATGTTGCTTTTTCTTATTCTGTTTACTAGTAAGTGTACAATAGTACCTTTTTAACCTGTAGAAATATCTAGGCGCACTGGTCAAAAATTAGTTGCACAGCTCCAATTTTTGGTGCACAAAAGTACACAGTCAGGCACCCAGTATTTCGAGCCCTGCGTTTTCAGCCAAGCACACCTGGTGACCACAACTAGTACTCCCCAGAAGTACTACTGTAACAGAACTGTAAATGCAGAAATATTCGAGGGGAGAAAATGGAGTGTTCGCGGTGGTTTTGAGTTCGCGTTTGAAACAATAGTAGCACTACAGTCACACAATGGAACGGCTTTTCGCTGTGGTTTTAAGTTCGCGGTGAAGAGTTCACTGCCAAAACTGCGAACATAAAACCACAGTGAACATTTCTGCATTTACAGTAATCGATCTGTTCATAATGGGTCTCTTCATGTGTTAATCAGGGCTCCTCCGTGTTAAAGAGACCCACAGAAACCACAAGCCCTGTGTTGCCTCGCCGCAGAGACGAGTACCGAGACTACAGGGAGATGAAAAGGGTACTGTTGTACATTTGTTTCATTTCTTCTCGTCTGTTACATTCTGTTGTGTTCTGTTGTTCTGTTATGTGTCAGATTTTCAGTGTAACAGTTTTTAAAAAATAAAGCGAATAATTATGATATCTTCGACAGGCGAGTGTCAGGATACACAAGTGTGACGGCACGAGCAAGGCCGTGGACGTTGGCGAGCAGATGACGGCGAGAGAGGTTTGCAGCGAGGTCGCCCTGCGATGTCGCAGCTCGGACGAGAAGAACTGTGTTTTAACGGAGCACATCGTGCCTCTTGGCCTGGGTATGTATGTTCAACATGCGTGTGTTATGTCTTTGTTCACATCCTTGTAGTACCTAGTGGCACATACACATGTACATGTAGGGCAGCAAGTTTCCCTGCTGGTTAAGTAGCATGGTGTATTTTTACAGAGAGGGGTTGCTAGCCCTTCCCCTCTAACATGCTTGAGGCACCTCCTCGAACATGGGACCTTTGCAAAAGACGGTGCAGCCCCAAGTGAGATGTCCTTACCTTACCCCGGGACTTGAAGTAGGGTCCCCAATTTACCAACCAATTGGAAAGAGAAGCTCAACTGTGAGGCTGCTACCAGTTAAGCCACAGGGACATCCCTATATCATATGCTACGTCTTACAGCAATACATAGATGTTTTCGTGTTGTCATTCTTTCTGGCCATTCTCCAAAAGGTACAAATCAGACTGGAACATGTATTGTTTGGCTCTATATCATACATGATGCACTTATTACCGTTCCACTGCATAACAATGCTATTGTGACTTTGCGGTTCAATACAACCGCTGCGCCCACGAAACAAGCCCACCTTGCCCTTAAGCTTGATAACCCACAATCAGAAGGTCACTATTTATCTGCAATCCCTGCATACTTCAGGGGAACAGCCTCAGGGGTGCCTAAGCATTCGCACAAATTTTATGAGATTCGCACAAATTTTATGAGAAACGCACGAATACTATGCGAAAACGCACAAATCTTATGAAAAACGCACAAATCACTATGTGAATACGCACAAATCTTATCTGAAACGCACACACACTATGCGATACGTACGAACCTTATGTGAATATGCACGAATTTTATAGAAAACGCACGAATCTTATGGAAACACGTAGTCTTTTTATGCAAATCGGCCTTGGGGGTGCGGCATGTTTCTTAGTGTTTCTACCCAGGATATTCTGATTCTAAAGCATGGAACCGGCGCATACCATCCCGAGGACATATTAAATTTTGCTCCATTTCGGCGTGTCACATCGTTTTTCTGTCGCCGCATCTCGACGACGCCATCTTGAAAATCCCGCTTTGTCACGTGATCCGTGCAGCGGCTTGCCGGTTTGGATAAAAAGACTGCGTATCATATAAAATTCATGCGTATTCACATAGTGATTCGTGCGTTTTCATAAGATTCGTGCGTTTTTGCATAGTGATTCGTGCGTTTCTCATAAAATTCGTTCAAATCTCATAAAATTCGTGCGAATGCTTCTATAGGCACCACTGAGCCTTGTTTTCAATTGTGACTTTTCTAGCTTTTTCAGTGATTTTTCTGACATCACCACAAACTCATAGCCTTCAGCGTCACTAGAATGTTGGTGCTGTTGATTTTTTTGTGTGCTTTGCTGCCTCAGTTACTGAACTGAAGGTATTAAGAATATGTGGCACTTTATGTTATACCTTGATCCCAGAAAGTTATTTTACAAATAGTGACTTGTGATAATGTTTGTCAGGACTTTAAGTGAGGGAAGGTTTCAAGTGCTTTTTCTTGGAAACCCTTTCAAAGCAATAATTTCCACTCAGAAATGCACTGCAAAGTGACTTTGAAGTACTACAGGCAAGATCACCCCAAAAGACACTGTCACACATAATGCTTTCAAGCACTTTGCCACATGCAATTCCAATGTCCTTTTCAGCCCTTGTAACATCTTTTGGGACAGTTTAAGTGCATTGTTCTTCAAAGTGCATCAACAACAGAGTGTGTTAGTGCTTGGTGAATACTGTTTGTCTTTCAGTAAGTGCTCTGTGTTTTTATTGATCAAACTTTGTTGAGCAAAACTGCATTTAATAAGAAAATGTTGGACTGGATACAACATAGTCAGACAACCCAACATCCACCCATAAGTTATTATCTCCATGAAAATGGATATAATTTTTGGCCTGTGTGTGTGTCTGTCTGTTTGTTTGTGTTTCCAGGGTTTTGTAGACAGCATAACTCAAGAACCCCTGGATGGATTATGATGATATTTGTTATGTGGGTGGGTGTTGGAAAAACAAAGGTCAAGGTCAATTTTGGGCCCCCTGGTATGTGATCTTGGTACTGCAGCAGAACTTCTGTTTTTTGTATCTTTTGACCTGGACTTACTAATTTTTTTTTTATAGCAGATAACTTGTAATGTAAGGAATAGGTGGTGTAGGTTTGGGCCCCCTAGCAGCTTGCTCAGGAACGGTAGGGGCATTTTTTTCTTGCTATGTCAAGGGCTGTAGAAACAGAGATGGGCACCACCTCTACACATTAAAAAGTCTGGGAAGGATTTTAAACTTTTCACTAACTTGATACAATGCCCTGCCTTCTTGTCCTTTTTCTAGAGAGAAATTTGGAAGACCATGAGAGGGTCTTACAGGTGTGTAACTCCTGGGGCAGAGACAGCAGCAACAAGCTGGTCTTCAAGAAAGACTTCAGAAAATACGAAGTCTTCAGCAATCCTTCGGTAGGTCTACTGCTCTTAATGATAAAACCATCTTTGAAATCACTGCAGAATTAACTTATCTTCAAATATTTGTCATATTGCTAGTTCAATTTTAGTAATATTTCAAAGACAAATGATTCTAGGGGTAGTATTGTGAACTAAGAGTGATTCTTGTTTAAGAATAACAACAAAGAATGATATTTAAGAATAATTATAAAAAGTATTACATTGTGCATAAAAGTTAACTAATGTTGGTGCTAGTAGTTAGTATAGTACAGAGGAAAATCTGATGTGAGACTTTTTTTGTGTCAGAACAAAGTTTAACTCTGGACTAAGTATTTTCTAGAACATTGTTTCTGTATTTCTGGATATCTCCATTTTAGATATTTTTACATGACTTTTTTTTTAAAATGAGATATTAAGCCTTTTCATTAAACTTATTTTATTCCTCCTTTCCAGCAATTCTTCCCTGAGGATATGGTGACAAACTTTGATGAAATTGGGTCTCATTCAGAAAAGGCAGAGATGGCAAGAAACATGCAGCTTCTAGTGAGTACTGTAAATCACTTTATCTTCACAGTAGAAAAATTTCATGGTGTAAGGGAAATGAACATTTTCACTGAACTTTAACTTCACGGTGGTGTGATTGAATCATAAATAATAACAACAGGTTTTTTACCATGATGATAAGTTCATGGTACAGAGGTGACAATGAAAACAGTGCACATAAAGTTACAGTGAAAGAAGCAAGAATTACAGTATATAGACAGACCTCATCGTCAATCATAAATTGTAGACTAGTCAACTTGGTCCAACACCCTGGTCAACTCGGCCAGGGTTAGGGTTAGGGTGTTGTGCCAAGTTGACCAGGGTGTTGGCCGAGTTGGTCTGGTTAGCCATACGCCGAGTTGCTAAAGGACCGAATCGTCCGACATCCACTGACCTTTTCCCTTAATCTTGTTGATCAAAATGACAATAGCCTTAAGTCCTTAGGATTACAAAGGGGGTCAGCAGCTATGTTTTCCTGGAAAAGGGTTTAAAGAACTTAGGGTTGGTTATCTTGTTTTCTTAGAATGGATTTTGATTGAACTGTATGAACCATGGAAAGCTTTCCTTGCCTAGCAATAGGTTTGTGCTAGAGCTTAAGCTGTTTTGTGCAATAGACAGATCTTGTCTGTCCATCACAATTAGCAGTTTGACCAATGACAGGATGGCAATTAGTGGTATAACCAATGAGAGAAACTAATTTCAAACTTTCCACAGAACTTGTTAGGAACACCGGGGAGTGTACCTAGTCTGCAGGGGTGGCTACACGTCCGAGATGCCCACAAGAAAAACTGGAAAAAAGTCATGGTGGTCATAAAGGGGTCAGGGCTGTACTACTCCACAAAAGGCAATTCCATGGTGAGTGACATCCAAATATTCGCTTACAACTAATTTATACATCTTAGGTACAGCCAGTAGGTACCCATCTGAGTAATGAGGCTGTTGTAAGTTGTAGTGCCTTCTAACGTGCTCGAGGCACCTCCTCAAACACAGGACCCCGGCCCATTTATGTCCCTTCCAAAAGACAAATGCAGCTCCAACCAAGATGCCCTTACCCAGATACGAACCAGGGTTTCCCAGGTAACAATTAGTTGGAACTAGGACTCCTGTGCTGCAGCTTAATGTGAACCAGTCAGAATTACCCTGAGGAAGGTGACAGATGGTTACTGAAATGTCGGTTGAATAAATCAATTGGTTGTGTACAAAGAGTCTTTCTACATTTGTATTCAGTAACTTGATGAAACGGATCAGGTATCCTTGTCCAAATCTTAATCAAGACCTGTTGTGAGATCTTGATGTATTGTTGATGTTTGTCCCTGCAGGAGCCGCGCCACTTACACTGCTTCAGCGCGTACTCAGACTGCGAGATCTACACGGCCACGCAGGGGAAGAAGGTCTTCGGGGCGCCGACAGAATTCTGCTTCTGCATCAAGGTTCTTTTGCTCTTAATTCATGCTCTGATCCAATACTGTAAATGCATTTAAGTTTGCATGGTTTTAGTTTGCGGTAGAGAGAAAATGGAGTGTTGGCGGTGGTTTTAAGTTTGCTTTTGAGACAATAGTAGACAAGGGGTAGGTGGCCAAAAAATCTCACGGTGGTTTTAGGGTCCTGGTGAAGTGCTTACCACGAAAACTGCGAACAAAAAAACATCACAAACATTTCTGCAGTATTTTTGGGAGGGGGGCTTGATTTATAGGAATATTTCATGTAAAAGTCGTTGTGCATTTAAAACAAGGTAATCTTTTGCTGTATCAAGGGAATCTTTTGTTATTCTTTTGTGTTCTAATCCCATTTTGAGGAGGGGGACATTTAAAGCTGCTTAATATATGGGAACATTTGAGTAGATGTGAAAGTTCTTGTCGATCATGTGCATTTAGATGTGATCCAATGCATGTATGTTAAGAAGGCAATCAGAGATGGCAGACTTCACCCCCTTGACATACAAAATGTAGGTGAGAAATACACATAGACAGACATGCCAAAACAATATGCAATCACTCCCTGGTAACAAACAGATAAGATTGGTTGTTGTTACCAATTTGAAAGAACTTACTATAGGAACTTGATTTGAAACAATACAAAATGTACCTTCTATAATACGATTACCTGCAAAACTGCCTTCAAAGATTATTGGTGTCATCGGTCATCCTTATGTCCAATCTTTGGTTCCACAGCCCTCCAAACAGAATGTGGAAAAGCATGACATCAAGTGTTTGTGTGCAGAAGACGAGAGAACAAGACAGTGTTGGCTGACTGCCTTCAGAATATCCAAGGTACTGTGTAATAATGCATTTGAGCCAGTGTGCTACTGAATGCTTTAGTCTTAAGATAATAATGAGGCACATATTTTGCTTTTGTTTGTCTTTTTGGGGAATTTGTTACACGTTTCTACTGATAACTTAGTGATATTTCATAATTGCAGATTGAAAAATCTAAATTTCATACCATTAAGTACACTGAAAAGCAACTGAATGATGTTATAAGCAACAGATGTCTCATTTTTGATACCACCATGTTTATGGCAATTTCTAATGTGATACCAATTTAGCAAAGGAGCAACCCATAATTTTTCCCTGTTGCTGTCCAATAGATTGGGTTAGTGGCATAATGATATGAGAGTAGATGTTAGAAATGTCTAATCAATACATGTGACAGAATGGTTTTTCATTAACATCTGGTAATTTTCAGTATGGACAGCTGCTGTACAAGAACTGGGAGTTGTCCAAGAAATCCTGGAAGTTCTCTGACGAAGGCTGTCCCAGTCCCATCATCTCACCTGTAAGTAAAACCTTCAAGAAACGGACGTTGAAAATCTTCTTTGACTTTGTTCAGTTAACACAAGGGTTAAGGTTGTCCTCTTCTTTTTGTACAAACTGATGTTCACTCGATATCAGAACAAATCATCATTCAACGTGTCAACTTTCATATACTAGATTCTTCCCAGCTGTGAAGTACTATATGGTGTTATTCAGTTGTAGACATGTTGCAAGCTTACACCTTCAAGCACTGCATGCTTTTTAAAAACTTTAAGTCACCCGGTAGTTTATGCAAACCAGGGCTGTCTCCAGCTTTTAATTTTTTTCTATCCAAGCCATTGTTTGGGAGCCTACGTTGTTAATTTTCATTACTAGATCTGTAATTCTAAAGTTGATATTACAAAAATACATTTTCATCAATTTCAACATGTCATGAAGTTCGGATTTTTGCACGGATGGGGTGAAATTTTTTCCTGTCCCAACAAGCAAATCTCTGTCCCAGTTTAAAGGGACAGGTCATGGAGACAACCTTGATGCAAACCTTTCTTTTTTGTGTTGTACACGTCCTGCTTTAATTTTTGTTATAGCGCACCCCTGAAAATGTCTGGAGACCTAGCCGTTGCACCATACCACAGGTTGGCCTCCTTCCTCTACCGAGCAAACGTATCCAGAACGTAACATGCATACAATAATCCAAACCTATTATATCTGCCGAGCCTGTTTGGCCTCTTTGGTCAATGTTGCATCAAATTCACAGCAGTTGCATAAGATATCTCTTTGGACACAACTGTATGAACCTATAGATGGGCTATTGATCTTGAATATGCGAACACGACCTTAAGTGCTTACTAATACATTCTGCATACGTGCTGCTCTATCACAAGTTGGCTTTCCACTGGTCACCCCTAATCCCTACAATCACAATCTATTATGTTCACGTTTATGTGTAATTTTCTCTTATTACGGACCATCCAGTGATACTTACAATCAGGACTTATCAAAAATCAAATGTTGATTTCAACATTGGGTTCAAATCGGCTGCTAAACTTGAAACATTTGATTTTCACAAGTTAGAATCACTATGTTTGCTGTATAACAAGTGTTTGGTTACAGTGCAAGGACTTTCAAGACACTTTGCATGCAGTTTGTCTTGTACCTAACCACATTTCTCACAAAAAGTGTTGAATTCTTACTGATTTACTAGTTTTGATTTGTGAAAACAGTCTTTTAGAAAACTTGCAGTCAAACTCCGGCATTACAAATTAAACTCCTAGCTGGCTTTGGCGACTGCAATGATGAATCAAGATTTTAAGATTTGAGCTTTTATGATACATGAAGTTGAGCAGATTTCCAAATGTTTCCGTGGTCTTTCTGAAGGAGTGGAACCTGGGGAGCTATCGTCAGCGCATGTTGATGCAGGAAAGCCAGGCCAAAGAAGAGTGGGCGGTGAGTAACTATGCTCGTGACTGAGGTGTTTCTTTGCTTTTCTCCCAAAAAAAGTTTGGGGTCTTCATTTTGTAATTTGACATATGCACTGTCTAGTAAAGAGGACCACACGATTTTGGACAGCAAGTCATAAACGTTGCCAAATGTCAATCTAAAGAGTTTCTTGTCATTGGATGGTCCCTGTAATATCCGTGTTTGTCAGCATCTTTTGTTCAAGGCAAAGACATAACAATGTTGACCTTACAATACAAAATTTAAAGCTTAATGTGCTTGCTACCTAACCTTGCAACTGTCCGCTCACTGTCTTGTGTTGGTGTTACTCAAAAACCAATCTCATCAAAAGTTGCATACAAGGCTCTCTCCAGTCCAATTTTTCCCATCGTCTTAGTTTGATGTAAAGAACTGTTGCCACTGAAAACTTATAATAATGTCTAAAGATGGACTCAAGAGGATTAGGCTTTGGTGTCTTCACTCTTGGTAGCCCTTCGAAGTCGAAGATGCCTGTCAGTGTTTCTCATTCACCTCATGTGGCTTCTGAGTCCGACACTTAGGCGCACAGACGTCCACACTTTGCACACTGGTGGTCCATTTTCAGGACTGCTGTAAGTTGTAGCTGTCCTACAGCGTTTGACCATTGCAACATTTAGGCGCTGCCATCTTCTTCAATTTCAAAGGCTGTACTATGTCTGGATATGAGTGCCCTCCAGGCTGTTCTATCGGTAGCCAATGACTCTAGTTGGGGAAGCTTAATGCCAAGACTTCGGTGTAAGCGTTGGAGAATAATATGTTTTTATGCTGTACTTTTCTGCCGTACTTTTCTACCTAGTAAGAAAGAGAGGGCATTTCTTCAGTTCTTACATATTTTGTAATTTGTTGCCTTACAGAGAAGTCCGCAGGGTCCGGGTGGAAAGAACCGTGTGGCGATGGACTTCACAGGGTACCGAGGCAGGGTCATCGCCAACCCTAACGAGGCTGTGGCTGTGGCTGTGGAGGAGGGGCAATCCTGGAGGGTAAGGGGCAAACTAAAAGTGATGGTGTATGTATGTGTGTTTGTGTGTGTGTTTGTGTGTGTGTGTGTGTGTGTGTGTGTGTGTGTGTGTGTGTGTATAAGTGCGTGCATGTGTGTGTGTGCATGTGTGGGTGTGGGTGCGTGTGTGTGTGTGTGTGTGTGAAGTGTGTGTGAAGTGTGTGTGTGCGTGCATGCGTGTCTGAACGTGTGTGTGAAATTGATGGGGACTGTATTTAGGACTATAATGGAAAGGAGAAACTGTGGAGGAAAAATCGACAATGACAGAAAGAAATGATGATCATGATGAAGTAATTACTGCAATGATTAGTTTGTACGAAAAGCGATTTTGTGTGTAAGCAGTAAGTGAAATACATGTAGTTGAATATGCAATGGACTCATGGCCTGAGAAATTTTACCAAGAAATTTTACTGATTGTTTTTTGTCCTCCCACAGAAAAGACACTCAAGTGGTTCCAGAGCGCTTGTCGGTAGTCCCCGGAACAGTCCGCTGCTGTCACCACGATCGTGCAGATTTGTGTCTCCCCAAGGTGAGGATGACTGACACAGGGCTGCTTCTGCCTTGATATGATTGGCAGAAAGAAGTAGATGAGCAAGATTTTGTGACCCATCTACTCTGTAGATATCTAGATGTAGCCAGTGTTTGATTAGTCTCCTGTTACAACAACATCATTAAAAAAAGGTTAAGCAGTCATCCTCAATTAAGGTGAAGCATGATGCTTTTTCAAATAGCTATAGTAGTATGTTGATGAAAGTTAGACATCCAGGTAGTAAGATACGCCAAAAATAATTACTCAAGCAACTGGATAAAATTTTCAGAATTTTATCCAGTTGCTTGAGTAATTATTTTTGGCGTAGCTATAGTAGTACGTAGTACAGCTCTCGTTTTTAGCCAAGCACACCAGGTCACCCCTTCTCGATAAGTGTGTTGGGTTCAATTGCTGTTCATTGCCACATGTGTTTCAATTAGCCTTCAGGCATATGAACTTTCCATATAATATTAAGACAAATAATCCTGAACAGTAGCAGGTACAAAGGATTTTGTTTTTCCTATTGCTGAAAAGCAGAAAAAGTCATGCTAACCAATGTGCTATAAGAGTTTGGGCTATCCTTTAATTACTTTTACTACATTCACGAAAAGTAATGGCTAAAATGTCTTCGTTCGCCTTCTTCTTCACCTCCTAATGACCCTAATGATGAATCTTTGTTATGATTGACAGGTGTCCATCAGACACAACCTTGGTTTCATCATGGGATCAACAGGGAGGAGGCCAACAACATGATGCACATGCAGGGCATGGTGGACGGGTCAGTACCAAACCATCTCTCTATTTTGTCTTTTTTTCTTCCGACTTGTAACATACAAATTTCCAAAATTCTGTGTTATTTGTACATTGTTCAAAAATCTGTATTTTTGTTACATTGTCATAAAGATATGCTGTGATAAGGAAAGCAAGAAGCCAGTACCTGGTCTGCACTGTAAAGCATCAGTATTACTTAGAGCGCCTCCTGTTGAACACTTTCAAAACTGCAGGTACAATGCTTGTGCTACTATCACAAAACATTGCACCTGCAGTTTTGAAAGTAGTCAACAGGGGGCGCTGCAGTATAGTGGCCATGTCTTGCTATGGCTTAGAGTCTCTCCTGCTCTGACCCTGTCCTCTGAATGGTTGCCTTTGACAGGTTGTACCTGGTGCGAGAGAGTCAGACCTTCCCTGGGACCTTCGTTCTCACATTCTGCCACGACCAGAGAGTAAAGCACTACCAGATTCAGCCGGTGAGTAGTTTCTGGGTTTCTGGTATTCCTCACTTTTCACATCCAATTTATATCGCTTTAGTTTATTTACTGACATTCTAATTAAATTACGTTATTGTGCTCCAATACAAAAGTTACTCAAGCAACTTGATAAGTTTTGAAAACGGTCAGATGTTTCAGACAGCATCCACTGTCTTATGTCAGTGACTGAAATAACGAATGCTGAAACATCTCTCTGCCAAAACCTTATCCAGTTGCTTGATTAACTTTTGTATTGAGTGTCTCATTACCTGGATTTCTGATCTTCATCAACATAATTACGCTATTGATGATGTGATTGGTGATGTATATCGACCGTGTGACTGCCCTTTTTAATGCATTCTATATTGGCTCCAGATATATATGGTGAGATTTAAATGTTATTTCATCACAGTGAATCAAATTATTGTCCTGCATGCTCTGGAGTATGTATGTACATTCTTGTCTCTAACAACTTGTCTTTAACAACTGATCTTATGATTTTAGCATATTATTTAATTTATGTTTTTTTGTTTGTTTGTTTGTCTGGCAAAGTTATCTCTTAATTGCTTGGTCACATACAGTACTGTTAAATTTATAGAACAAAATGATGGATAAAGTTTTATTCTGTCTATTCACCTTTTCTTTGTAGCGCTTTTTTCCATTGTAGATGACAAAATTTCCATTTACCCAATCGAGAAAGTAGAAAACAATATATTTGTCTTCTGGAACAAGTTTGAGCTGTAATTTCCAACACAAAAATTGGACTTAACCAAATTTTCGACTGCACAGCTCCAGTCTTTGTCAAGGAATAAGCAATCCACCGCTGAGATGACATCATGTTCAGATGAACTTTCAAGCTAATATTTGTCTTTTGGTGTATTTTCCAGACTATGATTGACGATAAGACGTTCTACTCGCTCGACGAGGGGGAGACGAAGTTCGGAGACCTGGTGCAGTTGGTGGAGTTCTACCAGATCAACCGGGGGGCGCTGCCGCACAGCCTGACGCACCCCTGCACGGGAAACGGGCTGCGATGGCGGGAAGACGAGGAGGATGACTATGGCCTCGTGTCGTTCCCCATCCAGGCCAAGTCTGCGCCGGCGACGTGACACCGACGGTCCTCACGCGATGGCGCCAGGATTCTTTTCTCTTGACCAAATGTCGTCGGGTTACTTCGTCTTCGAGATGCATCTCGAACATGGATAATTCTGTGGAGCAGGAATGAGGGGAGGCCTGTTGCCATGGCAACAGACGCTGCTGATTTGATGAGCAGATGCTTTCAGGGACAGTTGGCTGTCGGCTGGACAATCGGTAGAATCGAAGGATTGATCGTCTTTTATGATTTAGGAATCTCGCTAAGGCCACAGAGATGTTTTTATGATGTTTTAAAGTAAAGATGTTGTATTACTAAGTGGTATAAGGAGAAGGAAGGTATATGTCTTAACATATAGATATCCTGGCCACTGTTGGACATGAAGGAAAAATTTCGTCACTTTTTTCTTTTTTTCTTCTTGCGAGAGCCAAGCAGCCTAACCAAGGTAGCCTGTGTTATACATGTAGAAAATAAGTAAAAGATTTCGTCCACTTTCACAACTGCTGCCAAATGTAGGGCATATTTCTCAAGCAAGAGTTTGATTTTGTCTTTTCAAAGTAGACACTACATGTACATGTTTTTCTTCTAGGTTTCTGACAGATAATTAACTTAAAGATCACCGTTTTTGGAAACTTTGGCTAGAAACATGGAATAAATTGTATAGTAACATTTTATTCTACTTGAAGAACATACAAATTGATATTTGAAAAGAGTTAAGATGTACAGTAAACTGCAGACACTTTTTGTAATCAGCATCATTCTTTGTGGATTCTTTTTGCAAAAATTCTGATATCTTATGATTTTCCAACCTGATGAAACTTTTCCCGAAGGTTTCTCTTTTTTCAATACTCATTTTTTCTGTCATTATTCATGAATGATTTTGAGGTAAATTTTAATTCTCCAAAATATTATTTGATGAAACGCACTTCTCAGAATGTCTTGAAAAATTGCTGCAATAGTTATTCTAAAAATTCTCAGTTTTTCCATTTTTATTTGTTTTTTTATGTCTAAATGGTCGAGTTAATTTGATTTCTTGTTCTTGAAAATGTTTTGTTAAAGAAATTGTGTTGCAGAAAAACGCAACAGTTTTTATTGCACAAACCCTGTTAGTTTTGCGAATGTGCTGAGGTGGAACTTGTATCTCGCACTACTATTAATATACTAGTAGATAAAGATCCGTACAGTACAACAATTGTGTAAAACATACATGTTACTTGTGCAAAGTCACAGGGCAGCTTATTCTTAGTACTTTAAACTCTACTACCATTCTTGCAGCTAAATGTTATCAGACAAATATTTTATAGTAACATACTGTTGGGCAAATCCCTCTAATATCTTAACTATGAAATATCTCACTGCCAAATATTTTATCAAACTGTTATACCTTATTTAATGATATGACACAGTCATGTTTTAATCTTGAAAGGGCTAACAACGACAACTTACCAACCTAACTTAAGCATCCTTTGTTAAATATTGCAACACTGGAAAACAATGGGGATCTTGCTGAGTGTTAAGGGATTGTTATTTTAAGAAGATTATGAAAGATATTTATCCGACAACATATGGTCCAAAAACTTCTGATAAAGATTATGATGGAAACTTGTGATATCAAACATAATTTGCGGCTTGTCCCCCTGAAATTACTAATATGTCCCCAAGATATGATGCAAGATTTCCCCTAAACACTATGTGACCAATCAGAAAGGTTGCCTCATTCCATTCTTTTAAAACCCAAACTGGTAATAACAGCTCAGACCATTGGTCAAAAGTATGAAACACAGTAAGTTGATTGGTGTAATTGAGAGATGATAACATTGATGCTTTCTACACTGAAAATCAAGAAATTCCTCCCTAGAATTTACACAACATAGTTTACATTACACTATACATGTACTCAACATGCACTAACAAATATTATACATGTACAATGTGACCGCTCTTCTTATACATCATGTAATCTAGTTTGAAACTTGTCCACATGCATATGGTAGATTAGTCCATTTCAATATCTGAAGAAAATGTTACATGTATCATGAAACTGTTGTCTGTTGAAGTTCTAACAATTTCACATCTTCTGTTTAACAATTTTTTGTCACAACGCACTTTGGAAGTAGGAAATTGATTGTTTTTTTCATTTACGGAATCAATGCAAGACTTTTAGTTAACTGCAGGAAACACTGACATTCGTGTCAAAAGAGCCGTTATGTTTTAGTGCATTATTGATGTTTAGTGACTTTAAGCTGTACTGTGTCCAACAACATTTTAAATCAGAACGCTTCATGCACTTGTGAATGAGTCAATGGTACTTTTGTCTTTAACCTTCTCCCTGCTGCCTAACTCTGTAACCAATAGGGAACTGGGTGCCAAACGGCTACTCTCAGTGTGCTAAAGGTTAAGTCAAGAAACAACTTTTGTCCTCTGTCACTATTTAGTCAGTCATATACACTTGTTTACATTACTTTAATATAGATTATTACCTGTGAAAAATTGCAAAGGGAAAGCAAAATATTGTCAGCTACAGGTTGGCCTAGCATCCAGCCATGTTAGGATGGTTTGAGTTGACTGGGGCCCAACATGGCTGGATTTAAGGCTAGTTTTAAGTGGCCCTCCATATGTACAATGCATCACACTGTAATTGTTAAATATGATGGTTAAAATGGTTAAGGAATGCTGCTTTAAGATATAAGTAGATTGCTATGGTGTGTTTCAGATCACTTGGACCATGGATGTAATATATGAGTTGAATATTACTTGCTGGGACATAGGGTGCTCCTACCTGTAGATGCCCTTCAGTAGATTTTGGGCTAGGAAAGCTGAAACTTTGATTGTCAAATCCTGCCTGTTCACACTCTCTCCAAGCAGAAGTTGGAGGAGGGAGAAGACTGTTACTTTCCTCTCATTGTACCCGCCTCCTTACAACCGACTTCTTGGAAGGAGTTGTCTGTCAGAAATTGGGTACCAGTCAGACGAAGGTAACAATATTTTCCTCCAACCTCTGCTTGGCGAATACTTGTTCAGAAGACCATGGCCAGGGTTGAATGTACATGTAATGATATATAGCACACAACCTATACAAGTCTGCACGCATGTTTCCCATTGATGGAAAGGGCTTCTTTGCTTGATTGCTTATTCGTGATCGCTTTAATTGTCTCGAGCTGGGAATAAGTTTGAATGGTCCAGTATTGGTGAGGGCTAGAACTGAAATCACTGAAATGTCAAAGCAGAAAAAAAGGTGACCCAAGATTGTATAAAGTACCTCTTGTATATAGTTGTACATGTTTTTGCTTGCTGTAGAGCATTGAGCTACAAAGGACAGGACTGAATGAGACTAAAAGCAATATTGACACAGTAAAAGTAGGAAGTTAAATCAGTCAGCTTCGAATATGAATGTGTATGAGAACAGAGTCTATTTTCTTTGTAGGAAAAAGGTTGGAAAAATGTGCAGGATATTTGTGTGCATTAATTTGCATTCACCCGAAAGTGGTGCATTTGAATGATGCCGGAGGAACTTGTGGAAGTGGGTTTCTGGACCCGTGTAGTATCATTAATGGTTTACCCCCTTCTTAATAAAATCAGTGATGTTAAAACTTGGTCTCCTGACATCTTTGTATGGTGTTAATTTATATAGAAGTGAAGTGTAACGTTAGAAAGAATTGTGTTAGGAAGAAGTGTCCGCTGCAACAAAGCAAAATTCTAATTTTGTGAATAAAATCATTTTTTCAATGATTTATGGCAGTAAATAGGTAATTGAATCAAGGGACAGTTTTTTTCTCTAAATTTTACTGTATGAAGAATACATTCCACTGAAAATGGATATTCCAAAGCAGAGCACTGCAGGTGTTATCTCCAAGCAGATGTAGGGTTCAGCTTGTTTTATACATTTTTTTTCAGCATTTTATATGTCTTTCTAGTGGTGAGCATTTTTCTTCTTCATGATCTGCTTGGAGATATCAATCAATCATTTGCGAGCATCAGAGCATCAGAGATTATGCATTATCAATATGAATAACTGTAGATGACCAGCACCACTGAGATTGAAAGTTGTTTAAAGTGGATTTTGCCTTTCAGTACACAAATGTTCATGACTCCTTTTGGAATTAAAAGATGGGAGAAATATCCTGCGTTTGCTTGCAAATGTCAGTTTTCACTTTGTTTTCAACCATTTACAGTATGTTCATGTATTTGTACATGTAATGTTAGTTACAATCCACCAGCCATGCATGTTCAGAACGCACCTTACCACCCCGCCCTTGACTTTGACCAACCTAACATAACTTAGAGGATGTTGACATTGCCACAAAAACATTTATATACCTTTATGTGCATTGGGGGGTTGGTCTAGCAAACAAGCCACTTTAGACATATCCATTGTAGGAACGTCTGAGAGGTTTGTGCCCCCAGCGCTGTTTCTTTTGTTCAACGTTTGTCTACATTCTTACTCACTTCCGGCTCTACAGGAAATGACTACCCCACCCCCAAGTTCAAGAAACCTTAGAAAGTTAATTATCAATTCACATAAAATAAAGTTTACACAATTTCCACAAAAACTTACTTCATATTTTGATTAAATCAATCAGGAGTTTTTAAAAAATGCGCAGCTGCATCAAAATATTTACAATTGCTACATAGGCACGTTCCCCATATTGCAACACCTGTAGTCACCTGTGCGGGGGATACCCCTAAATTGCCAACCAATCAGAATGCGCGATTTCGCCCGAATATTTAAATCCCCCGAATTCTCGCCTCTGATTGGTCAACACTGTTTGCTGGGCCAGCCCGAGGTAAAGAAATGACGTCAGGCAGGTCGGAGGTCATCCTGTAAGAGCAGCAACGGTCTGGCTTTTCAGCTGGCTAGGGGACGGCCAAAACTAACGGTAAGCTCTTCTTTTCACCGATTTTTACCGTTCTCTGATTAATTACGCCTCGAAAAAACATGTTAGAACGGGAGTCTACTGGAATATGTGAAAGGAAAAGCCCGTATTTGCGGAAATACTTGTCATCTGGGCCGCAGTCGGGCGGTTTTCCTGTGCCTTATATATTTTTCTTGCGGCATGTCGGCTGGCCAGGCGGCTGGCTTTTAGAAGTCCGGCTGTTGTTGTTTTTGAGCGACCCGTTTAATCTTACAAAGCTAGCTGCGCCTAGGATTTATAGAGAAGCGTCCCTCCTCCTAAGGGTGATATTTCTTACAGTCCACATCTGAAATACAGATGTTTAGATCACAATAACATAACGCTGTTGTTGATGTCTAAAATAACGTTAGAGACATGAATACACATTTATAAATCCATCCTTTGCTGCCTTTTCGTTGCGCTGAAAAAGACACAGATTTTTTGTCTCGCCATTTGACGTAATTACAAGCATCATCTAGTCTGATCATAGATGTTGTAAACGGCTTTTTAGTCTCATGGTTTGTCCAGACACAAAGCTGGACATAAGTCTATATTTTGGTGCCCAGACTAGTCTGTACATGTAAGGCGAGGTGTCCCCCACAGTGGGTGATGGCCGCTTCAGACAATCGCGGTGTCCAGTCCTTTTGTGTCCGGCAGGAAAATGAAGAGATCAGGCGGAGTAGGAAGGGTCAGCGCCCGGGATTCTGTACCCAGAAATTATCTTGAGGAGTCAGACAAGTTGTAAGGGCCAGCTGCTGGTTGTGTGTTTTCAGGAGATGAGGTTGTGTAGGGGAGTTTCCAGAAATAACAATCTAGGCGTAGGAAAATGTTTTGTGTTTTTCCTTCCCTAAAGGTTGTTATAGGAGTGGACATATACTGATATAGATTGGTTTTAAAAGAGGTGTTCAAAATAAAATATCTATGTTTTACAGGTGTATTGTCAAACTTCCAAAGTCTCTTCCATTTTGATGTCGATATCAACAATTTAGACACTGGATCTGCTTGTTATATCATAAATATTCATTGATTGATTGATTGATTTGCCCTTTTGGATAAGGACTTGTTGAATTTAGAAAAGAGTCTTTTCAAGCTGTTGTATAACTAAACGATGTGTACATATTTGCATGGGAATAAAAAAATCATGGTAACTAAAATTCCCTAAAAAGGCCCCACCCCTATAAAATCGTTACTGATTGAGGCCCTTCTCCTGAGCTAATATGATTTTATGGCTTGTTATGATGATGAAATTGCAGATTAATAGATTGAAATTGAGGAGAAAATTGTGTTGCAACATTTCAATTTATCAAAGCAGATGGTACCTGAATGGTTCAAGTAGAGCATGTTTTATCATGTTGATAATTAGAACATTTTGGTGGAAAATTGAAGAAATAGTCAGTGTGCTGCTTCCATAAGTTGACTTAATATAATGATAAAGCAATCAACTGCCATCACGCAAGGGAGTAAGTCCAAAGATGGTTGCTGAGGTTCCTGTGGGGTTCATTCTTGTTTCCCTTCTTAGCAACTATTTAGTATTCAAACACCAATGTATGGAGCCCAAACACTGACTGGTTCCTGTGAAAATGCCTTCTGTTTTCTATAGAAGAGAATAACCTCTATTCTAAATGGGGCAATTCGTGATGAAAGATGTGATAGACACAGGCCGTCAGACGTCAATGTCTTTTTGTCCGAGAAGTCACAAGGATGTCTCATGCTTGGCTGTACTCACACAATAACCCTTCCCCAACACCCCCGGCGACCCTTAAAACTGAATTACCTAGTTGCGACTTAATTTTCCGGGCTATATCTGGTGTATATCTGGGATAAGTACAGATACCATCAGAGTGTTAATTGGTTTAGAGGCTTTTATCAGGTATTTGTTTCTTTCACGATGTGTACTCAGTCTGGTGGCATGGGCAAATGTTTGACTTGAGAGTTTGCCATGGTATCAAACTGCGATTTCCAGATGGGGAGAGGGAATCTGGCAAGGACAACATTCCACGGAGAAGATATCGCGATAGGTCTGCATCTTAAGTAAAACCGAGCTGTAAAGTTATGCTTTAAATTCTGCTACTGTTTCACTGAGTTGGGTGGTCCCTTTTATTTTCGTATTTATGGTTCACGGTGACCGGCTCAAAGTCCGTGGCTCTTGTGTTTAATGCAGCCCGAATCCCTTTGTCAGCAGCGGCTTTTGAAGGTAATGCATCAGTTTGGCAAACAAGGGTCTTGTTTAGGTCGTTTGCACAGCAACAACAGCGTGACCCAGTAAAATGGCCTAACCTAAACATGTTCAAGACATGTTCATGAAACATGGTACTGACCATACGGTACATTGAATATGCTAATAATGTTGCTCATGGGTTTCTACACATGGTATGTCTCATTCAAACTCCAGTCTTTTCTTATTATACTGTACCTGTCTACATGTGTGTATCATAAACTGGACAGTGAGTGAGTGTGTGTGCCTCACTATAAGTTATGATTTTTACATAGTAATATGTAAGGAAATATAGAGGAATTCTATTTTATTTTTATATCATCTGGGATTTGTCGTTCGAGTATAGAAAATGTTTCAATCCTCATCCTTGTTTTATTTGGGTTTGTCTAGCTTTGTTTCGTCAGCATATTTGATTAGCTGAACCAGCTGAGCTGATCAAAATAGAACAGACAACAGATCAGAGTACTGGTTGTAACTTGGTTGTTATCCATCTGACCTCAGTTATTACACCTTCTTGCAACTAGAAAGCAGACCCTGACTGGAAAGGGATACCCTGGAAGACCAGACCGGTGAGTCCGCTCGCAGGACTTGCTACTCGCGATCCCCTACCGCATGTGCTTCAGAACTTGGGTTGAGTGGGTAGTGGGTGTGGGCTGGATCGAGGGGGCCAGCATGATAGGGGGGCCAGTGAAGTTTGGGCGGGCGCGCGGGCGGTGGGGGATCGCGAGTAACAAGCCCTGCTCGCGCCGACTCACAGGGTCTGGTCTCCCAGGGTAGAAAGGGATGGATAGCAGGCTGATTTGCTGCTAGAAAAACTGAAGAGTGGCAATCTGTGTCAGGTTAATTCCATTAGGAAATTCCTTCCCACATTTCTATCAGAGCAGTTGTTTGGCTTTATCTCTATCTTGTTGATGGACCAGCATACCGGATTGGTTAGACTCCTTTTTCAATGTTTGTAATTCTGAGGTAATGGAAGACATCAATCATCCTTAACATATCCAGGCTAAGGGAAATGCCTATCCTGGCAGCTTAGATAAGATAGTGTCATGAATGATGTATAGGTTAGATGGAACATGAACAGTAGGGCTGGCTTAGGACACCAGTTGGCAGGGATGAACCATTAGATCAGGTGGGATAAGAACAGGAATTGGTGGGGGTAACCCATTAGATATGGATAGGGAGAAAGAAAGAGCCAGGTAGCCTGCTGAAGTTATTATGTACATACAAATAAGAAGTTTATAATTTGAAAATTGATGAAATTGACAACTTCCCCTACATGTACCTGTTTTTTCCCCAACAAATCTTTTGTTTATACCAGCATATTGACAAATACTGGATATTAAGATATTAAAAATGGTATTGCTATATCTATAAAAATCATATTTCTATATTGTTTCAATTACTATAATGTCTATTTAGGCCAAGAAATCGTAGGGATGTAGTATGTCCCATCTCCCTCACATTGATAATCGATAAATCAATCAATCAACCACAATGACAAACATCTATTTATTTATTTGTTCATCTATCTATTACAGGGAGCCCTCTTAACCATATGACTTCTGTTACTTCTGCATTCTCAAATATCAAGGAACAACCGTACAAAAAAAGTGTTTATGAAGGTTAATCAAATCTTTGATAAAAGAGCTTTGATTGTTTGAATTTCTTGAAACAGCCTTTGGTGAACCCCCTCCCCCACCCGCCTATGAAGGAAAGAAGCAGATGTGTTCTTTGATCTTTGTCCATCTGATGTTGTGTCATGGAGGAGGTTAATAATCCGGGAGTGGTTAAATTACTACCAGTTTTGGTAGCACTTCTGGATTTGATCAATGAGCAAGGAGGTTATAGGGATAACCTCCTTGAATTGATTTGAGAGGATACATCCCCCTCAAGATTGAACCTCCTTGATCCCACTGAAGGGTCATTCATTTTCCTGATAAGAAAAGAACATGATAGAAGGGGGAACCCAGAAGCCACTCTCCAAGCAGAGGTTAGGCTCCGGCTTGTTTTGGACGTTTTTTAGGCGTTTTTATCTGGCTTCCTATATTGTCAGGTTTTCTTTTTGTCCGCTAGCCAAAGCAGCGTAACCTCTGCTTGGAGAGTACTCACAAGCCAAAATGTCTACAGATAAGAAATGTAGTAGATCCTCTAAAGATTGATAGGAATAATTGGTATGGAAAACTGCTTATCTGTGGTCGTAATGGTCTTCACTTGCAGCTGGGTTGTGGTTCAAATTAGGAAGTTTTCCCAAAGGAAGGGTCAAGGTCTTATCTGAGGGGGAGGGACACTTTTCCCACAGGTAGTCACTTCTCACATCTGCGTCTTATTAAGAGGGCTAGACCTACAAATTCTACTATTAGAACTAAAACAACTTTTAAAGGATATATCTGTTGGGCAGTGGTCAAATGCCGGGCACAATAGGTTTGCCAGAAAATGTGTTTTACATCTGGAATTGGGAGTTTTCTTCTGTCATTAAACAGGAAATAGAGTTTGTCAGGTCTGAATATCAAACCCAGGAGTCTGACGTGCGTCAAGTCAGCAGGTACAGTCACTGGTAAATTGCTGGGTGGGACTGTTTGGCTGGCCCTGGTGGGTCTTGTCTCTTTGATAACTGTTAGTGTTAATTACTGTCACGGTGGTTTTATTTCTTTGTAGGAGGGAAAGTGAGGTTTTTTTGGTGTTTTGAATTCGCGGTTGAAATAATTCTGTAGCACAGTGGTCACACAACGGAAACATATTCGCGGTGTCATGAATTAGCTGTGGAGAGGTCATCACAAAAATAAAACCTCGACAAAAGTTTCAAGATTTAGGACTACTAGACAGGAAAGGATCCAAACAATTATAGTACTGTACTACAAAATTCCTCAATACCACATCTGCTTGGAGATTAACTCTACACCTGTTCTTGCCATGCTTGATACTGATGTAAGAGTTTTGATTTCTGGCTACTTGAGAACTATTGATCCTTATTTACAAAAGAGATGTCCTTCAACACTTTGTTCTGTTGTGTCATATAATTGGTTCAGTTGTTCTGTACAGATATCTGATACAGTGATAGTCCTTGTCTTGATGTAAGGCCTTTTTGGTAGATATCTTGTAGAGAAAAAAAACAATCATCTTCAAGATTCTAAAATTTGTCAATCACTTTGGCAGCCTCTTATGAAAGATATAAGTAAAATGTGATTTTTTTGTTTATGTTACCTCTTACAGAGTAGTTGAGCAGGTTTTCTCTGATGTAAATGAAACTGCCTTAACTGGCCTTGAAAATGGCAACTTAAGACTCTCCCACAGGCTCGATGGTATTGAATTCTTGATGTGAAAACTACTTGGGGGTAGTCCGAGGGGTATTTGTCTTACATGTATGCTGGTTTCACCAATGGTGGGAGTTTAGCCTTTGACTTTGGGCTAATCCTACACACATGACTTGTAAGTGTTTGGCTTCCCTAGGGGAGGAATTTCTCTATTTCTTGGATGGGCAGTTTTGGAGGATCTTTTACAGAACTAATTTCATGGTTTGTTAACTTGCTATTTCTCGGCAATAACCTTGGCTGAGGCAAAGAAACTGCCTCATTGTTTCTAAGGAATGGAGACTTGGGGGCAGCACTTTATTTTCCCTTAGGGGGGTATATCCAGCTGTTGTTCCAATATGCCCCCCCCCTCAAATCTGTGAAGGGGGTAGAGAGTTGGTAAAGTAGCCCTTGTGTACTTTGTGCTGGTGTCTGGCATTGTTTATTTTCTAAGCAAATTGGCAGAAATTATTGGTCATTAAAACTAGTCACCATCATCATCATCATTATAGTCCACTGTTTAGTGCCTCTACTACTGCTGTACAATGAGAGCAAAGATTTTCTGAGAGGCAGAACTGCCCCTTTAATTTATTTAAAAGCTTGAAAATATTTCATATCATTCCCGTCCCTTCTATCATTGCATGTACATGTACTTATTTTTTATGAGGGAAGATACATCGATATCTGCTCAAAACCCTTTCTTGTGATTGTACTATACATATACAAAGTATGCAAATCTTTCACATGAATAACATTAGATCTGAGTGTATATATATATATCTGTCTAGCTTTTGTTGTTCAAAAATAGCTTTTGTTCTTCAAAAACTGTATTGGGAACTAGGTCAGATTTGTTTGTTTATACAAGATGTTGCTAGAAGGAAGGACCTGTTTATACAAGTGTCAGTAGGCCACATTACTGTCATGGTCTGTAATCAGATAATTACCACATCCTCTGTGGTCTACTCATCACATAAACACTGGGTAGAATTCCTGTAAATAGCATCACTCAGAGTCAGACATTTGTAAGTTTTTTACTTTTATCCAACACAAAAGAGGAATGACTCGCTAAGTTTTCATCTGTGTTCTAGAGATGAACCAGGAACTTGAGAAAGGATGTTGTGTATGATACTATGAAAATAGGAAGGATAGATCTATTGTGTATGAAAATAAGGAAGGATATTGTGTATGAAAATAGGGACCAGGAAGGATATTGTGTATGAAAATAGGAACCAGAAAGGATATTGTGTTCGAAAATATGTGTTTGCCATCAATTTTGTTTCTTTCATTCATTTTCTTGGGACCTTATCCGGCCATTTTCCATGGTATAATCTTCCTTGTTTTCCATTGTGCCACCCAGCAATTTTTTCTTGGTTTGGTTACTGTAAACCTTGAAACTTTTGCGGTGGTTGTATTTTTGCTAACACAGTGAAAATCTCCTTTTCTCTTGAGATCTCCTGTGAAATAAGACTACCGAGAAAGAAAATGAATTTACAGTGGTTTCTTTTCTGGACCTGAATTTACTCAGTAGAAATTGGCAATCAAGACATGAGGATCCTTTACTATTGCTAAGAAGAATATTCAGACAGTGTTGTTTTCTTCCAAGGAATTGAAGGATACATACATTTATGCACTTGCATCCAACCCTTGATCCAACAGACCAACTTTTTCTAGCCCTGGTGGAATTTCTTTCACAGATGCTGTGTCAAGAGTTTTGGCCAGAAGGTTGGGATTTCATGGTTGTCTATTTGTAGCCATGATTGTAAATAAAAGACCCAGAGGTGATTTTTCAAATCATCTAGCCAGCTGGCCACCCAAAGTTCATGTCATGGATAACACTCCCCATAGACCCAACAGCAGATGGAATAAAAGCAAATTTGTGATTTGATATTTGATAAGGAGTGCTCATTTGTCAATAGTTTTTGATGAATTTGATATAATTGATAAAATTATTTTGAAATTTTAGCACTGTTTTTATTTATTCTGGTTTTTGCATTGACCTTGAGCCCATCATACTGTACACATGTTTTGTCTAAAATTGTTTCAACTCAACAAGTTACAAACTCTTGATTTTCACTGCTCAGCAAAATTTTGAAATCTCCAGGAATATTTGACTTTCATAACCTAAGTTCTCCTACTTCAGTTCATTGTGATGGAAGTGTGGAAGACCCTTTCTTGCCACTTGCATGCAAATGACCGTAACTTTGAAAGACAGTAGTAGAACAATAGGAGGTTTGCTCATGTGCAAGACTGCTGTTGTCATCCATGGTTCCCACAGTTCTCTCTCCATAAGTGCCAATTTCATGGTGCTTCTGTCTGTAGCTCCTCTCTGGGGAGGTAAATTTATCCATGGTTGTCCTCAGCCATTGCCCCCTTTGCTCCTAGAACAGACACTGCTTGGCTTCGGTGGAATATGTTGAGTATTTACCCACATATCTGAGATTATTATTGTTTGACTAGAGACAGGAGCTTAGGTAGGATGTATTGTAGAATGATTTGGCTAGAATTATGTTCTCTGATCGCTTTCTAAGAATCTAAGATTCTTAGCACTTTAGAGAGTGATCCACTGAAGATGGCATATGAGAGTGCCTAAAAATATTATCAGTATCACGGTATCTTTTTTCAACAAATGCCACCCATGTAACTGTTTTTATCCTTCCTATCCTCTTTCTCTTGACCCTTCCTAACTTTCTGCCAATTGTAGCTCTTTCAATCCACGCATCTCCAAATTGTGGTTACAAATAATGATGTTCAGGCTTAAATCTCATGATTAAGGCATTCTAAATTAGATTCACTCCTTTATCCTCTTCTTTTGTTGTTGCATCTCGAGCTGTTTTCATCAGGTTATGTCTCATTAATCCGCAGATTACATTGTCCCAGTCCAGTCATTTCTGTGATGGGGAGAACGTAACAGAATAAAGCAGGTCTTTTATGTGATACATTATTGGTTACTTGTCATCCATGTGAGTCATGCGGCCATCCCATCTTAGTTACTTGGTTCTAAATCTGGTGGAAAAAAGCGTAGATACTATAAAAGATAGAAGCACTAAGAAGAATAGAAAAGCTAGGAGGAATAAGGCTATGTAAAGTTGTTGCTGTGGCCTCACCTTGGTTCTGATTCCTTCTTTTTCATCAAGAACCCAATGCACTTATCGAAAAGATTAGTGGTGACCCAGTCAGCCAGTGTGCTTGACTAAAGATGTGAGCCATATAGAAGCCCGACTAGCATCATACTTTGACTGATTTCGGACAGAAAGAAAGTGAAAAGTAGTGTAGATTGTTTGGAGGTAGTATGTACAGTTTAGTAGTGCAGCTAAATCGATAAGATACATTTCCCATTTATTCTTGTTTTCGTAGACCAGATCCAGTAGAAAAATTGTAATGGTCAGAAGCTGATGTGATGACAAAGATCTGTTCTGCCCACTCTGTTGCCATGGCGATGTCATGATGCTTGAGAGATTGCCATGGTGACGTCACCATGCTGGACAGATTGCTCATCAGAGTCTATTGTGCCATGTTTAGCACTGATAGGATCTTCTATAATGGAAATTAATCAGTCTGTGTGGGGTATTTTCACAAACTTCCAGATAGGATGTTGAGATTTTAGCCTCTACCAGGCTCCACTGTGCTCGCCAGCTGACTCCTCATGTTATCTGTTTATTTTGCCAATTTCTACTCTTCCCAGCCACATGGAAGAGGCGCTAGTTGATGTTTAGAAAACTTGTTGAAGCATTGAAATGCACTTGCAGTTTGAAAGAAAGTTGCTGGGTGGCCCAAGAATACATTAATGCAATAATGAGTCATCTTATAATTGTTGGCAAATACTAGTACATAAATCTATCTATGGCTGGCTAACTCGTCTGACAATTATTCAGACTATTTTGACCAATTTATGCTATTTTTCTAGCCTTTAATTGAATCTCCTAGAGACAAGTTCTGGCTTTCCTGAAACATTTTCCAAATGTTAATGATAGATTCATATTTTTCTATTTTGAATTAAGAAATATGCACAAGGTTATAAGCATCAATTATCATGTTTCATAGCCCTGTTATTGTATATTTCTGAATTCTAACTAGAATCTGAGTAGATTCTGCCCTTTCTATTACAAAGGCAGCATCTGGTCTCAAAATTGTACAGTCACAGCCTTTTGTAGCCAAAGGTCCACATATTTTACCCTTTGATATATGAGTAGCTCCTGATTTGCATACAGGTGGCAGATTTAGGACTCTTCCATTCAAAAAGACCTGTAGGGGTATCCCACAATTATTCTGATGTTTTGTTTGTTGATTTTTGTAGATTTCACAATAAATAACCTTTTCGATTATTTTTCCAAAGCATTTCTTTAAATTGTCTTTGGTGCTTTGATTCTTCAATCAAATTCTAACGTGACTTTTATTTTAAAATTGTACATCATTCCCCCTCCCCATACATGTACTTTTATTTTGACAGCCCTCCATTCTATTGCTTTCAAGTATTCTAATTCCTTGTATTTTATCAACCAAGTGCTGCCTGCAACACTTAATTCCAGTAGACATTGATTCTAGAGGAGATGCCTTTCCCTTAGGCTGTTTTCATGCGGTATGTCTAACTTGTTTGTTGATTTTCGATTACTTGTGTCTATCTTTCTCTTAGGCATCAATAATCTATTTGTGTAAATGCATAATGGTACCTCAGATATTGCTGCACATTTGCAGTTTCCAGCTTATCTTTGCATCGGATATCATATCCTTCCGGCAGTCATGTCTTACGTGTATATGCCATAGGCGTCATCAGTAGCAGATATCTTAGATATGTCACAGGATGTCTACCCATATATGTTGGAAAGAAAAATATTCTAATAGCCACCCTATACTATAGTATAGTCCTTAGTTGTGGCATGGATACATAGAAAAGGCGGAACGTCAAAAGGGACTACAGTACTAAGTACTAGTGCCTAGAGCTAGCATTAGGAAGCTAATCTAGTATGGTAGCCTTTTTTTGTGGGACTAAGTCTCTCTGATTGCACTCATTATCTGATCAAGCAGTCTGAGTCAGAGAAGGAAAGGACTGTGCATTCATTTCAATACCCTGATAGACTTGTTGTACAGATACATGTACCTCAAATATCCATTGAATAATGATTGGAATAGTGGCCATAGTTACATCCTATGCATTGCAAGAATGACTAGACTGGTGTGGTCACGTTTGCATGAAACAGCACTGTTCAAGGTCTGTACTTGAACCTTTATGTAGGTCGCATCCCTTAAATGTCTGGGTCAAATGCTGGGGAACAATACGGAGGGACCAAACTCTAACTGTTGATAAAGGGTGTCCAAGTTCCTAGTGAATGTTTAACTCATTTACCTCCATGTTTATACTCTCCCTAAATTATAATGTGTCTTTTTTAATGTTTTAGCTTTTTATATGTTGCTATATCTTGCATTTGCATATATAGATATCCCAGATGTCTACTTAAAAATACAAAGAGCAGGGTGAAGTTATCGGTTCTACAATTGACGAATCAAAATGAATTACTAGAGGCTGATGGAAAAACAATAGGCCAGCAAATGACCAAACAGAATTAAGGGTACTCTACTAGTCAGCTAAACAGTGATTGTGAAAATAGTCAAGAGAGATTTCTGATGCATACATTTGTAGTCGTCTTTCTAGGTTTATGTCTTTCCTCATGTAGCTACCATCATCGCCCCTGCTAGGTGCGGCCACACAACAGATGATGACTCACTGTCCCCATTTCTCTTTTTCATCTATCATTCGAGCATACTTCCTTCTGGAGGTCAGTGTAAAAGAAAACACAATTGCGATGTAGCACGCAACAGACTGCTTCAGCTGACTGGTTCCCACTGTTCATGTTTCAGGGTGAGCAGGCAAGGAGAGTGGGCGTACTGACCAGCCATTGTTGATCGCTGTCGGAGACCTTCTGCGTAGAACAACAGACGGAGAGGAAATCTATCCATGGCCGATTGCTAGTCTCGTATCGAGGTGAGTGGGTGATGTTCGTTCTTTGTTGTTGAGGATGACCAATGGTTTGTATTTCCTGTGTTGTCTGATGCATCCAGGTGCTCTAGTGTCTGGGCTAGGAATTCTCTCCAACATATAGGTATGATCCCCAAGCTTCACTTCCCTTCTTTCTATGATATTTCATACAATATTGATTTCATACAATATCGGTTACATCTTTTTTTGTTATTCTGTTCAAGTTAGAGGTCCTCCAAAGATATTACTTATAATAATCTGGGTTCTATCCTCTTCTGCCATTTTCATGTGCCATTGGCAATTTTTATTGGTGATGCTTGATCTCCAAGCAGATGTTGGGATGAAAGATTATAATAACATTTTCCTGATTATTCAGCTTTTTTTTAAAGAAGCTAGGCGGTTAGAAAACCTTACAATCTTCTAACCTACAAGTACCACTGCCTGACTAGTTGGAGATTAGGTTATGCCAACGAAAACTGGATTGAAGCTGTGATATTTATTGTTGCCAGGACATATGTTACAGATGGTACATTTATAGTGGTGATTTACATCTTTTGTATTGTACTGGGGCCTGCATCCAGCTTGCCTGGTATACCTACCTGGTTTTTGGGACAATTAGTGGAAGTCAATTATCGAGAGTGCAGCTGTTCTCAGTTGGTAGGTCGGAATATTGGAGAATCTGTATCCCTTGTTCTGGAGATCGGCATTAATGTACCGGAGGTGGGGCTATAGGAGACTCGTCCTCATTTGTTAGGGATGAAAATGTTGGTCTCATGGGAGGCATCTAGGTAAAAAGGTAAAGGTATTCCCTAGCCTTTTTGTAGAAGTTCAGTGTGTTGTTATCCACTGTGTCTAAGGGCAGGGTATTGTAAGGCGGAGCCCATCCCTCATCGAAGCCAGGAACCCATTTTTACACCTGGGTGGAGTGAGGAAAGAACGACAAAACATCTAGCCAGGAACACCAGGAATAGAACTCATGACCTCGCGATCTCAGTTGAGTAGGCATCTAAAAAGAGCTTATGTGCTTTCATGTGACGACAGCACAAAAATTCTGTTATATTTCAGGAGGTCAAATGCTGTTGAAAGCCCTAAATCAAACGGTATCCCAATTTGATATTGCATCTTGTCATTTTGATTAATTGTATGCTGCCATACATGTAGTTATTAACAGGGTATAATTGTTGTAATTAGATTTAAGTTTTATCCTTGAGCACTGACCTCTGATTTTATAGAGATTTATTAGATGATTATTGTTAGTAATTGTTGTATACTGCCGAAGTGGGAAATACGGACGGGTAATTTATGATGGAAAACCATAATATTTCACATCCATAAGAGGAGGATGACTGCTTTACCTTTTTTATTAATTTGGCATTTTTAGGTCAAATCAAGCAGATATATGAGGTGTTAGTAGTAGTATCCAGTAGCATGTCATTAATGTTGCAGAACATATATCTACGGGTATAGTTGGGTAAATACCAACAAGAGACATTGATGGAAAACTGCTTCTTAGAGATCAATATTGTCACATCCAACCCGATATGCAAAAAGCAAAGAGATTAATTCTATAATAAGATGTAACAATAGCCCATTATATATAATCTTCTTCTGGGAAAAAGTGCCTCCAAGAGATAGAAGCCAATAATCTTATGGCAGGCGTTCAGTCACTCTTATATCTGATATGTTATATCATGATCTGATTTAGAAAAAAAGTGTATCTCTCATATTCCTTCTCTGCTGACAAAGATGCAGGGTTTGTGACAGCAAACAGTTTTTGAACTTGAACAGATTTACAATCTATTCCATCCAGCAAGCATAACAGGGGAGTAGTTTCAATAGATATCTGTCAGCATTGTTGAGATATCTCTCCATAGAGGACATCCATCTGGAGTTATTACATTCGCATCAGTCGTAACCGGTTGGTAATGGCGGCTGCTGGCGGCCATTTTGTTTGATCAATGGGGGCAGTGAGGATGGTTTGTGTGTGGGCGTGGAAATCGTGGAAGATTGTGTTTTTATCGCCAGACCTTAAAGGTCGTAAAGGTTGTAAATTCGCCCTTGAAAGTTGTAGTGGTTCGTGGGAGAAGTTTTGCAAGCGTTGATGTCTAACTTAGCCAATTTTCGTCCCTCACGACTTTTCAGTCTGGCAAAAAAAGTAAGGAGGTTGGCCTGCCAATCATAGCCTCATTCTAACATTTCATCCAGCTGGTTGGATAAGATATGCTCTCAATTAACATTCTTGAGGTCTCATTGCAGTCATGTTAGCCCAGGGGCATTAGTTTTGGATTGACAGAGTTTCCTGTTTGAGAACTGTAAATGCAGAAATTTTTGCGGTAGGGAGAAAATGGAGTGTTCGTTGTGGTTTTGAGTTTGCGTTTGAAACAATAGTAGCGCTACAGTCACGCAATAGAACAGCTTTTCGCGGTGGTGTTAAGTTCACAGTAAAGAGTTCACCGCAGAAACCGTGAACATAAAACCACAGCGAATATTTCTGCACTTACAGTATGATGGTGATGTTATACAGGGGTTATGACCGGTGATAATACGCACATGCCATCTGGTAGCCATGCCCTGCAGTTAGAAGTGACTTTCGGATGACCTTCATGTAAAAAATGCTGTCAAGGCAAATTTTCCTCAAGCCAGCATAGTATCCATAGGATTGGCATGCATGTAATGTGCACTTTGAAATGATGCTACAGTTTGAAAGAAAGCTGATAGGGGATCTTAGCCTAAATCACATTTTCCTTAAGGTTAACACCTACCTATTACCTGAAAATCAAAGGAATCCATGATGGACTGATAGACTTTCTGTGAAGGTAGCTGGGTGAAGCACAGTGCTTTTTAAAGTAGCGAGAGGTACTGCAATGCAGCTTCAACACGGCTTGCGTTTTTGGCCAAGTACACTGGGTCCCCCATACTCCTCTCGATAGATGTGTTGGGTTCTTTTACATGCAGAGGATTGATGCTTGAGGCTTACACCTGAAGCTCCCTCATACACTGGGCCGCTGGATTTCGTCACCATCTGAAATGACAATTTTCAATCCGTTACATGTCCGAGGATCAAACTCAGGTCCACAGATCAACGGAATTCGATCCATATGGCGAAGCAACATGGTTGCGTTAAGGCTTGCACCATGGGGACAAAGTTTTCACCAATTTCCATCAGAAAAGAAAGATGACTTTCCAAATTTTTTCATCAGTATCCATCTGAGCCTTCATCAGGAATTTGTCCCACTTTCCTGCAGGGATCTTTGGGAATTGTCAGGACTCAGGAGTGTGTCAATGGTGATTGGAAGTCAATGCTTTCTGCCCTTCAATGTGGGTTAATGTGCCCTGATGTATACTCTCATCTCCCAAATAAACGTACCGGTACGTTTATTTTTTTCAGCCTCAAAATCCACCCAGTACATTCTTATTTTGGACGGTACGTTTATTGTTTTTTTGAAATTCAAAGTTTTGCTAACCTGGGATCCCCTTAAAATTTAAAGTTTGGGTTTTCCTGCCCATATTTCCCCGGCATTTTTGCTCATAATTCGCTATTTTTCGACCATGCGGCGTTGATATCCCGGCTGCTACAGAGGCCGCTATGAACCGGCCTTTGTGAAATTATCCTGGCGTATCTCGTAACGTATCGGTCGATCTCTATGGACACTACAAAGTCAAAGTTGTTATTGGGAGAAAATAAAACGCCACACTGACGTTTTGAAATGCAATTCTTGTTTCATAAACAACTTTGACAGTCTCTGTTTACATCGTAAACCAAAGCACGCTGATCAGAAAAGAAACATGCCAGCGGCGCACAGTAACATTTAACGCATGTAAATTTCTCTACTCACGTGAGATACAGTCTTTCCCAAAATGAAAATATAAAAACAACACCACGAAAAATCTGTGTCTTAGCATAAAAAATTGTATAATGTCTTTCAAAATATATCAAAACATTTCAATCCTACCACAAACAGGAAAACTTAGCGCTTAGAAAATCGCCACTGTGACAATAACGCAGGACGTGACTCTGGTGGGAAAGTTTTGTCATGGAAGAGCTCACGTCGAGGAAGGGGAAACAACTCTTTTTGATCTACAAATAAAACTTCTTTGCCTTAGTCAGAAATATGTTTTGCATTTTAACAAAGAAACTTTCAATATTTAAGTCTATACATAAAATTGAATTGCAATCTAGTCACCGTTATTATCACTTAAAAATGCTTAAAAAAGATTACCCCTCTACAGAAAGAATGTTGCAGTTTTCTAAGAACATCGATGTAGCTTTGTTAGCCCCGCCCCTTTCTGTCTTCGGCGCCAGCTACTGTCTGGCTCACTCTTTCAAGTGTAACATGAGAACCCTGTGGTTAAAATGTGGCAACATCGTAAGCCTGAGGTTTCTCACAAATTTGTTGACAATTTAGTTTCTCAAAATGAATGTTTTTTTCTACTTACAAGAGTAATTTCTGAATTTCAAATTATTTGGATTGCAACTTCAAAAACCAGAACATTATATGATATTGTCCTTGATATTATACACATATGATTATGTCCTTGACACAACACAATAGTTTGTGGCATGTTATGTTTACAAATCTATGTTTCTATGCATAGAAGATAAATGGCAAGTTGGGAAAGAAAAAAGTTACATCATATACATTGTCATAATTCTTCCTTTTCTCTATGGCTTTTGCAAATAAGTGAAGAACTTTACCTGTGATGACCATATCTTCAGGATATTGTAATTTTCTGTTATTGGTCTAAATGTTGACCCAATTTTTCAACATGGCTACTATATTATTTTTTTAAGTGGCAAGGAAGATTACAATTTGAGCAATATGTGTTCAGTTATGCTGTTCAATATTTATAAACTTTGCAGGTATGGTCCTCAGACAGGCATAAATGAATAAAGAATACCTACAGCTACCTGCTTATCATTTTTCCCTCGGACAGAAGTAGCATGGACACAGTCTATCTGAAAATTTGGTTAATTTCTGGGGGGTATGTTTATTCCGGGGGGTACGTTTATTAGATTTTGAAGATTTGTCCAGGGGGTATGTTTATTCCGGGGGGTATGTTTATTTGGGAGATGAGAGTATTGCCTCGCATGTTACCGTAAACCAGGACATCTCCGGGTACCATTGTAACCTGGAGTAGAGTACAGCCTTGTTAGCTTTGGTCCACTCCCAACAGAGGCTGAGTAGTAACCATTTGGGAGCCATTGGGACCGGACCATAGCTAACAAGGCTGGACTCCAGGCTACCACCACTGACCCACACCTGATGTCACACGGATCTTGGTCCTAAGATTGCTACAAAATGGGTCAAATTCCTGAGGAAGACAAGTAATTACGGCCCAAAATTCAGTGACTCATCTTTCTTTTGTCTTAGAAAAATGTAAAAATTTTAATTTTGTATTGTAATGAATAACTTTAACTGAGACAATATTTCATTCAGCTACCTTCCTGTTGTCTACTTCCTTGCCTTTTGTTCAGTGAGGATACAGGTGTTTCGTGGTGGCTGTTACTTGAAACAAGACCCGTGGACGGCACATTTCCAGCTATATCAGTATTCGTAAAATCTCCATCTAAACGTATTCCAAGAAGCCAGAGAATAACAAGTACCCAAGCCTATTATACAACTTTTTAGTAAAATTGATGGCCTCCCATTTTAAAGATCATTTCCTTGTACTCAAGAGTATTAGTGGTTTATTGCCTTGTATGTGTGGAGGGGCATTCATAAGATTTATCGGCCATCCCAAAGTTCTAAAAGTGTGAAAAGCAATAATGGTATTACTACTATGACCTCTGCCAAGGTTGACATATTTTATCAGTGCTTGCTTCGTTTGGCTTGGTCTCAAAAAGTTTTAAGGAGATATTTATGATTTTTATTATTATTTATGGGTAAGCCATGGTGGGTAAATTAAGATTGAACTGAATGTTGGACCCCCAGCAGCTTCCTTACAAATTGCAGATTAAAAGATGGTAAATCTTGTCGAGGAAACAGTCATGCTGGTTTGCACTTTCAAAGCGCTGTCTACTTAACAGTCATACTATCAGTAATCTCCACTAATGAGGCATGTATGAGAGATGGAGTAAGGTAGTGAGTGGAATTCCAATGAAGCTCACACCGTCAGATTACACCTCCTGTTTTGGATATGATTCATTTGCAAATAGTAAGAAATCTATTATCCATAAGCAGCAATAAGAGGCCCACTTGTCTCATTTTTTAAATGCAGTCGGTAAACCTGTCATCATATTATTAATGACCACTGTCCGAATTTGTTGATCATTAGAAGATAGACAAATTTCAAAGTCGCCGGTGAATTGAGAGTATTTTTTGCCTGAAAATCTACCTTGTTATATTGGAGGGGGCTCGGAGACCTGCGAATGTTGGCTGTTTCCTAAAAATCACAAAATGATCAAGAGGACGACTGTACGACGCCGGGTGTATTCTGGCTGAAAATGGCCTTATGAGCTCGCAGAATCGGCAAGCTTACTGATATGAAGTGAGAGAAAACTGCAGATATCTTCACTCGCAGATAAGATAGCCATCAGTAGTTCCCTTGGATACCTTTGACGTAAACTGAATGTGCAAATTTCCCATCTTGGCATTAATGTTTTTGCCTGAGGAATAAGTACATTTTCTGGACTGGTCCCTATGATTAGCCTGCCACATCTGTTTGAAGTCCCAGTGTGAGGAATACAGTCAACATCATGACTAGAATTTTTATTGCTTTCAGGCAAGCTGTGAATGCCAAATTTTTTGCCTTGTAATGCAATGCTACCTAGAGAGATATTTGTGGGTAGAGCAACATAACAATATACATGGAGGGTTGGCTTCTTGAAATTCATTGTGTATCAGACTATAAAATGAATCTAGCCTGGGTGCCATCACAGTTAGTTTTCAGTGGCTAAGCAGAGAGTATGGGAGCTGTGAAAAACCAGCAAGGATGATATCCAGGTTAAAATGCATCAGAGATGTTCCACTGAAAAAGATCAATCCTGTTGGGTCAAAATGCGAAAATATTGCGCCTCTCCAAAAAATTTTATGTCATCAACACCTCACCTCCCTGAGGTTGAGGTCTCTTCTTTTGCCTGGCTCTTTTTGCTCATACTAATGTCTATCATCACTGTACTTAATGTAGTTAGCCAATTAACATTTATTACCCTGTGCGTGCCTCCGTGCATCAAATTGGCACAGGTATGGTTCATTTGGACTACTTAAGGTTATTAAGCATGCTCACTTAGGACTGTACCAATTGCTTAATGAATGTGGATCAAGATTTGATTTTTTTAAATGTTAGTGTTAGTGGGACACAGAAGAAAATCATACAGGCTGAATAATATAAAAGTAGGCTGAGAATCACCATGGACAATTACGGAAACGTCGGCCAGGTAAATGCCATTTGGGTTATGATACAAGAATCTTATTTTCCTATCGACAGTTACAACCTGGTAATAAATGGCCATTGTCATCGTAACTTTAACTCAATTAACTCAGAGATCTTGGATCAATTCTTCATTGAGGAGTATGGCTATTTTTTTGTCTAATTTTATTGGGCAGTATCTTTTTGTTCCTTTCAATTTTTATCTAACAAAATCACATCATATTCCTGAGAAACACGTTAAGGTATTGCCAATGCCTGATGTGTGCCTGCTATTGGTTGGATGTATGTAAGGGCTGGCTGCAGTCTGCCTGTGATAGCAGTGATGCAAGGGTTTGCCTCCTGCATCCAAATGAGCCTATATTTATGGTAATGTCTCGGAGATGGGTTGGGAACAGTTGCAGCTGAGGCACGGAGGAATCGTGTCTCTGGTTCCGTCGGTAAGCGGAATCTCATAGCGGAAAGCACGCACTGTCTCATTCCAAGTGAGAAAAATCGTCGGAGGTAAGTCTGACAAGATCGATAGTGTCGTGGATGAAGCGATTTTATGCAGGACGGAGGTTGGGTGGCGTAGATATTGGAGCCATTATGTAGAAATGTCGCAGCTGTAAGCTGAGGTTGGTTTGTACATGAAATCTGGTTATGAGATGGCCAGGTGTTGTCTTTTGCAGAATGCCTGCTGGAAAGATTGTGTCCATTACTCTGTATATTGCATAGATTCTTCTTGAGTTTGGCTTTGGTTTCCCATTTTGTGCTTCCTTTTTGCGTGATATTTTTTCACCTGGATGTCTACTTGTGAAATACAATAATTCTATTTTTATTACCTAGCTGCAGGATTTTGCTGTGGAAAGAGCTGTTATACATATATTGTAATGGCTGATACTGTTTGAAAAAAAATTGTTGGTCTTTACCTAATAGCATATTTTTACAAGAGGACATGAGGAATTGAGCACAGGAGATTATATAACTTGCTGTACATTTAAAGAGGTGTTGAATATGATACATTTATAGATTCATTCATAGCTGTGGATGTGCCAATGATGTCAATTATGCTCTGAATATGTAATATATGATTATGACGTGGATGTTTGTTTGAATTACTTACCGGTGTTGACTGTCAGAAGACAGTCTAGAAATTGTGATAAAAAATTGTGCTAATTATGAAGATGCCACCCTGAGACTACTTACAAAATAAAAGGAAACTGGTCTCTGTAAAACATGTAGTTGATTTTACACGGCCTGTTAGATTATCATAATGAATATGTGTCATAAAACCACTTGTGAAGTGGAGATGCCACAATGTTAATGATGGAAACATCCCTGATGGTTATGAGGATTTATGGTCTTGGAATGGACCAATCACCATGGAGGACACATTATTGGGATGAAATGGACCAATTAGCCAATCAACATGAGGCAGACAAACAAAGAATACATTCATAGAGATTATATCCTTGTCATTAGCCAATCAAATATGAGCTATCATACTAAATTACAAAACTCTGATTGACCAATCAGTGAAGAGGTATGTTGAAGCTAATACATGTAGTAGTTTATAAAGGAGCAGACTTCTATGAATTTAAAGATAGAAATAAAGAAAGGAACCCAGTTTTGTTTCCCAGTGTCACCAATGCCATAGGTTTTTTGATAACTTGTAAATCTTCATTGAAAATTAGATAGACTTTGCTTTTTGCAAGCTGGCATATTGCAAACAGTCTTACAGCCTTATTTCTGGATGAAGAAAATCAATAAGTAATAATTCTTCAGTGAGGTGGATATTTGAACCATACCTCTTCAATGGATTAATAGGGCAGCAAACTAGGTGATAAGAAATATTGGACTAATGCCAGGTCGTAATGAAAACAAGTCGCCAGGGGAGCCAATTTTTAGGTCGAAGACGGATAGGCAGGGAAGAAAGATAATGATTTATCTCGATATGATCTTGGTTTCCAAGAAAGAAGTATGCTACATGTACTATATCCTGTACCGGGAAACATGTAATACTGTAAATCTTGAAATATTCGCAGTCGTTTTATTTTCAGTTTTCACAGTAACCTTTTCATTGCAAAATCATGACATTGAAAATATGACTTTCCATTATATTATAACTACCAACTGCACTACATAATTGTTTCAACCAAGAACTTAAAACATCACAAAAAGACATGCAAAATTAAATTGCCACAAAAAGAAATGAATTTAGGGTAATGTATCACATTTTCTTGGTGTGACAGCTATTTTTGGTTTACTTGATCCAGTACGTCTCTCACAGGAGGTGGGATAAAATTAAAGGCCTTTTTACTTATACTGATCCTACAAAGATGTCCTTGGATATGGTAGAAAAGCTTTGCCTGCACCTAGTTCTGCAAAGGCCTTTAAGTTAGCGGGGATTTAATTAACCATGGGATAGGTGGGCAGAAGACATAACAAGCATTTTCACAGTGGTTTTAAGCTTGCGGTGAAGAGGTAATAAAAACAGTGAACATTAAACCACCACGATAATTTCAACATTTGCAGAAGGCAGAGACTCAGCGAGGCTTCATACCTGTAGCGTATGCTAATCACACACCCATTACATCACCAGGGGAGGATTCGTAATACCCGAGGCTCGGTTGCCCTAGCAACACGGTTTGAAGATCCATCATCCCTCTTACAAGGGCAAGTCCCTTTCTGGAATTTTTATATTACTTTGAAATGTTACCTGCAACTCCCTGAGGAAATGTAAGGGTTTTGAAAATGAAACCTGGATCAGATGAATAACTTTGCAGGCATTTGGCCTTGTGGGTGTGTTTGCACTCTTCTTTTATGGGATATGTCATGTCAGAATTGTCAACTGCTGTAAATGAAACTGAGATAGATGTGTAATATAATGGCCCAGTAAGATGCTTCCAGGGGGGTAGTACTCAGGTAATGGGAATTTTAAACTGTCACGCCTTTGGGCTCTTTCTTCTATTCCAAAAACAGCTTGTGCAATTTGGATTATCTATGAAAAAATTATGAGTCAGCTAAGAGCTTTCTGTACAGGGTTCAATGCACTCATATCCTTGCAAATGCTAGAAAATATGAAGATCTCTGATTCAAGGATATTGGAATGAAAGCTTTCTGGGTCAGCCTCTTGATGATGCAGGTGCCTTTGCACATGAGTTGAAAATGAAAAATCGTATCAGCACAGCCAAGATATATTCCTTATACTTGTATTTTGCGTATAAAGTAATGCTGTCAGCTTAAATGTAAAATCTGATGCCTCCCAGAGCATGGAATATCCATTTGCAACATCTAGGTAAAATTTCAATGCATGTAAGGAATTTAGAAACAACAGATTTTGATTCAAGATAAATATTGGATTGAATAAAGTGAGGGTCAAGTTTTCCTCACAGTCATTTGTTTTCATCTTTTAAGTGGCTAAATTTTTATTTTAAAATGTCAAAGAACCAAGCAATGAATTGGTGTGGCCTAAAGTATTTGTATATTTCATGAATACAGCCCAAAAATTACTTAATGAAGCTAGCATGGCCTTTCTTTGATCTGAACTTTCTCTAAACCTTTAGCACTTCTCAACGTGATAAGAATAGAAGGCTGATTTTCTTCTATTTCAAAACAAATGGGCTGGGAATCATTTCCAACGTTTACGACTTGAAGAAGGCTGGGTAACGGTCGTCAAGTGATCGTAACCGACATCAGTGGAGAGAAGTTTAACATCAATTCTTCATTAAGGAGGACAGCTTTAGTGTCAGCTAATCTTCTTTTTTACTGCACATTTCTTGATTTGCTTTGGGAAGTTACGATGCTTCTTGTGTTGCAAATTATTGTGGAAAAAAAGTTAGGATCATTTTGATCCATGTATATTGTATGATTTAGTTTCCTTTCTATCCCAGATTGTCCGTTCATTGGTTCAGACCCTTGCCTAGTGGCACATAGGGCAGCAAGTTTCCTTGCTGTTTCAGTAACGGTATATTTTTACAGGGAAGGGTTGCTAGCCCATTCCCTTAAACGTTCTCGAGGCACCTCCTCGAACACTGCACCCCCATTTTATGCCCCTTCCGAAATATGAGCGCAGCCCCAACAGAGATGTCCTGCCCAGGATTGAACCGGGTCTCCCAATTAACAACTAATTGGAACCAGGAGCTCAACAGTTAGGCTGCTACCAGTTGAGATATAGGGACATTAGTATCCCAGATTGCTTTTTTTTATTTTTTATTTCGTTGATATCTATACTTTATAGTATAAAACAAAGAATTGCTTTATCTGTGCCTAGCCTAAAGAATCACATGTACTATGGGAGTGACCTGCCCATTACTGTAGATGGACTACATTGCAGGAAATTTAGTGTACAGCTATCAGAAGACTGCTATTGCAGATAACGACGGGGACAGTTATGGCCGCGGCCTCCCATTCATCTTTGAAGACCAAGGTGTGAGGAATACGGAAAGAAACATTAACGTGCCCGGAGCAGAATATTTCTTACTGCTAAAGTCACGCTCTGTAAATATTTTGTTCTGGGATGGTCTAGAATGTCATTTAGCATCTTGCTGTAAAGATTTTTATGCTGTATTATTTAGATTTTGAGGATTAAATCAGTGGCATAATTTCAATATTGTCAGTTATCACCCAAGTAATTATGGGTTTGCGAAGCACCCTGACTGGACTGAAGAAAATAGAAACAAGTGAATGTTGTAAATCTATTTATCTTCGCAGGGATTTGATTTCGTCATAGAAATGAAAAGGATGTTTTCGCTGTGTTTTAAGTTAGCAGTAGAAACACTATGTAGCACAAAAATACATACATGTAAGTATTAGCAGCATCATGAAAACTGCAAAAATACCCCTAACATACTTCCTGGTTCATCCCCAATGCTTGCCATCTATAATATCTCTTGCATGTACTAAACTCGTGTACCTCATACCATTTTGATACCACTAGAGGCTTGTATGACAGTCATGCCTATATCATTATGAAAAGTCAAGGCAAACTTGCAAAGAATGAGGCCAACAGCCCTATACGTGCATGTTATACTGTAAGTTCATTTATTTATGCACGGATTTTGACTTAATTTCCAGAGGTAGAGGGGTAAATGAACTTTTCGCTGTGTTTTAAGTTCTCAGTTTATAGAATTCAAAATTCTGTATTACTAGTAGCATGTTGACATGCGTATTCACAGTATTATAAGTTTGTGATGGAGAGGTCCCTGCGAAAATAAAGCCACTGCAAACATTTCAGGGTTTACGGAGTCCAGAAAGTCCTTGATCCAGCCAACATGAAATCTGTGTGGTTATTCTTACCCCAGGGTACTGTCACAGCTGTTGAGAGTACTCAACAAGAACCCAACACGCACTCCAGCAGTTGTGTCCTCTGGATATGTAGTGTTTTCACATGTCTGTCCTTCAGTCCTTCCCAAACAGCTTGACATTCCTTCAGCAAGGGATAAGAGGATAAGAACTTCGGAAGTGCCCCAAGACAGGTATTTAGACAGATTAGTATGTGGCGTAACAACAACTTTCAAGAAGTCTCGAGAAAGTTTAGATAGCCCTTTGAACCTCACCACATTTCTCATAGACATTTGTCCCTTGTACATCTAATGCTGAGGAGACCTTATCAAGTACCAAGTGAGTAAGTACATCTAATGTGTTACAGTATATCCCTAAAAGCATGATCACTATCAGTATTACATTGTAGCATCTAGAATGTTCCATGCAACCTTCAGTCTGCTAATGTAGCTTTTTGGCACCAAATTTGTATTGGTTATGGGGTGAGGCTGCAGGGAGAAGGTTAATGTTAACTTAAACATATACCAGATAAGGAGAAAAATTTGAAATACACATTTGTTATTGGAATATTTTGCATTGGGAGGATTGAAATTCTGTCATCAAGATTAACTGGTATTTTTGAATAAGTTTTGCTTCTAAAAGATATTTAAGTGAATTACCTTGTACTTTTTTTCTTTTTTAACCTTCAAGGTCCGACCTACCCGTGACATTTGAAATAAAACAGAAGATTAAAGTCAACTTGCCTTTGCCAGAGGCAAGGACACATATAAGCTGGCAGTTGATATATACAGTTGCAATTTAGATATCATCAAAGAGGAGATTGCTTCTGACAGGAGAGCCTGGTAATAGATAGGACCCGGGAACTGTATGACTATGTGGTTTTAGCACTGCTCCGCCCACCCGAGGAGTTTGTTGGCTCCCGAGGGCGAAGCCCGAGGGATGCCAACAAACTCCCGAGGGTGGTCGGAGCAGTGCTAAAACCACATAGTCATACAGTTCCCGGGTCCTATCTATTTTAGAACCCGACTGTCTTTCCGAAGCATATAATACAAATATATATATATCAAACGTTTTTGTTGATGTGAAGGTGTTTGTAGCAAAAAGCCAAAGGAAGGAAGTTATAAAGTAGAAGCTTCCATGGCCAGACCATGACGAATCTTCTAGCACCTCTGACCTTAGTGGGACCAATGTAAGTGTTGCTGCATAATTAAAAGAAAACAATCCAGCCTGTTTCTGTCATTCAAATTGCTGACGCCAAAATTGAATAAGAAAAACTGACACCTTCTAGGGCAGGTTGTCTGGGTCAGGCCCTGGTGGAGAAGTATCATGTGATGATTTTATCCAATCTGGTTGCTAGAATTTTACCTCTGGCTCTTTCAGTGTGCGTTTTGTGCTCTCTCAGTCAGGATTTCACTTGGCAGGCTCCTGAAGCCGAGATGGCCTCTTTCAGTTTCAACATGTTTGGGAGTCAGTTCTTACAGTTCTTTCCGGCCCCCGATCATCACGACAGTCCAGTCACCTACCATCACAGCAGTCAAGTCCGGGACTAAAGTTGGCAACCCCGGCGACTCAATAAATCATGCGAATTGACTGAAAATCATCCTAGACCTGTGGCTGTATCATCTCTTTGTGACAATTTCCTTGTACTAAGTTCTAACATAAGAGTGCCAGACTGTAAAATCCAGCTTCAAGTGAGTTCAACCCGTCTTGATCTAAACCGTTAAGTTTGATTCTGTTGTTCATTGTGCAGATGTCAAGATCAAACTGATTTTGTTAACCCCCAGATACTTTCACTATATTTGCCATGAGTTTGTTGAAACTTCAGATTGTGATTTGTAGACTGTTTTTGAAAATGACTGCCATTTTCCTTCAGTTTATTTGCCATGACTTTGTCGAAAGTTTAGATGTTGTAGACTGTTTTAGAACTGGAAATGATCAATAAGTATGAGAAATTCCTTGTTTTTCCCTTCTTTCATGTAGTCACGGTGTTTCGGAAATTGTTGTTGTTTGAAGTTGCATAAACTGGTATATGGACAAGGCTGTCTTGTAATCCCTTTGGTTTCCTTCTGAACGGTGGTGTCTCTGTGTTAGTCTGACTGACAGGTTGGTTAGTGCATGGGCGTCTCCTTGATAGTCTGATTGACAGGTTAGTTAGTACACCCCTGGCACTTGGGGGACCCTACTATGTGGATTTAGTCACAAGAAATCCCTGCTCCTGATTGGCTGAGGGAAGACGGTCGGGTTCTAAGTTTAGCATACTTCAGATAAAGGCTTCCCCGATTTCGCATTTTCCTGGTACAGCCATTACTGAACGAATTGGAACTCTGCCAAGCTATGGTGTGACATAGAGGGTGTGACAAGTTTGCTAAATACAGATGTAAGGAGAGTTTAAACATAACAACATCAGTGCTCCCAGACTGACCCTTGGTACACCACTCAACATGTTTGCTGTTGGAGTCATGTGCCCATCACTGTGACAGAGTGGGGCGACGTTGTGCTGCCTTGAATGTGAACTTCGCTTTCCGTGTCTTGCATATTTCGCTGCCGTGTCTGGTCACGGGGGTTCAGATATAGACAAGAAAGAGATGATGTTTCGGACAGTGGAGTGAACTAGTACATGTACCCAGAAAATAATGGTGAGTTGTATTTGCATACTGATGTAGATTTAATAGCCCTTATGATAAAAGTAGGTAATTTATCACCAAAGGTAGTAGTCACAAAACGGTTTGTAAATTGTGATACAAAAATGGGTAATTAATCACCAAAGGTATCAATCACAAAATGGTATGCAAATTGTGATACAAAAATGGCAACTGTGGTTCATGAAAGGAATTTGACATGTATTGTGTGCTAGTATCATGTGGTGTTGTTTTCACAGTCCCTAAATTTGAAGGTTTTGCCTTATTTGACAGTGGACCACACATTAGTATTGAGCGTCTTGGCATGCAACTGTTCAAGGACATCAATTATGCCTGACAGGATCTGTTCAAATGGAATCAGTTTGGCAGTAATAAGGTCATGTTCATACAGTTGTCAAGTGCACTTTGGGCAGATTCAAATGAGGACATTGTTATTCCGAGCTGCATGCCTAGCAAGAACAGATCATACATCTTAGATATTCAATACCTACATAGGCTAGATTCTTTTAGAAACAAAAGCTTGTAGATAAATTATATCTTTTCTCAGGAGATATCATTGTTTTAAGGCTACATTTTGGTCTCTTTGCATGACGAGTAGGTTCAGTTAGCAAGAATTTTAGTTTTTATGCTCAAAATTAAAAAACTTGATGAATTTTCAGCTTTGCTACTGATTCTTCGGTTGCTGTAATTCAAAATTCTGTCTCCTATATACTAGTAGGTAGAAAATATCTTGTGACCAAAAAGTAATGAAAGGTAATATTGGATATTATAATATTCTATAGACCACCAAGGCACCAACCCAGCTCATCGAGTATGCCGATAATGATATCAAAGTTAAAGGTTAGAGCTTTTCAACCAGTATCAGCTTGTCTCCCAGCTTATTAATGGCCTTGGCTTGGTTACGCTTTCCTTGATCAGAAGAAAGAAGTCATTTTTTCCAGTATTCCCTTGACTTGCCTCTGGAATTTCAGTTCATTCCAGAGGTCTGATGCCTACATGGCTGGAATAGTAATGACTTATCTTGGCACACAGCTGCCTTAATGCAAGAAAAAACACAGGATTTTGATGAATATGGTGAAAGAAGACATTCATGGAATTCATAGGAATGTATTATTACACTTGACATAAGTTGTAATTCTTAAACATTGTGTGTGTAAACGTTTCTCTCAAGGGGAATGTAAAATGGAATAACCTTCTCTGTGAAGGTAATAAAATGAAATATTTTGTGGAGGTACATTTAATCTTCTCCATTCTGCCTAACCCCATAATTTTAAGCAATAAAATTTGGTGGCAAACAGCTACCTTAAGGCTTAAGGTTAAGACATGAGCAAACAAGAATGCAAAGCTCCACTAAAGGACCCTTATGTTAAAATTAGCCCTGTTTCTCCCAAAATTACAAAATTTATGGATCTGGTCCAAACCTGCCCAGTTCATACCCTATCTGAGACTTGTTTGAAAAATTATAGTAAGTTGGAGTGTTGTATTTTTAGTTTAACAACACTTGGCCAAACTCAAATACCAAACTTCCCCATTGCTACTGTGGTAACCGCTGATAAGGTTGTTCAAGTCTACACAAACGTCAGCATCAGTTTCCCACTAATCGTCCAACTGTTTGTTCTGTCCGCCGTTGTCCCTTTGAACCTAGCTCCAACAAGTCTATGTTGACAAAGTGCAGCAAATATGAATAGAATTGTTTCTAGGAGGTGTTGTTAGACTTTAGACAGTGGTTTAAAGGTGCGTGGGGGGGTTTGCTTGTTTTGCGCATGTGACGCAAATGTTGGACTCACATTTGGTACCGTATGTAACAACTAACAACTGAGCTACACTTGGTGGAAAGTTATGATCTAGAAAGGTATGAACAAAGTCATATGAAAATTTTGTTACTTAAGAATTTAGATATTTGAAAAATATATGTGTTAATCTTTCTGTCTTGCGAGATACCGTTCTGTTACCAAATTTTTATTGGTTATGATGTTAGCAACGTAAAACTGTGGTAACGTGACACAAAGCTATTTAAGTAAGCCACTTCAAAGGTAATCCTCATCCTAGAATCAACATGATGTGCTTCTAGTATGTGTGGCTGGCCCTACTGGATACTCGGATAGATCAATATACTGCCCCAGTATCCAGAGAAATCCACCAGGAACCTTGTCATCTTCGTATTCTAAATTGCTCTGATTGCCATGCCTGTGTATCGATCAGATGCATGCCCTAGAAAATATTCAATAATGTACGGTAAGTGCTATTTAGAATTGCCCCAGGAAGGTAGAAAGTAGGGTGGAGATGACATGTCCAGAAAACATTATAGGGGACTGTTTCATCAGCTTGCAAGAACAGGAACACAGGTGGGCTTGCTTACTGGTCTTTCCGTTTGTCTTTCTAGACTAAACCTACACAACACGTCTGAGTTTTGTATGGCTTACTGCTGTGTAGACCATAGGTGGAAATGTGAATGTCAGTGTCTAGGTTTTGTAAACATGCCAGCTGTTTAACAATGCAGAGTAGAAGGAGATATGGGGGAATGGTCAAAAGCAGAAAGTTTGGTGTGCAGTTAGCTCAGTGTCTGAGAATGGAAGCTATTCTTTGAACTCTTATGTGTGTATTTTGTGTTCTAAACTTCTATCTGTCCTTTAGTTTAGCAAGTTAAACAACTCTCTTTCTTAGCAGACTGTACGAAACATGCAAATTAGCTAACTGCCATCACAAGACTTTCTCTACCTTGTGTAATCAGCGTACTGAATGGTTTTCTGTTGCCAGCAAAATTGCGGTATCGAGAGAGGCTGAACTGTCAAGAGCACAGACGTCATATTCCCTGTCTTTGTTGCACGTGAAATATAGCTTTAATAATTGATACGCCAATGACCTTGACAAAGACATTGGTACCCACAGCGGCTCATCCCAGGGCTTGAAGATACCCCTGAGTTTTACCTCAAAGGATGGCCTCACCTTTACGAAAATTAGCTTGACATTTCCCATTGATTCGAGGCAACGTTCCAGATCAATGTTAGTGACAGCATCCTGAGTTGATGAATGCAGGGGATGTCACCGGGTTAGTGCTAGATTTCTATTGGTTTAAAATTAAGCAGATTGAGCTTGTATTTATTGCATGTCATAGCTGTATCCTATGGTAATATATAACCTTGCCATGGGCCTGTTGGATATCTTGACATCTTGGAAGTTCACGAAATGCAATGTTATAGATTTCAGTTGCTTGCTTCTTTGTGTGCTGATTCTTACATTACCGTTTTTGTTTCAAAACCTTACGTTTTATTCAAGGGAAACTTGCGTATGGTTTGCAACTGTTTTGATGTGCCCTGCTTAATATTCAAAACAGAGAATCTCACCATTATCGATTGGAAGGTGGATCAAAAGGTGATGATCCTGGAAATTTGTGATAGCAGTGATGACACAGGTCATCAATTTTATGTTCCCTGCAATGCAGCATATGTCTGCCCAAAAGCTTTGTAGATATGTCTGTAGAAGATATGATATAATGTATTACATACAATGTATGTAGGATGCTGACAGAATTTTGTGATAACCTTGGTTCTGACAAGAGAAATAATTGGAATGAAAATTTGGGGCGGATTGATGAACATATCTTATTTCTTGATACATGTTCATGAACATGTAGACAGCAATACCATACCTGAACTGTCAACCATTCAGATTCTAGCCCTCCCTTTCCTTATGAACAAGGATGAGGTCACTGAAATTACCGGGATAGGGGACATCTTTTATTGATGAAGCATGTTGTCCCGCTTAGGTCTATGATGTCATACTTTTTAAAATTCAGTTGCGTTCAGTTGCGGTGAGTGTTAGATATGCCTTCTAATAGTCAGGGGAAAAGGACATACATGTTTGATATACTTGTATTGGGGCTATATCGACCTGTCCCTTCGTCCTGGGATAGAAAATTGGTTGTTGGTAAGGACAAAAATTTCCCCCCATCCATGAAGAAATCTGAACTTCGTGAGATAAAGTTAATGAAAATGTATTTTCGTCAGCTTGAAATGACAGATTTAACAACAGAAATAACCAACATGGGCTCCCAAACAGTGAGTGGGATGGAAAAAAAATTAGAGATGGAAACGGCGTATATTACCCAACTTCAAACTAAATTCGATATGGTAGATAAGAAATATTATTGCACTCATAGCTAGATTTTATCAATTTGTAGGAGAGACTATTGACGGAAATTTGTCTCCTCACTTTTGAAGGAATCTGTCCTCAAGGTATACTGACATGACTGAAGATGCCGTCAGAGTCGGTCTGACTTTAAAGTTTTCTGCTTTGAGACCATAAGATTAATTGATCGGCAACTAAAAGATGACATACATGTAGACATGTAACTCTATAGTCTCTCTATACTACTGAAATATGCTTCTTGACAGTAAGAGGGAAAACATCCTCAAGGTATATCATCATTTGAATATTCTGTGAAATTTTTCTCATGAGTAAAAAAGCTTGGAGACCTAGAAGTTAAATCTTTCAGCAACTGAATGTTAACATTTTAAAAATTTGATACCACCACATAGAAATATCTTTCCAAGATGCTTCCTGAATTGCAGAGAAAAATGCCCTCAAGGCATTCTGACTTTTGATTACACTGTCGACCTTTGAGACTTTGAATTTTAAGTAAGAGGGCTTGGAAAACCTGAAGATGAATTGCTTGGTGTGTAAGACATGATATAGCTTGGGTGTGATGCGACCACATAGAAATGTCACCTGTCTAATGGTCCTCCCATTGGGAGGTCTGGTGTCTGCTGAAACAAATGGTTTCTCTCAACACGTTCAACACACAGGAAATTACAACTGATGCCACATATTTGTGATCTGTCTGGGGGGACAGGTCAGAATGCTTGTGGAGGTGTACGAATGTGGTGCCAATTTTTTAATATTTTTTTAACAGTGCTCACAAGTTTGTTTCTCTTTTTTTTAGTTTTTATCTAATTTCTTGCTGTCAACTTTGTGTTAAAACGCTTTTATCCTAATATTTTATAAAGTGATCATTGAAATTAAGATAGATTTGCCCTTTTTGTGACCTTGCATGATCTTTAGGTTGTCAATGGTATGTGAAGTTTTTATGCCATTTCTACATCATTTTGACAAGAAGTTACACCATGTATTTTTCTCTTGCACCAAGTTTGGAGTCCCTTGGATGTATCCCGTAGAATCAAGCTTTCCTGGCCATGCTACACCATTTTCATAACATCACAAGATGTAATTTGACCTGTTTTGTATGCAAACCCCTCTGATACCCCTCTTGTCAAAACCTGTACGCCCAGAAAATGTCCATGGTGTCTGTCCCAGGTGCTGAACGGTTATCCTCTACCACCATTTCTGTAATGGAATCTTTTCCATTATTCACTCAAAGTGCCGCTGGAAATAAAACTCCTCCACCGACACGTAATACTGCCTATATTTCTTACTTACCAGGATTCAAAATCAACTTTGGAGGCCATAATACCGCTGTAAGATGGCGCCAGGCTTCTTTGACGCTTTCACTCGAGGCTTTACCCGTGCGTAAATGCGGCGTGGGTTTAAAGCAGATGACTAGTGTGAAATATCCTTCCAGCATCATGAAAGTGCCACCTTTAGCAGTAGAGGGAACTTGGATCCATTTGAGAAAGATTGCTTACTGTAAATTCATTTATTTTCGTTAGGATTTAATTTACAGTATGATTGGAAAGGAGGTTTTTGTTGTGTTTTAAGTTGGCTGTTGAAACAATGCTGTAGCGAAAAAAATTATAACCCCGGTGTCCTGAAAACTGCAAAAATAAAATCACTGTGAATATTTCGAGATCAAACCTGACCGTCCAAATACCCTGGCACAGGCAACCACCTCCAGTCACAAGCCACATAAAAACAGTCCCGTCCATTTTTACATAGTTAACCCCACCCTGTCCTCAGCAACCATTTTTCCTCAGTCCCTTGAGTGGTTTCTGAATCCAGGTTTAACTTAAAACCATGTCAGCACCTGAATACAGATTGGGGTAATGGAAGAATACAGATTGTCAGTCTCGTCAACATTACGATTTATGGATCCAAGGTGCTGACTGATTTGGCCCAGGTCATATTTCTTCACTAGGATTTACTCTGATGTATTGACCAGTGTGTACCAAGGACACAGCATAAAGCAAGATTTATATAACCAGCAAATTGTTCCTTTCATTGCCTATACAAATGTAGATAAGTGTTAAATAGTGGTAGCTATACCACCTTTTTTGTATGCTCCCATTAGTTCTTCCAAACATGGTATTCTATATGAATGACTAGATCATAGTGAGTCACTAAATGTGTGTTGGCTTTTGTCCTTCCTATCTATATCCGCAGGCACAAAATTACTTGTGGCGTTTCCTTTAAAGGGGGATCAATCGGGTTTTCCTTTTGTTTGAAACACATCACAAAGCATTGTATTTGTACCACATCAACATGTGAAACATGTGTTTGATTGTTCAGGCACTAAACACTATGGTTTACCATGATCTTGGAATAAAAGACATCACAAAGATTATTTTCTACATCAGTGCTTGCATTGTAGCACTACTTTGCAACAACTGTTTCTTTGTACTGCTGTCTTCTTGTAGCTCAAAGAATTTGGCTTCCATTTTCTGACTCCAAACTGTTTGTCATCAGCTTTCAATATCGGCAAGCTTACAGTTGGCCATGACTAACGGTCGCAGGATATCACAATAATGGCTGTGGAAATGAAAGGGCTGAAGCTTTCAAGCAGAAAACGTGATTTACCATTTTTCTTTCATCGTAGCTTCTTGCGGTTGGTTGCTTAGTGGCTTATTTATGTCGGGTTGCTCCCAGGGATAAGAAAATGGTGGAGTTGAGTTGTGGGGTAGTCAGAAAGGTCTTGCGATAGTGTAAATCAGTTAAGAACACAGGTTTGAAAACACATCAATATTGTGCTGACAGAAATTAGTTTAGAGACAGAGATATATGATTGGCTGATTGCCTAATATATTCCTCCTAACTGGTAAGGTTCAATTGCCTACATGTACCTTGCCTAGTGACAAGGAAAATGGTATAATGATTAGGGGACATGATGTACATGTATGTGAACTATACTCTGCTGAAGCACTGTTTTCTAATGATTTTATATACTGTAAGTTTTGAAATTTTTGCGGTGATTTTATTTTTGTGGTTTTCATGGTGACCTCTCCTGATACTGCAAATATACTTTTCCAATTTATTATTACTGTCTAGAATTGTTTCAACCGTGAACTTAAAACACAGCAAAAACCTCCTTCCCTGTTACCGCAATATCAAGTCCATGCAAAAATTGATGAATTTATTGTACTAAATATCTTTTTTTCCTCTTTCCTCTTCTACAGGTTGCTTGTGATGCTGTAGTCCTAGAATTGAGAGACCTTTGACCCGAGCTGTAACCATGGCGACGTCACCAGAAAACGTCCTGACAACGATGATGCGGACGGGCTCCACCGTTTCGCCGACCGACACCTTCAGCGGAAACATCACGAGATGCGATACGCTGACGTACGATTACGACATCGCTACCTCCGTTATATGTGGGATGTGCTTCCTCTTTGGCATTGTATACTGCTTCTTTGGTGAGTATAACATTTGGGTTTAAGCCAAATAATGTTAAATTTGTGAAGGGAATTTGTATATGGATTAGCTTTAAGATCAGAAAACAGCAAATAGAATTTGTTAAAGCAGGGTTCAGAATTATTTTTAAGCAAGGTGACACAATGGACAAACAGCTTCCAACTTATCATCATCATAGTCGACTAAAAGTTTCTAATTTACAATGTCCAAAATCTCAAAGTCACACCATTTTACAATGTTGTAGACTATACAATGTTATCTTTACAAGATGTACTGGAACAAAATACGAATGTTCTCCTTGTACAAAATTTGCTACATAAATTTTGAACATTTGCAAACAAACTTATGGTTAATGCCTAGCTGTCAGGAAAGCTAGCCATACAGAGAATCTATAGCCAGAACCTCCCTGTCAACAACGGAAAGTAATGGAATTACTGCTGACACAGGTTGGAGAGCTGATAAACCAGTTAATCTGCGAGATGGGAGGGCGGAAGGTTACCTCGTGTTGATGTGCGATAAGGCAATCCGGTTAGCGTGAAAGGACAGTCTTGAAATGCTGGTGTCACCGCTTTTATACGGACGAGCATTCACACTGGCAGGCATGTAGTAGCATAACGCAGTATCTGACAGAGTAATTCTGAAATATGAGGAAGTGCTGTAAGTGTTTGGGTTAAATTCTTGGATTTTGAAGAGGCTGCTAGCAAACTTTTATAATTTTACGAATCTACCCTGAGTTTCTATGAATATGCTCAAAGCACTGGCATTCCAACCCGTATACTGTAAATGCAGAAATGTTAGCAATGGTTTTATGTTCGCGGTTTTCGCGGTGAACTCTTTACTGCGAACTTAAAACCACCGCAAACACTCCATTTTCTCCCTACCACAAAATTAGATTCCTGCAAACATTTCTGCATTTACAGCATTTGACTCTAAAGCTGTTAGGTACACTCCACTGATGACATAAATGTGTTTCGGCAACCTCATCTATTCCTCGATTCATTGGCTTCTTCCGTAACGCCAGGAAAAATACCGTTGGGATTTACTCATGACTTTTGACTTATCCTGTTCACAGCCCAACCAACCCCAAACAAATGCTGATGTAAGCATAATCATAACTTGGCAGAGCCAAAAAAAATATCCAATTGGAATCTGGATGTCGGCCAGATTTTCTTTCATTCGATGATTGTTCAGATACAATTCGACTCCAGGCACGTATCCCAGACAGGATTTCGTGTCTGTAAAGGCAGAGATTACTTTGAAAGACACGATGAAGTTTGATGAGCTCAGATTGAGTGAGTAGGTGCCAAGGGGAGAGTCTGGTTCAGAGATAGCTGTACTTGTGCCAATAGGAGAAACTTCAACATCGGAATCATGACATATTAAACATGTCTGCATTATTCATTAGGGATGTGTACAATGCAGAAGACAGACTAGTAACATTAGAAATCTATATGATGCCAAGAAATTGCATTACAGCAATGCAAAATTATTTGGATGAAAGTTCATCTGTGTTGGTATACAGTATGATAAAAAGGTTAAACTATTTCCAACACAAAGATTGGACACACCACAATTCTTCAGTACAATCCATATTGAACCCTGCAAGTCATCAATTTCAGGTGATACACAAAATGAAAAATGTTGATCTCTAACTTTCATATATCATGACAAGACCTGGTTTTGTTGAACATGTTCAGTTCAGTTCAGGTCGTCCTCATGAACATGTAGTTATGCAGAAAAAAAGTTGAACAGATCGTACATTGTATGCCATGAAATATGGCTTCTCATTTTCTTAGTTTTCTCGTCTAATATTCATAACTTGACAGAACTGTCCATCAAGGTGACCTTGGGTTAACAGGGGGACCTTTGTGACCTGGCTATGGGTCACCTGACTTGACCTTTCCTAGAGGTCAGGACATGGACCACTGAGGGATTCTCTTTCCCCATTATCAAATGGCCAAAAATTGATTGCCTATTACATACTGAAAAAGCCATTTGTAAAGTTGATCTGACAAGATATAATTTCCAGAATTCAAGAACTGTTGTATCTTTTGAAGCATGTCAGACAGCATAGGAACTAAGAATATTCTTCACATAAAACCTTAATTATATTAGTTAAACTTTGAATACATAAAAGGGTTGGGATGGGGACGAAAGACGGCTAATTTGCTAAAGGCAAAATCTTTCCTTTCGCCATGAACCAGTATTATCACTTGAACGAGCCCGGATTATGTTAGAATGGAGATTGGTGGATAAAAGGACTAGAAAGTAATACTACAGTAATACCTATAGAGATAGAAGAAGGATTGTCAATATACATGTATGGGTTTTCTAGAACCTTTGGTGTAAGGATGCCAGCTTTTTCCAGCCATCTATTCAAACATTCATGGCCCGTGAGACTCCAGTGCTGTTGGGCAGATTGGCGGAGAAAATGAGAGCTGTCAGAAACAGCCCTGTAGCAGCAGAGCCAATAAGTTTCAAGGTTTCAGGGACCTAAAATCAGAGCCACATTTCCATACATAACCTGACATGAACCTTTCTCTGTTGTCTCTTCCAAGGACGTACCGTTTTTTTTGTAATCACGGCTAGAGTATTGATTAGCGGCTTTGTTAAGAAGATAGCTCTATCTATTTATGGATTTTTATCTTGTGCAGTTTGCGATGAAAAGAAAGTAATCAGATCCTTTAGAAAATCTTAAACTAGATTGCAGGACAGTAATTTTTAAAGGGTTTTCCATCATTGTGACATAGGGCAATCATGCACCTAGCGTGGCATGGGCAAACTGCATACAATTTCTACCATGCTTCTTGAAGGGCCTACACTTTACATGCAAAGCAATGATATCGTGACATTTTAGTGGTTGATTTTATCATATATTTGTTGGTGATGTTTTATATGAGGTCTGGGAACTTGGTATGGGTTCAAGATTACAACAAAAAAATTGTCTCTAACATGTACATTTGGCCTCTTGATTGTGTACAAATGTGATTCTTTAATTTACTTGTATTTCCGTCCTGTTACCTAGGTTACCGCTGCTTTAAGGCCGTCATGTTCCTGACGGGCTTCATCTTTGGTTCTGTCATCGTCTTCATGCTGTGTAACGAGGAACGTTTCTACACCACGTACCTGAGCGTGGAAGCCAGCGCGGGGATCGCTATCGGAATCGGCGTTCTTTGCGGACTAGTCACGATGCTTATAAATGCAGTCGGGCTCTTCATGACGGGGTTCACCCTGGGGATGTTCCTCTCCGCCGCTCTCCTGATCGTCCTGGAGGCGTTCTACCACCCCCCCACGGTCTGGATCCCCGTGGGGATCATCTTCGGGGTGGGGATCCTGTTCGCAGTGCTGACGCTGCAGTGGCAGAAGTCGTGCACCATCCTGGCCACGTCGGTGTTCGGCGGCGCCATCATGACGGTGTGCGTGGACTACTTCGTGGAACACTTCATCATGGTGCAGTACGTGTGGGAGCGCTTCATGGCGGCCCTGTCGGAGCCCGTGTGCTGGTACTCCTGGGTCATCCTGTCCATCTGGCCGGTACTGATGGTCATCGGCGTGGTCGTGCAGCACAGAGTGACCGGCAGGAACTTTGACCACCAAGAAGGTCAGAAATTTGCTTTTTTTTGTCCAATATACATTATAGATTATATTGGAGACTGTTTTAAGGGAAGGGAGATGGAAAGAACTGAAAATATACAAAAAGATGAAAGAAAATGCTAAATTTGCTTTTGAAAAGAAAGCACAGAGTGACCAGCAGGAACTTTGACCACCAGGAAGGTCCGGATTTTTTGTCTTTTTTTGGATAGGGTAGGAGGGGCAACCTTTCCCGACACCATTTGTTTTTTTCTCAAACTCGAAAAAAATAGTAAATGCTTAAAAGACGGCAAAAATAAAAAGGTTATTGTTCTATCTTGAAACTTAACATGTATGGTTTACTTCTAGGAAGATATTGAGAGTCAAGAAAACTGAAGGCATTTGAGAATATAGATAAACAAGCATCAATACACTGACTTAAACTTGTTTTTCATATTTCTCATATGTATGTTTTTAGAGCTTAGATCTTAACCCCAAATTTCCCTAACTTTGATACATTGCCGAAGATTAAAAGCTCATGAGATTGAAAAACATGGCCAATATGAAGTCATGGAGTCATTGAATAAAATATATACTAACATAGACAAATACCAACTACAGTCAAACCTGCCCAAGGCGACCAGCTGGCGGACCGAGCAAAAACGGTCGCCATGGACAGGTGGTCGCCATGAAAAGGATTCCACTCACATGTTTCCAGGGCGAGGTTTTCAAATACAGTACGTAAATGGATGGAAAATTGTGTGAATTTAGACAGCATGACCCCCACCATTCTCATTGACAGAAAGATCCTACAAAAATTACATTTTCCGTTATCGTTGTAATAATTGTATACCACTACATCGTATACAAATTTTCGTCATAATTTTGACTACAAAACATGCAAATGGTTGCCTCGATGATCTCGCAGCCCCCTCCCGCATTCACACGTTACATTTAATAGTACACACACACACGCACATCATCAAAGATTTAAGGCCAAAGACAAATCTGTAGAAAACATCTGCTGGCCCAAGCCTTTTTTGGGCGCCGACCGCTGGATAAAAGGGGCAAAAAGTTTTCGATCTTACAACTAAAGATGAAAACGGAACGGTGTGATTTCGTCGCGCCGCGCCACACCGCCAAGCTCTGTGCGACCGCATCGAAAGGTAAGTCAGTGCAGCAGAACGCACAGCGTCCAATAAAGATTTGTGATATTCTTGGAAATAAAAAGAAAATTAGAATATTAATTTTCATCAATAACAAGAGTAGTCGTAAATGTTCATACACAAAAGCATCGTGTTTTAGAAAGGTCAGCGGTACGCCAAATCCGGGCCAAGCCAAATCCAAGATGGCGTCGGGACCAAGGAACAACATTTCTCGCCCAATGTTTTGCCGGCCGCGAAGTCATTTTTCGGCGGAATTTAGTAAGACACATTTTTGTTGAAAATACAAGAAATAGATAGTAATTTCTGTGAAATCTAACTTTTTGACGCCATGCACTACGTATTCGTTTTGAACATTGAGTTTAAACCGAACTGAGTTTGCGGTAAACTATATTAAGATTACGGCGATAGGCACAACAACGTCACAAACATTTGTCTTTACAATGTTTATAGGGGGAATGTTTTATCAAAACACTTCATGGAGGAATCGATGCTATAAGATTGCTATTCCATATATTTTTGTCCTTCAAAGTCTTGAAAACATTTCCGTGAAATCCGACAGCAAAATGATCTGATGTCACCACACGCTTGAAAATGAGGCGGCCGCCATGGGCAGGGATTGTGCTCTGTGCGGTCCCAATTCGTGGCGGTCGCGGTCGCGTTGGACGGGTGGTCGCCTTGGGCAGGCAGCTTAATGCTTGTGCCTATGGGGAAAATTTTCGGGACCGAGAAAAAGCGGTCGCCATGGCCAGGTGGTCGCGTTGAAAACGTGGTCGCCTAGGCAGGTTTGACTGTATCCTTATTACCCCAATACCATATCTTATACTGACAATGTAGTTCTCCCTCCGTCTATCCCATAATAGCCTCACGATCTCGCAGGCATTACTCGCGCACGGAAACGCGGGAACCCTCACAGGAGGGGGACGATGTAGTTGAAAATAGTCGGCAACAGCGTGACGTAGTGGGTATGTTGACGTGAAGTTGTGACTCTTGCACTCGGAGGTGAACTCAGTATCCCTGGTGGTGTTGGCTATACCTGTAGTTTTTAGTCTGTTCCACTGAAAGGATTGTCACACATTTTGTTCAAAACCTCCTTTGGTTCATCAAGTTTGAAAACTTGTAAGTATACAGTAAAAAAAATGGGAAGACAACAGCTTTTGATCATACTTGAACCAAATGGAAAAAACGTTTGAAATTTAAAGGTTTTCACTAAAAAAAAGTGTGATGATTTTATGGTAAATACTAAGTGGAACAGGCAAGAGAATTAAGCATCTTCTCTGAATGCTTGCTACTTGATCTTGAAGCATGCGATCTCTGCACATGGAACTGCATTCTACAAGGCCTCTCCTATATTCATGCAGATCGCTCTATCTCTGAAGGTGGTGTTAAACATAAACTTCATGGATTGTGTATGTGGGAGTTAGACCAGTTGATCTGAAATTATGAATGGTTTTGTGGCAAACATTATTCTGATTTTTTTACAAGACTTCTAAATTAGTGCTGTTCTGTGTTTAATAAGATATGTTGTGACCAAAAATAGAGAAATTAAGATAGCCTTGTTGAATTTTTCGTGAAGATTCCATCCTCAAAATCATATCAACTGGTCTACCCCGTATAAGGTGATGCATGGGCGATGTGCATTTCTCTGGTCTATTGCCTGATCTAGTTATCAGCTACTAAACTTCTGCATCCTTAACCTTTGCATTGGGCAAAGACTAACACAACCTCCTGACTGACAGACTCATAGATGAGTTCACTTGAAAGTTCATCTGTTTTGGTAGAAGTCCTTCTGAATCAAAGTTGAGCTGTTATTGCAAGCACTAAAAATGGACTTACCCAAATTTTCGACAGATCAACTCCAGTCTTTGTCAAGGAATGAGCAAGTCACATGTTCTATCTGCACAACATGATGTCACTAAAAAAATGTAGAAAAATTGAAATATTTAGAAAATTAAGATTAAAATTGTTTTTTTACATTTAAAAAAATCATAATATATTAAAAATTGAAATAAGATAAAATTAAAAAGCATGACGTCACAGAAGCGGTGTATTGTTAATTCCTTGATAAAGACTGGAATTGATCAGTTGAAAAGTCCAATTTTTGTGTTGGCAGTTTCGGTTCAAACTTTGATTCAGAATCATAGATGAGTTGTTAATTGATGATGATTGACACCTGTCCGTCTCCCTGTGCCTGTAGTTGTGATCAGCAGGAAGAAGCGGCGCGTGCACCTGTACAGGATACGCCAGCAGGACGCCCGCGTGCGCCAGCGACACATGATGGAGGAGAGATACCGCCAGTACCAGGACCTCTACAGACCCGTCCGACGTTTCCATGGTGATATCATCACGCAGGTAAAATCTTCTCCAACTGTGATTCTGTAAACGCCAAGGGCCAACCGGTGGCTTTTGGTACAAGTTGGCCCTTTTGATACTGCCTTGCTACAGATAGATTTGCTTGGAGATTAATGATTCTTTAAAGTCAACTGGTATAACCTCCCTTCTGTGTATCAGACCAGATTCACAGGCATGTGGAGGAGGCTAGCTATACTACATAGGGGAAAAACGTAGGAAAGGTCTCCCCAAGCCTTCATCTGTCAGTATCTGTATCTAGAAGTGTGTATAATTACTATAAAATGCCCTAACTTCACCAGAATACACCTGTTTTGCAGGCATCACATGACTTGTTACCCCCAAGGCCTACATATATATAATGCTAATGAAGAGGGTCCTTATTCACAACGATGATGAATTTAGAAAATTCTCAAATAATTTACATGTTAATCTAGACATGTATTTATTTATATATGATGTAAAATTAAAGCTCTCTTTTTATTGTACTTATTATTTCTGACTGTATCGATGTAGTACATGTAAAAATTTTCTTTTTGTACCCAATCCAGGAGAACAAGAGAAATGTATACATGTACTAGTCACAATGCTAATCTTAATGATTATCTTATCTATTACTCTAGAACTACCTGCAGAGCCTACAGAACAAGTCCCCTGGTCCGCAGACCCCCACATCGCAGACACCGACCTCCATCGACCCGGAAACTCCACCAGCCCAGCTGGAAACGTACACCCCAGTACGTGGCGCCAACGTCACGCCGTCCGCGCCCGTCGTGGCCGTGTAACCAACCCCTACGGATCAACACCCACCGTCACAATGACCTTCTTAGCACCCCTATTTTGTAGTGGACATTGCCTGAGATTGAGAACGAAGAGGCAGTAAACTGGCACTGTCCACTTTCAAAATAGGGGTGAAAAGAGACGACTGCAACAAATCTCTAGATCAGGGGAGAAAGGTTAATCTTTTGTCTAAAAGGATGAGCAGAGAAAGGCAGTTACTAAAATTCTTAGTATATATAGAAAGACCTGTTTGCTCATGACTTACCTGCGTAAGTGTCTACTGCAATGAAAAACGTCACCTGCTACTTTGCAAACAAAGTTGCTAAAAAGCCGTCCTACATGTAAAGGCAGAGAAAAGTTACCTGCCGGCAAAGTTTGATGTAAAAAATCAGACCCATACAACTTCTCATTTATTGAGTTCAAGATGTGTAGATGAACAAGATCCTGATTGGATAAAGGTAATCCTCAGCTGTATATACCGGTAGATCATTTTCAGAACCTGGTAGATTTCATCTGTGAAAATCTTGAGATTACTGGGAAATTCTTAACTTTGATTGTGTCAACATTCTTTAAGAACATCATGAGATTTAAGAACAGATGGTGATGAAAAAAATATATACTCAAGTACCCTGCACTTAAAGCTGTGATGACAAAATCTGAAAATTAGTCCGTGTTAGTGAAACCAGTCTTGTGGACTGAAAGTAGCCTACTCAAAGTCATAGAAACCAACGGAAGCACTTACAGTACTAGTATACATAATTGCACAACTGCCAGCCCTAGAGTAGAACACAGCAATGTTAACAAGAATTGTTTAAATCAAAAACACTGAAATACAAATGTACACAATAGGCTGGGAAGACCCATGCTCTTTTTCCAACTGTTGCTGACCAAGAGAAAGACTAAGCGGGCTGCTATTCACAAGCTGACTGAAAGAATGTTTTCTTAAACAGTGCAAATTAAGAGACATTTCCAAAACTGCTACAATACCTTGTACATAGAACTAATATCAAATCTAGATGAGTACTGAGAAGAGCTTGGTTAACTCTTCAAATTGGACAGCCAATCGCAGTATGAGACGCAACATCCAGTTGAAGCATACTGTCTGTGATTGGCTGCATTAAGATAGCTTGGCTGTGATTGGTGTAGTTTTAAGCCAATCAAGAAGAAGAAGACTTGATGTGATTATGTGAAGACTAAGAATAGATGACACAAAGGATAGATATTCAAGAAACTCTACAGGAAGAGAAAATGTAGGTAGAGAACATGCATGTTTCAGTAAAGCACTTAATCATGAACTTGATAATGTAAAGTCTGGAGATGGCTACATGGACATAGATAGTTTACAGAAGACAGATTGACCTACAATACATAAAACTTCTCAAGAAGTTGCCAACGAAATTCAGGCCAACTTCTATTTAGCCTTCTCAATATTTACTATTTACTACAGGCAGGACCTGTGTTTATGATTTTGCTTTTTAATTCAAAATCCTGAATCGTGTCCATATAACCTTCTTCAGATTTTACAAGCACATTAACAAGAAGAAAGAAGTCAAGTGTAAATAGCTAATGTACCTAGACTAATAATAAAGTGATCCTGTTCAATGAGTCTGATGCTAGAACGTTGGTAACTGTAAGATAGTGTAATGTTTTTGCCTTCTGCACTCTGTAACAATGTATCATGTAATGTACAGGAGTTATAGGTTGTATATAGGAACTCGTGACTAATATGTGCCAATATGTATCAGGCTTTGGCCCGTACGTACGTATGTATGTATGTACATGTATGTATGTTTGCTCGCACCGTGTTCTGAATTTGTGAAGCAATAGACGTACAGTTAAGCAGTCTCTGGGAATATTCAGATGCTCTCTCCTTAGATACAACAATACTGTAAAATAAAATGGTTCTATGACATTGCAGTACCCTGGTATATGCAGAAGTAGGTATCATGGTATGGCACCTCAGTCTATGAGTAAACGACCACTGTCTGATACATACATATTACGGTGAAAAGTCATGTGAAAGAAACTTTCTAGTTAGGCATTTTCATCCTCAAATTCAGACTGACTTGAAAAATTGTACAGTCAAAAAATGCTACAGTCAGGAAGAACTGAAAATCTGCCTTTGAATTCAGAATATTGTCTCCAGTACTTTTGTATTCTTTGGAGAGAGCACTGGCTTCTGAGAAGTACAAAACCACTATTGTGATAAACCTACAAGTTTCAGTGTATGTATCTGTACAGTATTTTGTACCAGTGTTGTTGTCAGTGCATCAATTTTAGCCGTAGATTTTAAAAGTTTTGTTTTAAAGAAATTTGCATGGTGCTTTGAAGGTGAAAGAGTTTGGTTGGTTCATCCATGACATTAATAAGTTTTTTGTTGCTGTAGATTGGTGAGAATGACGTACTTAGAAAATGTTATATGTTACATGTTATATGATAACGTTACTATGTTGTATGTAGCGTATACATTGTACATGTAATTGCTCTACTAATATGTGTTAAACTGAACCTGTTTTTGTTGTGTTGTACAGTAATGTTATCCCTTAAAAATTGTTGAACTTGAAGGTGAAGATATCAAGATTTGTCAGGAAATGTTTTACAATGCAATTATGTTCAGCTCACTTATTTTACATTTTCTCATTTGGTTGTACTTTGTTATTAGACGATAGGAACCAATTGACAACAAATGTTTTTAGAATTGAATTTTTTTATCATTATCATAGCTTACTTTAAGAGAAGAAAGCATATCCTTATTTTGACTACCACCACTCTATATGCTGTCACATGGTACCAATTTGATTCTGGCAACTTCAAATGACCACAGCTAAAATATTAAGAAAGCTAAAGAAATTTCTCTTCTACCACAGAATATATAATGACACCAGTATCTTAACAGAATACAAGACAAATATTAACAACGCTATAGAACTGTTTTCCTATAGCCACACCCAATTGAAAAACTTGATGATGTTTTTTTTTTATGACAATGCATCGTATAGTTTTTCTTTCCATGATGACAGCATGAAAGAATCTGAAAGAAAAACTAAAAAATATCTCATGATAATGTGGCTAACGTTGTGCCATGTAATGCTGTGAATACATGTATATGCAGGCTATAGATGGACTCTACAGAGTACTAGTAATGCACATGTCAATGAAAACTCATAGGTGTGGATGCAGGCATGGGGTAAGATTTGACATGCCAATAATATCTTTGTTTCATGGCTTCATGTCCATGATACACGTACATGTAGATACTAGTACATGGCATACAGAGAACATGTTTATGTTCTTGTCTGTATCTCCAACGCTTTGTGTTTACATTGATATGTGCATAATGTACAAATAGCATTGTGTAGATGTAAAATATGTATTTAGAATGGTTCAGTTAAGACCAGTCACAAACAACATATACTCTAGTTCCAAAGGGGCCAAGTAGATGCACATGTTTTAGTTAAACTTGATAATTAACAATGCAAGAAACTGTATAAGACTTTGGGGCTGTTTTATTTTAAATGTTTGGAAAGAGGACTGTCTCCTAAAATATTGCTTTGTTATTTCAGTATGCTATGTCTTCTTATAAATGTAACATGAAATTAAGTTGTATCTCTTCCTGTTCTGCTTTTAGTTTAATCTGTGATATTTTAGCCGGGAATGGTTATGTGTTTATGAAAGGTGTAACATGGTTTTCATGACTTCTCAGCTAGCATAAACTGATAACTCAAGTTAGGAGACCACCAGTAAAGCATGAAAAATACAGTTTCAAGTCTGTGAAAATGTGTCTTGATTTTGGCATTGATTTTCAAAGAAATTAGTAATTGAATTGGTACATTGTATTTTCATAGGTTCACTAGAAAATATTCTACCCATCTTTTACCAATTGAGCAATGTGACTTGAATTCGTTTATTCCCATCTATTTTTTGTTTATTTTGCCCTCCTCCCTTTTTGATCTATTTGGACTTACTCTTCCCTATACATCTAGAATACAACAGCCCCAAATGTAAGTCAGGACAAGCTGTTTTTATGTATTTATTGTGTGTCAGTTTTTGTGATGTAAGATACAGTAATTTATTTTTTCACTCAGGATAACGATTTTGTTGATTAACGCTAGCTGTTCTGATAACACTGTACAGAGAAGTTGCTAACAAAAGTTGTTCACGTTCGTTACTGTTGTATGTAGCTTGGCTAACAAGGTTTCTAGGTTTTAGTGCGCGGTACGTGGGTTTGTGTAACGTTGGCACAGTGGTCAATAAACTGCTTACATGGCGATGTTGTACATTCTGGGTGTCTGTCTTCATTGAGTTGGTACTGGAATGAATTACTAGTACTACGCAGTGTTATCATGGAAGAGAGTCACAGTTACTAGTAAGCTAGCCTGGATGCCATCCTAGTTAGTTAATTTGCATAATTAGGAAAGTTTATAAATCCACTGAATTTCATAATAGGACTCTCAAACATGTGACATATGTAACTGAACAAGAGAGAGGTATTGATAGATATCAATAATGCAAATAGCTACCTAATTTGCTTAATCAATTAGAAAAGGCTAAAATACCATAATGGAATAACTCAAGAAGGGGTTGACGGATCTTCATGATATTTGGTATGTACACAGCGGGAGTGATGATTGACAACATCGTATGATAAATATGCAAATTAGTAGCTAATTTGCATAATTAATGAGGGATTTTTATAAATCCGCCGCATTCCATTATTGGACTTAAACATGCGACATAGGTAATTGAGAAAGAGAGGAATATCACTGAATATCAATTATGCAAATGAATACCTAATTTTGCATAATTCATGGCAAAATACTATAACTCCATAATGGTAAATGATTGGGATTTCATTCTTGCAGCATTTAGAAGTAAAGTAGACATTAAGTAGACATCATCAGACATAAATCATGAAAATGAGGGCCTCATTTACATAGTTTACGAGGACATGCTACAATAGCCTTCTTTGCTAAGATAAGACTCTCATACTTTGTTATTCATAATGTTGAGTTGTTACGCTGTCATGATCATCCTCAGTCACTCACTCGGTGGTTTATTCGGTGCATGCATGTGTGTGAGTGTGTGTGTGCACGTGTGTGTGTGAGAGAGAGAATATGTATGTGTTTGCGTGTGAGATCAACTGCAAGCTTGCAGTTCGTGGCCAGAACTTTATTTACAGTAGTGGACTTTTCATCGTCAGGTACATTACAATATGAATGACAACTAAGCACACAGGTAGAAAAAATTGCTATTGATGAAGGGAAGATTCGTACCTTCAGGATAAAAGAAAAAAAAGTTTGAAATTTTCCTCTAGATGCTACCTAAAAAGATGGATTTCTTTTGCGTCATGTATGGAAGACTGGATCGTGACTTAAAAGCTTGAAGTATGACCCTGTGTAACCCGTCAGAACCAACTCAAATTGAGGTGAGTTCACCCAAAACCAACATGCCATTAAGGTGTATTATCATAATTTACCCAAATGGCCATGTCTGCTCCGGATTTAGTGATATATCGGAGCAAGACAACAACAGGCATGATTGTTATACGTAAAAACATTATATGTTTCAAAGATGTCCAAATATATATAAATTAACCCGTATATCGGGGAGGAATCAAACGTACTTTTTCAAACGTTTCAGTTGTAGGACCACAAATGAAAATTCTTCAGAGCTACCCTGGGCTTCAGGCAAGATAATTTCGAGTTATGTCGTTCCATGGAACGACAGGCCTCCCGCTGTGGGAGAAGATGCCATCCCAAGTGGGCTGGCATGTGCGAGCCTTGGACGGCTGAGCTGAGCTGTCCTATGGCTTAGGAGATCACTAGTTCTCTGTCTGGGAACTTAGTGTCTCAAAAATCTAGGGCCCTCCGTGGTGCCCTCAAGGCCGGTCTGGCCACGCCAGGCTGTGTCGCAAGACGTCACGTAACACGATGTCGCATTGTGTCAGAATTACACTGAAAAAACAATTTATTAGTTTATTTTCCCACAATTTCCCAGACTCTTCTTGCCCTCCCCTCAATACAAGGTTTAATATTGACTAAAATTCTAATTCGTTATTGCAAACCCGTGTTTGGTTTCCCCAGCCCCACCTACACCCCCGCAAATCTTTACACTACCTTAAGAGCAAGCATCTTTCGTTCGTGGTTTTGACACCAAAAAGGCCATTTGGGTAAATTATGTTCATGAACACCTGTAGCACAGGTGAGTGTAATTAATCTGAATGTAATAATTGACTTATTGAGAAACTATGAAGACTGGTCAGGATATCTATCAATCAATTTGATCGTAGGCAAACTCAGGAGGCCCAGTAGCTGGCGTGAGGATACAAAAAGACATTTAAGCAAAAACAAAGAAACAGTTCAAAGAAAAGTATTCTTTATTCAATACTTTAGACATAAACAAGAAAATAAGGTAATAAAAACACATCTACTGAATCTCATTCTGTCATAAATGCTACTGCCAGAAATCTGACAAAGGAACAACGTCCAAAGTGTACATTGCAACGAACTCTCTCGTGTTTATATGCATTCACACTGTCACACAATAAAAACAAACCTTATTTCAGTTAACATGGAATATTTTGTTATTTGTAACGCTTCTATACCTCAACATCCAAAAGTTTACTGAATACACACAAGTTGATTACAGATGCATGCATGGCCACCTTGCAATAACAGCAGAACGGATAACTCTACTTACAATAAGATACAAAATATATCGATTTATTTATTCAACACATCATTTTTTTCACTGACTTATTGTAATCCTTTAGATATGGAGAAATGTACATGATTTACTTATAACACTAGTACAGACTGACTTGTCACTCTACACTATGATTCATGCCAATTTAAGACACACTTCTTCCACAGGATGTATATTTCACTTGTGGTCCAGACACAAAATAGACCATTTGGGTAAATTATGTTGATGAGCTTCTGTAGCACAGGTGATCGTCATTAAGGCTGAATACATCTATTATTATTCTGGTAAATTATGAAGATTTTACAGTATTTCTTTACAGAATTTTTTTCCAAGGTACTCATATTCAAGTTTCCATAAGAAATAATGGCAGATATATTTACACCGTATGAAGCTCATGGGAATTCATTTTACAGTTGTAAGATCATAGAAATACGGTATTTCTATGTTTTTACATATGTAAAATGGACTCCGATGAGCTTCTGCACTGGTCCCCACAGCAGGAGGAAGATGTCGGCTCTGTGATTCTTCGAACTTCTACACCGGTCCCCCAGCAGAAGGAAGATGCCGGCTCTAGCCGTGGGTTCACCCAGACAAGCTCGGCGACCAGCACTGCAGAAGCTGGGGAAAGGAACTATAACTCACCTTACCATAGTTTTATACATCATTTACTACTGACATTAGGCAATAGCTTAACATTAAACATCCGTGACACCTTCACGACCAGATGATAATGAATTGATAGGATAATAACAACAACAGTAGAAGAACAACAAACTCCTCTCCCCTGCCTCATGATATACTTACGAAATGAGCCAGTAACTGTTCTGGTATTAAAAAGGCGCCTCACATCCTTGAAACGTAAAGGCGGACAACTACAAATCGTTCTAAACATACAAAATAAGACATCCACAACAACTGACATTGCATTAGCATTGCATTACTCTCGATGTATCGACATAACCGGAACAACAAGATATATACCTGCATACCTGGTCCTCTAAACTTGCACCGAAAAGCCGCGGAATCGAGAAATCCTGTCTGAGACGTGCACAGGTAACACACGTCTGCGGACTCACCTGGGCTTAACGTCAACAAACCTGAACTTTCTGACCTTTAACCTTAAGTTCACTATGGTACCTGCATAAAGATGATGGTACCTGATGCACACATAACGTCCCGGTATGCTTGACGTACTGTCAAACACGTTTGCAGATGACTCTCATTTAGTATGAAAGCTCACAAGCTAACTCTAAAACGCTTCTCTTGGACTTTTTTTCTAACGTTCTGTCTCCTGTGCACTAACCTACATTCTCCTCCGATCTTGAACACAGCTAACGTTACATCTATCCATATTCGTAAACTCAACGGGCCACACCTGAACGTAACACGGTGTTAATAAAGCGCCGCCCAGTGACAGGTGAAGGTACTGCAGCCGCTGACCTCCATCCACCACCTGACCGTGACACGACCATGATGAAGCGCCGCCTAGTGAAGGGTGATGGTATCGCAGCTCAGGAGTGCCCAGTTGAGATAATTAGGTACAAGTACAGAATCAGCTAGAACCCAGGAGAAGGTGTTAAACTTTCATTTTCCTAAAAACTAATTACGTCAGACAGACACATAGTTCTGGACGGGTCTCCTGACGCTTAATGTGAAACACTACAGGTGAAACCAACTCAATTCAGTCCTCATCTATCCCTAGTCTAACTATTGTAACGTTGGGGCACCACCGAAGATCAAGCAAACAGTTGTCTCCATCCTTCTCAATTTTCTGGTTTTCTGAATGTTTCACTTTGTGTCATGCCTGTCCATTATCTGATATCATCCTCACATCTATTCCGTTACCTCTTCCTTCCTCCCTGAACGGTTCCTTGTATGATAGTTTTAGCTGGTCCCAATGTAATCCATAGTCATAGATAATGTGTCACTGTCAGTTTTCAGTGTTTCCTAAACTCAATGCAATGATAGCAGTTTTGGTCTAGCCTCCTGTACGTCTGGACTGTTCTTAGCCTGCGTTTACACATTCTCTCGCTGGGTGGGGGCAGTAATTGTCGGGCCAAACGCTAGGAGCGCGATTTAGACAGGCAAGTCTGTGATCATTACCTTTGCCGAGAAGGTTATGTTTTGGGTAGCTTTTGTATGTGTGTATGTGTGTATGTAAATGACCAGCATAAGTCAAAAAGACTTTGGACAACTTCTGTCATTTGGTAGAAAAGATGATCAACTGGTATGATTTATAATCGATGAGAAACACTCATGATACGTCAGTCAAAAATCATTTGGCGAAGGTATGAGGTCGTGGAACTCTAGTTTATTCATTTCTTACTGTTGGCTTTAGAAGATATATACCACTTTTTGATGGCCAGTCCAACAGTTCCACTTGCCACAAGTATGGCTCCTCCCACACTCAGCCATGTCGGCACATTGCTAAGGAACAGATACTGGAAAACGAAGGCAAAGACTATATCCATCGTCCTCACCACTGCTACAGCATGTGCTTTTTCATACAGGAAGGATTTTGTCATGAAAATTTGGCCTACCAAACCACCCAACCCTACCGCTATCAAATAATATCTATCTATACCACAGGGTGGGAGAGTAAAACCTCTCATGATGGCTAAAACAATGACGGATTCAATTGTACCAATTATTGATAAAAACATAATCTGGACTAGGTAGTGGATCCCAAGTCCTGCACTGCTTTTTCTCATGACTATAAACGCTAACGCACTCAACATGGCGGTCAGAAATGCAGATCCTGTCGCTAACAAATGTTCCGTGGATCCATAACTTGCGTCACCGCCTCCGAACAGAAACGGCGGCCTTGCAATCAGCACAACTCCTGCGAAGGTCACGAACGTTAGCAGGATGTCGAACAGTCCGTAGCGCTCCTTTAAACAGAGGCGTCCGAAGATCCCTGTGAAAATCGGCGAACTGAATATCACGACAGCAGCGTCTGCTAGGGGCATGTGTTGGATGGCGTAGTACGAGAAACACAGCGCTGTAGCGCCGGCGAGTCCGCGTAACGTCAGAATCATTCTCTGTCCCGGTTTCGCCAGGATTGGCACCTTCAAGTAGATCATTGCTGGGAGGATGCACAGGCCAGTGATGATGTGGCGGACTAGCGTTATCTCCAGGGGGCTCATGGGACTGTCTCGTGACATCAACTTCACGCAGAGAGCAGCCGAGGAAAAGAAGAAACAGGAACAAAAGGCGTAAAACAAGCCGAGCCCTGGACAGCATGGTTTGGGCACAACAGCAGTGCTAACAGCAGTCTCTTGTGGTGTCACATTGTCGTCAATTATAAGAGTTGCTGTTTCTGATGTTTCCAACTCCTCTATTTGGGATGTGTGATGGTTGTGACAAACTGAACCGTTCTGTTCTTCAGGTTCTTCCACTGTTATTTCAGTCTCTGTCCCTGACTCTGTGGATACTGTGTCTTTCATGGTAGCAGCAAATGTTAGACCTTCCAGCAACAGGCTGGGTCTTTGATCTGTACGGAAAAACAACACAATTTTACAAAAGTCATACTTTCTAACTTTAATAATAACATTATCCATTCACAAGCTTGTTATGAAGATTAGTTTTTATGATAGGTGATGTTTCAGATAAACAATGTATTGCATGACAGCCTGAATCATCAAGTTGTATGAAATGTAATACTCTGCACCAATAAAGCAACAGGTGATGAAATTGCCCCCCTCCATGAGTGGACTATTCCAACAATACCCACTTCCGCCTTTACAAACTTGTCAATGTTTAGGAGAAAGTTTTGTCCAATCAATTCATCCTCCCAGCGTCTAGGATGGTATGGCCAGCTAGAAAGACACATATGAGATCCCAAATATCCTTACACTCTTCCAGCAATCAACAAAATACTGCTACGGTGCCCAAAATCACTAGCAAGAACATTAACGTTTTATAATGTCATTGATACTAGCAGACGACATGCCAAAGTACATACAAATGCATCAAATGGATTTTAGGTCATAGCTGCGAACACACAGACACAAATATTAACCGCAATACCCCGTAAGTGGTGAACCTCCTTCACGGAGATAATTATTGCTAATCAGGATTTCAAGACACATGTAGTTTAATACTAGTTGTCGGTAGGGTAACGTTAAACACTAAAAAACCGTGACCGGTATGCCTAAACACCTCACCCGACCTCATCCGACCTCACCCGACCTCATCCGAGTCTAAAATGCAGTGTATACGGGGTAAGGACATTATTTGACGTTCTGGATACGTTGAATATGCAATTATGAATGCAAAACAAGCAGCAAACTCTAAGTATTTACCAGTTTTTATAGGTAACTCCGCTCGTTTCCAAGATATAAGATTTCTGGCCGCCATATTGGATCATGCCACTGTTGGGGTCTACATGGGGAAGTTCTTCATACCTTTTTTATTTATTTTTGTCCGACAGGACGATAATACGGTGAGTGCTAGTTACGTTTTCATCACAAACTACTCATAGTAACTGTACACAATAACTGTACACAGTATCTGTACACAATAACTGACACAAAGTGTTTTTCAGCCTCGAATACACGCACGTAGTGTTTATTCATTGCGCCGGCCGTCTTGACCTCCCATTACCTATAAAAACTGGTAAATACTTCAAGTTTGCTGCTTGTTTTGCATTTATAATTGCATATTTAACGTATCCAGAACGTCAAATAATGTCCCTGCCCCGTATACACTGCATTTTAGACTCGGATGAGGTCGGGTGAGGTCGGATGAGGTCGGGTGAGGTGTTTAGGCATACCCAACAGCGACCCCTCCCCACATCATGCAGAACGATTTTGCACGAAGCTTTGAGGCTTGTTTTCCAACTTGAACGATCTACATAGACCACTGTAATATAATACTGACGTTAGAACAAACTTTACCTCCAGAAAGACACACAGAAGGACCGAAAACTGTCCCAAAACGGGCTTGTTCGTCGGCTGCACCTGCGCTGCTTTGGTCTGGGCCGGGAAGGTGCGACCGCCAGGGCAAGTTCTTGAAGCGCCACCTTGTGACGTATGATATAACTGCAAGCATTAGAGTAGAGTCATTCATGGTGTGATGGTCAGATATTGGCATTATCACTTTATTCTTTGCCGTTGTGTACTGTGTAAAATTACTGAAATGTGTTAGTGGTTGTATAGATATACAGTGTACATGTACATGTCTAGAATCTTTAAGACACAAACTAAGAAGAGATAAAAAAATGCACAACAATATTATCATTGCTTTGTTAGTGTTCAGGCGCCCAGGGGAAATCACGAAAGACTCGCAAAGGGGTTTGAATTTTTGAGGTTTATTTGACCTTATTTTCGGAGATGTGACCATCTAACATCACAGATGATTATATTCAAGACATTAGACAAACAAAACAATATATATATTAGGTCATAAGTGACATGTTTGCTTCGCATTATACATGTAACCAATAGAACTGGTCGACTCTACATTTTAGGTTAATTGCCACGTGGCACATCATCCAAATTTCAGTCCTGTTTTGAGAAACAAAAAGATCTTGGACGAATGCATTAGTGTTTTTGTTTATTTCTCTGTCAGATTTTAAAGAAAATCCTATTTTCCTTTCGACTGCAGAAGGTGCAAAATTTACCATGTTGGTTATCATCATAATTTATCCATATTGATCCGGCATTTTTCTGATATCTATCTTTATTGGGTACATGTAACGTTACGCATATTTTTCATCTTTGTGTTATATAGTATATTAGTGTGATATTGTGTGGTGTCTATTTGAATGTCCAAATTGTGCCAATGTTTGCATTGTTCGGTTATTCAAGATATGTAATAAACCACAAGTGAAACATTTCGTGTCATATTCTTATTTTGAGTTGTAGATCACTATTCTCATGTCGTTCTTTTAGCAGTCTCATGTCAAACTTTACATATCATATTCCAAGTTTGGCGGCTTATGCACTAGAGATTACGAGCTTGCTAAAGAACTTATCGTCTCAAAAACTCTAGACCACTTCTCTACTGGAAGGTAGCTACTGAGGATTAAGTAAAGGAGATTTAAAAGAATCTATGTACATATGTATATGCTAGTATACTAGTCTCCCACAATCATTTTAAGGCCTTTTCTTAAACCACATCTCCCCCAACTCCTCTTACGAAGTCGGTCCGAGAGGATCTGAGATGCTACGGTCTTTCAAGCCAGTCGCCTGAACTTGAATATGTCATAATTGGCTGTCATAAGAACGACGTTCTGGTCGTCAGTCGTTATTCAAAGTAAGACTAGGACACAGTATTTTTTACTTGTGGTTTATTATATAGCGTGGGGTATTGAAAAATAGTAATATTCGCACAATTTAGACAATTTAGACAATCCAATAAAAACCGCATAACATTACTCCAACATATCATAAGATATGAATACAAGGAATGTGTGTAAGTCTACAGATGTACGATAAAGCTACATATGATAGAAAAGGCAGTTCGACATGGATTAATTATGATAATCGGCCACCATGTCTGATACATTTTGCACCGTAGTACTGTTATATTCAGACTTGTTTGAGAAAGAACGATATAAAACAGTTGTAAACACTCAGAACATAATGTAATAGAATGTTATGTAATAAACAATAAATAGCTCCGTAATGGGCCCAAAGATCACACTGGCATCAGATCTTGCATCGATTCCTTTTATTCTCTCTTCGACCTCTCTCAGTCGTTTTCTCCTTCCCTCTCCTCAGATGTAATTGATCTCCTCTTTCCCTGACGCCTTTTTACGCTAGTCTATTCTACATATGAGGGAGCGGTACACTTCAACACACATCAAAATCTTTTTCCTTTTTTCCTTCATCAGAAAGGGTTGCCTTATACCAGTAGACGTATGTGACAAGAAGAAGACAGACCATGTTTCAAGCAGCTCTCCCGGCGCCCATAGTCGATCATATTGCACCGCTGAGTAACCCACACACCTTGCAGCATTTGGAGAAAAAATTGGATCTACTAATAGACAAGCAGACAAAAACACCATTGTATTCTTTCAATAAGTTATGGTTCCACAATATAGGATTTAGATTTCGATAAGGTAGCCGTTTAGAACGTGACAACTTACATAAAAGGTATAACCAACCATCCCTACTGGCAAAATACGGAGGAAGCATGTCATTTATGACCTAAAATGCTTTTGTTTCGTTTGTGAAATGTATGTCATCATCCTCGATATTAGATAGATGCATTTTGAAAAACAAAGTCAACTAACGTTGATGAAGGTTAGACATCCAGGTAATAAGATACGCCAAAAATAATTACTCAAGCAACTGGATAAGATTTTGAAACAGTCAAAACTGTCAGACTGTTTCAAAATCTTATCCAGTTGCGTGAGTAATTATTTTTGGCAAAGTCAACTAAGCCTCGAGTATTCAAACCCCTTTTCGAGCCTTTCGCAATTTCCCCATTCCTGAAAATACCGAAATTTGGGGATTTGACGGTCGTCTTAGTCACTTTTTAGGTGACGACCGGGAGCGGTACTGCAGGTTGGGCTCTCATAGGGTATAAAGTACCGACCTGCAAAAACGCTAAAATAACGAGACAGTGGGTTTAAAGGCAGTGAACACTCTCTGAAACAGGTCCAGACGTCTTAACATACACTTGGAAAGCCCTTTTAGGGCTTTGAGAAACACGAGTTGACACAAAGAGGTTCTATTTGTACGGGCGCGCGAGGAGCCCATGTAACACCGTGCCTGCCCGTCGAAGCGTCACCTACATTCATGTACCCATCACTTTTTGTACTAGTACGTAATTCAATAGTAGGTTAAGGATGTATGTGAACAACTTTTATCAAGCATGTTCATCTGCTTACATACTGATACAGATCGCAAAATGACGTAACAAGACATCACTGAAAAATACGGACTGTTTAAAATACTTTATGTAATAATAATCTTGATGATAATACTCTTTATTGTATACTCATGCCCCATGGGGATAAATGCATAAGAGACCTTACATGGTGTGATGAATATGAGAGAAAAGAATAATAATGATAGCGCTAACATTAAAACTTAACATAATACTAAACACTATACAAATATACTACCGTATATATAAGTTCTACTAGCGTCTTCTCTCTTTTTAAAACATATTGCGACATAGTTACATACTTCTTCCATTACATAAACACTTGTGGATGACATCAAGTACTTAAAAGTATCCTGCTTTGATATTGTCTTACATCTCTTGTCAAGCTGAATTGATTGGAACAGAGACTGACGCTCATTTTCATACGATAAACAGTCTAGTAAGAAATGCATTTTCTCTTCAATACGTCAGTTATTACAAAATTTACATAATCTATCTTCTATAGGGTTACGGCTATGCCTTTCAGATTTTAAGGGATGGTCACTATTACAGGTAAGGGATGTCACTAATACAAAGTTTACACTGGAATGCAGCGGATTTATAAACTTGCCTCGTTAATTATGCAAATTACCTACTGATTTGCATAATTAGCATACAATCTTGTCAATCATCACTCAAGCTATCTACATACCAAATATCTTGACGATGGGTCAACGTCTTCTTGAGTTATTCCCTTTCAAAGTTTGAAACAAAATCGGCTCCTGCAGTTCCAGGCCCAAACCTACATAACTTACTCTCCCTCCCTCCCAAGAGCTATCTACCACTCAAAATTAAATCATGACCATAGCATAGAACACGAGATATCAAACCCGGAAGTTCCGCTGCAGCCATTAGGGGCCCAAAATCTAATCATTTCGAGGTCTCAAGAATACCTACCCACATACCAAGTATCAGGACTATCTATCCAGGCATTCTCGAGTCATTGTGTTCAAGGCAAACACAAACAGACACACACACGAGCGCCGGCAAAAACATGACCTTCTTGGCGAAGGTAATACATGTACTAGTGATATCCGCTTCTGGAGAAGAATGCCCCTTTATAACACGATTTGACTTTAAACTAGTTCCCTTTCGTCTTCCTGTTGATCAGATGCCGTTTCAAACTCCGGAATCCATTGAACCACACGATTACATTCCACAAATGGCCGCACGGCTGACAGACGAAAAACAAAATGTACAACCGGTAATATCCACACCTGAAAAAAAGGAAAATGGCATTTCAATTACCCTGGGAGTCCAGGCACCGTAATCGGATCCCCGCACGCGCGCCCAAGCTTTCACGGCCCACCCTCCCGCTGCCCCCCGAAGACTGACCCCGCCCCACTCTCCGCTCAGACCCAAACTCCGCTATCCGATTACCGCTTCTCTCGCCCACCCAGCGTATATTTACTTGACGCTGTTTGTCGGTTCCCGCCAAATTTCCACGTACGCCTGTTTTAGCGGAAGCGGAAATACAACACAAGCCCCTTGCGTAAGATGACGATCTGTGGTTCATGAATATTAAAACAGGCACGGGCTGATTCGCTGTCGCCGCAGGGCGGACGACCAATCCTGCCACCGTGCAAGCGGCTTCCAGCTGTGCGCGCGGCCATAAATCATAAGCACTTCTCCACCTCTGTGGACGGCCAAAGATAGACGTGGCGCCAGGCTCCGTGTATGGCTAGCAGATTTTGGGTTTACAGCGGAGAGTGGGGCGGGGTCGGTCTTCGGGGGACAGCGGGAGGGTCGTCCGGGAAAGCTTGGGCGCGCGCGCGTTGCTTGGTGGCTAGCCGATATACGGTGCCTGGCCCCCAGGGTACATTTCAATGAAATATGTACAAGTATTGTATAAGTACAGGTTTTATGATACGTTGATGAAGGTTAGACATCCAGGTAATAAGATACGCCAAAAACTGAATTACTCAAGCAACTGGATAAGTCACTGACGAAAGACAGTGGATACTGTCTGAAGCGTCTGACTGTTTCAAAATCTTATCCAGTTGCTTGAGTAATTATTTTTGGCGTAGGTTTTATGATAGTTTCGCTACTGACAAAATAGACCATTTATTAAACAACTATTCTTAATACCTCATATTTCTTTCTGTAACTTGCTTATATGTTATAATATTTCCATTCTCAGCTATCAATGTTGATATCTCCCATCCGTATATGGAAGATAACGTTATCTGACCTCATGACATTTTTTGTTCTTTTGTCGTGCTCACAGTTTAGCTTCATGGCTTGTTGTTTATTCACTGTTACTGTAAATGCAGAAATGTTCGCAGTGGGTTTATGTTCGCGGTTTTCGCGGTGAGCTCTTCAGCGCAAACTTAAAACCACCGCAAAACTTTTCGCCCACATATGACTGTATCGCTACTATTGTTTCAAACGCGAACTTAAAACCCCCGCGAACACTCCATTTTCTCCCTACCGCGAAATATAAACCACGCGAACTTAAATGCATTTACAGAAGTCTGTTTCTCCTTTGTTTGCTCTACTAATAGCCTCCGATGCAGACTCCTCCCGGCGGTTTTCTTTTACAAGTTATTGTTTTTATACTATTACATTTTTTTTCTTATTGCTGGCCGGGAAGAGTCTGCGTCCACTCGGCGTCTCAAAGGAAAGAAGATTAAAAAAAGTCTATTCAGAGAGGCTATTAACATGTTCCCGACCAGCAATAAGAAGAAAAAAATGTAATAGTATAAAAACAATAACTTGTAAAAGAAAACAGCCGGGAGGAGTCTGTATCGGAGGCTACTCTACTAAGATGTTTGTTTGTAGCGCGTAACGTTACCTTTTTATCTCGTCCATCTGGGGCAGAATCAACAAAACAAAGTTGTACCAGTAGAAAGGGAGGGCAAGAACCCGGATGAACAGATTGAAGGTCATTGACCCTACCCACAACGGCAGGTACCCCGTTGCATCACGGGAAACATCCAACTTCTTCAGTATCATCCTGAAAAGAGACAGTGCTGTGCGTTTAGGCATTCAATACGTTCTGCAGACATAATTTTTCCCATGATATGTCATGTAACAGTGGGGTTCAAGCGCATCCAACTGACCAATCTAACTGGTCCGGAGCTTTTAGCCTAGTGGATAGTGCGTGCGGTCTGTGGGCTGGCGGCCCGGGGATCGATCCTCGGGAGCCAGAAGACGCATTAATAGTTTTTAAAGATTTTTCGTTTGTCCACAACCAGTTCATCTCTAAGATAGTTTGAAATTCATGAATTGTTTTCCATGTCATGGAAGACAATCCAATAAAGTAATCTATTCCGTATATCTTTTGACTCTCCGTTTCTTTGCAACCCATGGGCCAACTAAGACATTATCTATAAACACACTCAATAAACAGGTCACTGACTAGCCTCCGTTGCAGTCCTTTTCCCCGCGGCGTTTTTTTTTTTTCAATTTTTTTTTTGGGGGGGGGGGCGTATCTGCTTGGGATCTCGTATCCGCCGTGCCCCTGTGTCCGCTGTATCGGCAGATACAGGGTCTATAGCGGACACAGGGGCACGGCGGATACGAGATCCCAAGCAGATACGCGGCGCCCCCCCCCCCCCCAAAAAAAAATTGAAAAAAAAAAAACGCCGCGGGGAAAAGGACTGCAACGGAGGCTACTCACTGACTACTTTTCGTATTCTGTCCGAAACGTGGTGTGAACGAATAATCATATACAACTGTATATTCTTGATCCGTTATATTCTATCTTGCCTTGAACCATTCCCTTGTACTGTATCTGTGTGTATGTTTGCTTTTGCTCTTTTACCTTGTTGTTTCCATTCCCTGAAGGACCTATATCTGTGTGTGTATCGTATTGTATTGTAGGGACAAGGTGCAAGGTTACCTGCCTGGAATAAAATCGGCCATAGTTTCTAAAATTTCAGATACTGACTTGAATGGGACAGGTTTGGAAATGTGCCTTACCGTAACATGTCAGGCGGTGTTGTTAGCGTCATCCTCTGATGAAACACCGCCGCATACGTAATAAACGGAACTCTACCGTGCACCTGAAACGGAACAATAGAAGTAGAAAGATCAGTCATACATGCACATGTGCACCTAACAGTAGCGCGGTTGTCTGAGGAAGGACCTTGGTCTGAGCGATGATTGATGAAGATGATGGAACTTACAAGAGACATAAGTTCTCCAAAAATCGAAAGGACGTGATGCGAAACTCTCTCAGAAGTCATTCCATATGGCCCGGTCAGTGGAACACTAACGATGACCACCACGTCTACAAGAACAAGTGGGAAAGATTGTCAGAATTTTACCCAGAGAATCAACTTGTATCAATCTTGCACTTTTAACATATCCATTAACACTAATCCGCCGGATTACATAAATCCGCCACTTTGAAAAATAGTGGTTTTGAGCAAGGAGATTTAAACCTCCTTGGTTTGAGAGATCACTAGTGCAGCACCCCAGGTATGCAAAGTTTAGATATACAGGAGAACATTATACCAAGGCGGACGTTGGGTTGGAGATCTGTTTGGACGTATGTTTTTAGAGTGGCGGAATTATGTTATGGTACTCTAGTTCTAACATGAGCCAAAAATACACACAGATATGCCATCAGTGGACACGAAATAAACAGCACATGTGGCAATGAAATAAGCGATGTAGGTATAGGAACAGGAATTGAAATAGGAACGTTAACTTTTAAACTATGATCTTGATAGTTTCTCTAGTATCTCAGGTCTCACATTAAATTTTGATAAATGTAAGATCTTGAGAATAGGAACCTTAAAACATAGTAACTTTGAATTACCCACAAATCTCCCTATTCAGTGGATAGATGGAGGTGTGGAGATTTTAGGAATTCATATACCTGTGGATTTGTCCAACATAGTTGATGTTAACTTTAGTCCACGTTTGGACAAATTAGATAAACTTTTGTACCCATGGAAAGGAAAAAAATTATCATTATATGGAAAAATAACTATTGTTAATTCTTTATGTGTTCCTCAATTTACCTATCTCTTCCAGACCCTCCAAATGCCAGATAAGTCATTTTTTGTACAGTATGAGAAAAAGATTTTTACCTTTATCTGGGGTGGAGGTCCTGAGAGAGTTAGAAGAAAAACGATTTATAACTCTGTTGTCAATGGTGGTTTAAGACTTATTAATTTGTATGCTTATGCTCTTTCCATTAAATCATCCTGGGTACCAAAGTTATATCTTAATCCTCACTGGTTTGCAGCTTGGCCACTACATACACACCCTTCCCTAGGAACTACTCTATTTCCCTTTTACCAACTCCAATCAGCACATGGTTTGAATATAAATCCTTTTCTATTAGAGATCTTGAATGCATGGTATAAGTATCAATATAAACCCCCCACTACTTCTGATGAGATCAAGCAACAAATCTTATGGATGAATGCAAATATTCTTGTTGAAAGAAAACCTATATTGTATGCTGCCTTTCTAAATAGACATGTGATTTTTTTAAAGGATATTTTAAACAATGATGGTAGAATAATGTCATATGATGAGTTTTGTTACAAATATGGTCAAGTATGTAATAACTTTACCTACATGCAATTGGTCACTGCAATACCAAAAAGCTGGAAATTCAAACTAGTAGGAAACTTTTGTAACTATGTATGTAGACCAGAACAACATAATAGTAAATGGTTGACTAGAATTAAGATCAATAGGGATATGTATGAGTTTTTTCTCTTATCTGAAAAGCTAATTGATTGTCCACACAATGTACAAATGGCATGGCTGTACCTCTTTGATTCCCCTATACCCTGGAAAATAGTGTATACGTCTTTGATATATAGTACTATAGACCCTGTGACTAGATATTTCCAATATAGACTTCTCCATATATTTTTGCCTACTAATCGATTATTATATATTTGGAAACTAGTAGATAACCCTTTATGCTCCTTCTGTCATCTAGAGGAAGAAACATACATTCATGTCTTCTGGGATTGCCCGCAGTTAATAAAATTTTGGGATGACATTAAATCTTGGTTTTATGAGAAAACAGGTCAACTTTTAAACTTAAATGCATTTAATATCATATTTGGAAATTTATCTCGGGGGGTCCCTGTTATATGTAATGTTATAATCCTGTTAGCCAAAACCTATATATACAAAAGGAGAAAGGCTGGTCATTTAAGTTTAAATTCCTTTACCAAATATGTTAACTTTTTTCAACAAGCAGAATATTTGATTGCAGCAAGAAGGGGAAAACTGGAAAAGCACAGGGGGAAATGGGGGACTTTATGTTTATGTTTACAATAAGTTATTTTCAGTTGTGTTTCAGTTTTTCAAATGACACTATTATCTATGTTTTGATTGAAATTATGTTATTGAATGGATAAAGTCTTCTTTTGTATATGACACTTGTTACTGGACGGAGAAAGTTTTGTTTTATATGACACTGTTTCTGTATGACAAGTTATTGCTGACGTCAATTTATATATGACACTTATTTATGTTACTGAACTACTGACTGTGTTGTTTATGTTGTTGGATGGAAAATGAATAAAAAAAAAAAAAAATTTTAAACTATGATTCTCGTCCGCTGACCTCAACGAAATGTCGACATAATATGGTCTGTTTATGCTGTATCTGCTCATTATACATAATAACTGCTTATTCAAACACACGGGGGACTATTGAAACAAAGTTTGTCATTCTAACCACTCGGCCTCTGCGTATATGGGCACAAGGAAACACTGTAACAAAAAAGCCTGGGAACAAAGCTTTACATCCTCATCTTTCTCACTAGCACTGCAGGTTTATAGAAGGGTGTTTAGTAGGTTTTGTGGCATTGCTTACCTGATTTGTTACATGTATGCTGGTGTGATACAGTAAACATCAGCTTATCTGCCTGGCGTTCCACTGTGTATTGTATTGTTTCAATTTTTGATAAAGTCAAGTAAAGTAAACATTATTTTACCTGCCAAAAGAGCCCCTATGTGAAACGCAGAAGTATGCCGCACTATACTCGCATCGTTGCTGCAAATAAAAAGATAACAGATCGAAGTTCATGATCAGCGCAATCAGCATTAACAACTAGTGATGTTCGAGTGAATGTTACGTGCACATATTCGGCTAAGATGTAGAATATTCTGAAGAAGTTATGGGATTGCAATATTGCTACACCTGAAAGCTTTAAAGGCATGACATTGACATAAATTGCTGCATCCGGCATAGACTAGACCCTTGACTTTAAGATTAGCTCCTTCGGGCATAGGATTGGGACTGTGAAGACAATCCAGTGACTGAGATATTCATCCATAATTTAAGCAAAGTCTTTTGTTTATTTTAGTATTGATAACCGTTAAGTACATGTAATCAATTAAGACAATGGATGATACATACGTGAATGTGTGTGGAGAAAGGTACTCAAGGAAACTGACGTAACAGGCAAGGATACCGATTATTGCCGAGGCCACACCGAGCGCTGCACTGAAACGTTATTAAAACCGTTAATAAAATATGAATTATTTGTATACTTAATAACATCCTCTGACAACATTATACAACAAAAACTCTGTGAATTCGTACACACTTGTTTTAAGAAGAGGGAAGAGGCATGTAAACAATAGATTCAACAGCATTATACGTTTGATTATTGTGTAATCGATTAATATAGTATAGCATATATATTAGTTGTTTTGTTTATCTCACTGTTTAAGATCACTTCATGTAACGATTCACTACACTGAATACGTTTCATGTGATATTGAAAGTACTGTACTACATTTAGCCCATGTGGGCATGAACGTGCAAATAAAGATCATTAAAATCATTAAAATGTAACGACATCACTTTTACAATCCGTCGGTCCTATTTCATGGGATGCGAACAAAACAGATAAACAAGATTATTCTTCCCACTTAAAGTTCTTTTGAGTGCATAGCTAACTATTTTGCTGGATAGCTAGATAACTATATCTAGCTAGACATAGACAGCTAGGTGTAGATATATGAAAATAGGAATTCACAGGTAGAAATATATACATAACATATATGAA